>NW_017802363.1:0-537429 GCF_000349005.2 Pneumocystis murina B123
CATTCATTTATCATTTTTATTACTAAAAAAAACCCTAAATCTCCATCTAATATCTCATTTCTAATAAAATCCTCTCCAAACTTCCACTTAATCTCTTAAATTTAATAAAAACTTTAATCTACTATCTTCAATAAAATCATCCAAAACATTCATTTATCATTTTTATTAATAAAAAAACCCTAAATCTCTATCTAATATCTCATTTCCAATAAATATCTCTCTAAACTTCCTTCTAATCTCTTAAATTTAATAAAAACCCCCTCCTAATCTATCATCTTCAATAAATTCTTCCAAAATCTCATCTCTAATAAAAACTTCTTTAAACTTTCTTATCATCTTTAACAATTCTCCACTAACTCTCGGGCTTTTTTCTCCATTTTTCCTATAATTAAACGGCAATTCTCAATTTTTATTTCATTATTCTAGATTAAAAATCTACACCTCATTCTTCTACATCTTCTTCTATATTATATATAAACAATGGATATATGCACTTTTTCATTCTAATCTCTTTTTTCATTCTTTTTACAACATTCCCATAACAATCACTCCCAACAACATGATTTTTATCATTTCCGGAACTCTTATTTTCATTCCTTCATTCGGTTTCACTTCTTCCTCTTTCTCTTCCTCTTTTTGTGTTTCTGTTTCTTTACTTGAATCACTCGTACATCTCGTAGGTTTGCATTTTCGCATTGACGTCAATGTCACCGTTGATGTCACTGTAGATGTACTTGTCAACGTACTCGTATGCAACGATGTACTCGTCACCCATGTATCTGTCGTTTGAACTAATGTACATTCTTCCGTTACCTTCCCTCCATCTACCGATTCTGTCGTCGTTGCCGTCGTTGTCGTTGTCGTCGTCGTCGTTGTTGTTGTTGTCGTCGTCGTCGTTGTCGTTGCTGTCGTCGTCGTTGTCTGTGTCGCCGTTGATGTCACCGTATGATGCGGTGTAACTTTTAATCCTTCTATTCCTTCACACAACTCGTCTATTTCTTTACAGACCGTTTCACACTTCGGGCAATCCTTTCTAAACTCGCAGTCTCCTTTCAAACCTTTACATTTCTCTTTCAATTCTAAATACAATTCCAATGCTCTCGCCGTTGCAACAAATGCCTTCTTTTCTGGTTCTGATACTTCTCCACTTACAAATGTTCTCCGAACAAGTATAACATTACTCGTGTTTGTCGTTCCACTTGGTGTTGATCCTCCTGGTGCTGGTGGCCCTGCTGGTGCTCCTGGTGTTCCTCCTGATGGCCCTGCTGGCCCTGCTGGTGGTGTTGATGGTGTTGATGGTGTTCCTGGTGCTGCTGGCCCTGCTGGTGCTGCTGGTGTTCCTGGTGTTGATGGTGCTCCTGGTGCTGCTGGTGCTGCTGGTGGTACTGGTAGTGGTGCCCCTCCTGATGTTGGTTGTGCTGGCGGTGCTAGTGTTGGTGCTGGTACGCCTCCTGGTGTTGGTTGTGCTGGTGCTGGTGGCTGTACCGGTGGTCCCACTGGTTTAGGAACACTGCCATCTTGAGCCTTTGATCCTCCACCTTGTCCATCTTGTTCAGGTCTTGATAATACTAACTTAGCTTCCTTCGTAAATTTTTCTGATTCCTGTTTCGCCTTTTCGTATTCATCTTTCTTCTTCTTTAATTCATTTTTCTCTTCATTCAGTTTATTTTCTAAGGTTGGACATTTTCTTTTTACTTTTTCAACCAACTTTTTGCAAACTTTTTCCTCAACATCCTTATCTTTATCAGTATTACACAAACTATTGAATTTCTGATTTGCTGAATTTTTCTGCTCACTACAATGCTTTCTCAATGCTTTTTTACATTCATCATCTTTGTCTAAACTACCTTTCAATTCATGCGTCAATTCATTCTCCAATTTTAACTTTTCAAAGAATGGCTTGCATTTCTCTTCCAGTTCTAAACAGACTCCATTCTTATTGGAATTGCTTGCTTTTTTCAACCTATCTGGACAATTTTCTATATATTGATGACAATATGGATCAAACAACGTGCAGAGTTCTTCAACCAATGTTTCATTTCCTTTTTCAATTTTATTTATAATTTTTCCATTTTCCATGTTATTTTTTAAAAAAAGACACTCATTTTCTGTTTGTTCTACCATAAAACTACATGTTTCTTCTCGTAAAGCACATGAAACACTAAACTCATCCTTTCCTCTTTTAGATAATTCCTCACATTCTTTCTTTAATACTGCCGTACAATTTCCTTGAGTTCTTAATGCATCATCTCCTCTTTTTAATAATCTTTTTCTCAATTCTTCTGTAACTTTTAAATATTCACATCGTCTATTCAGTGTATCACATTTCTCATGATTCAAATATGAATCACTTTCAAGATCTTCGCACTTCTTCTTCAATTCTACACAATCTTCCTTTCTTGGAAAATCTCTTCTCAAATTTAAAACTACTTCTAATTCTTCCGATTGAAGAATTACATCATCTAAAAGTTCATAACATAGTTCAGTCGGTCGATGACACTTTGCAAAGTATCTTCTATCCTTCTTAAGTTTTGTATAATTACCTACTACCGATTTTTGACATTCTTTAAGATTCTCATCAGCCAATCCTAAATTACCAATAAGCCCTTTCAATCCTTCTTGAAAGTATCTATTCAACATCCTATCTTGTCCCTTTTTATAGCATGCTACTCTTACATTTTCACATGCTTTTTCAATTTTATTCGTACATACACTTTCTAAATGGAAACATTCTGATTCAAACTTTCTACAATCTTCCCTACTAACCAATTTTGATACCTGTTCCCATGAAAAATATTCTGATTCTTTATCTTTTTCAAATTCCGTAGACAATCCTTTCAGATAAAGTTCTAATTTTAAATTCGTACATTTATCTTCTACTTCTACTAATTCTTTGCATTTATTCTCTTTATCTTTATCTTTATCTTCACATAATTCTTCTAATTCATAATCTAGGTGTTTAAAAAATTCACAACCTTCTAACGCTTCTTTGCATTTTTCTTTATTATCTTTTTCAGTCCTTCCTTTGATCAACAATAATATTAGATCTTGCAACGTCTTATATTTTGGTTTTCCAACAATAATTCCCTTAGCTTCTTCTTTTTTATAAAGATTTTCCACTTCAATCTTTTCCGGAAATCTTGGTTTTTCTCCAACAGGACTAAAATCTAATTTTGGTCCTTCATATACAATCCCTTTTCCCTTACATTTTTCCTTAGACTCTTTACATTTTGAATTACTACAACTTGATCCATAGAAATAACACTTTTCAAGATATTCTTGACATTTTTCCACTAATTCTTTATCTTCAAGTTCCTTCTCTAAAGGCTTACAATTATCTCCATGATTCTTTCCAAGGTATTCACACGTTTTATTTGAATTAAAACATGAAAACACTAATTCATCACTATATTCACTTAATCCTTGACAAATTTCTTTCATTTTTTTTTTACATTCATTTGTATCATTAACCTTCCCTTTAAGAGCTCTTAAAAGAATTTCTTTTGTCACTTCTCGACGTCTCTGTCCATAACATCTATCTCTCAACTTAACGCATTTCTCTTCAAGATTAGTTGGATCTGCTTCTTCTAATAATACACATTTTTCTTCACATTTTTTACACTTTTCATCTGTTAGGTTTTTCAATGCTTCTTCAACTTCTGTTTTGAAATCATCCAATTCTTTTTTAACTTTATTTTTCAGGTTTTTGCATTTTTCTTCTTGTTTTCCATTTTCACAAAGTCCCTTAACTTTGACATCCACATTCTTTAATTCTCCATCTATTTTCTTCAATTCAGCACAATATTCTTCGAGCTTTTTCTTGCATTTAGCATCATCATTATATTCCTTCTTCACAATTAAACCCAAAACCTGTTCCTCCTTAATCTCATCATTTCCTGCTGCTTGTCCTGCTGCTTGCCTCTTAACCGGCTGTGCCATCGCCGCCTCTTTCTGGGCGACTTCCTCTACCCATCGCTTGTCCCTGAGTAGCATATGACTGGGTGAATCAAATCTAAATCTTGAAATAATTCTTTCAAAATAACCATACATTTTAATTTTTTTATGATAAGCATAGATTTCCTTAATCTTTTATGATAAGCTTGGACTTTACCCTATAAAGCAAAATTGCGGGGTAAAAAATTGTGGGGGTAAAATTGCGGGGTAAAATAATCAAAATTTTAATTCTTAATTCTTCATTCTTTATTAAAAATTTATAGATCATTCTTCTATATCTTCTATATTATATATAAAAAGTGTATATATGCACTTTTTCATTCTAATCTCTTTTTTCATTCTTTTTACAACATTCCCATAACAATCACTCCCAACAACATGATTTTTATCATTTCCGGAACTATTATTTTCATTCCTTCATTCGGTTTCACTTCTTCCTCTTCCTCCTCTTTTTGTGTTTCTGTTTCTTTATTTGAATCAGTTGTACATCTCATAGGTTTGCATTTTTGCGTCGACGTCAATGTCACTGTAGATGTTAGTGTAAATGTACTTGTCAACATACCTGTTGTTTGAGAAAATGTACATTGTTCTATTACATTTCCTCCATTTATCAACTTCGTCGTCGTTAATGTCACCGTATGTTGCGGTGTAACTTTTAATGCTTGTATTCCTTCACACAACTTGTCTATTTCTTTACAGATAGGTTCACCCTCCGGGCAATCCTTTCTAAAACCGCAGTCTACTTTCAAAGCTTTGCATTTCTCTTTCAATTCTAGATACAATTCCAATGCTCTTGCCATTCTATCAAATGCCTTTTTTTCTGCTTCTGATACCCCTCCATTTACAAATGTTTTCCGAACAAGTCTAACATTAGCTTGCTCAGGTCTTAATGGTAACTTAGCTTCCTTCGCAAATTTTTCTGCTTCCTGTTTCGCCTTTTCGTATTCATCTTTCTTCTTCTTTAATTCATCTTTCTCTTTATTCAGTTCATTTTTTAAGGTTGGACATTTTCCTTTTACTTTTTCAACCAACTTCTTGCAAAGTTCTTCTTTCTTAGTATTTTTACATAGAGTATTCAGTGTTTGATTCCTTGCTTTTTCCACCTTAGTACAGTAGTTTCCCAATGCTTTTCTACATTCATCATCTTTACCTAAATTACCTTTCAATTCATGCGTCAACTCATCCTCCAATTTTAACTTTTCCAAGAATGGCTTGCATTTCTCTTTCACTTGCAAACAGACTCCTTTTTCATTCCCAGTGTCTCCTTTTTTCAACCTATTTGGACAATTTTCCATATATTGATGACAATATTGATCAAATAACGTGCAGATCTTTTCAACCAATCTTTCATTTGATTTTTCTTTTTCAATTTTACTTAGAATTTTTTCATTGTCCATGTTATTTTTTAAAAAAAGACACTCATTTCCTGTTTGTTTTACCATAAAACTACATGTTTCTTCTCGTAAAGCACATGAAACACTAAAATCTTCTTTTCCTCTTCTAGATAATTCCTCACATTCTTTCTTTAATACTGCCGTACAATTTCCTTGAGTTCTCAATGCATCATCTCCTCTTTTTAATAATCTTTTTCTCAATTCTTCTGTAACTTTTAAATATTCACATCGTCTATTCAGTGTATCACATTTCTTATGATTCAAATATGAATAACTTTTAAGATCATCGCACTTTTTCTTCAATTCAACACAATCTTCCTTGCTTGGAAAATCTCTTCTCGAATTTAAAACTACTTCTAATTCTTCCGATTGAGCACTAATATCATCTAAAAGTTCAAGGCATAGTTCATTTGGTTGATGACACTTTGCAAAGTATCTTTTATCCTCCTTAAGTTTTCTATAATTACCTACTACCGATTTTTGACATTTTTCAAGATTGCTAGTAATAAATCCAAAATTACCAATAAGCCCTTTCAATCCTTCTTGAAAGTATCTATTCAACATCCTATCTTGTCCCTTTTTATAGCATGCTACTCTTACATTTTCACATGCTTTTCCAATTCCATTCGTACATACCCCTTCTAAATGGAAACATTCTGATTCAAACTTTCCACAATCTTTCCTACTAACCAATTTTGATACCTGTCCCCATGAAAAATAATCTGATTCTTTATTTTTTTCAAATTCCGTAGACAATCCTTTCAGGTAAAGTTCTAATTTAAAATTCATACATCTCACATCTACATTTACTAATTCTTTGCATTTATTGTTTTTATTTTTATCTCCACATAATTCTTCTAATTCATAATCTAGGTGTTTAAAAGATTCACAACCTTTTAACGCTCCTTTGCATTTTTCTTTTGGAGTATTTTCATTCCTTCCTTTGATCAACAATAATATTAGATCTTGCAACGTCTTATCTTTTGATTCTCCATCAATAATTCCCTTAGCTTCCAGTCTTTTATAAAGATTTTCTATTTCAATCTTTTGCAGAAATCCTGGTTTTTCTTCAACCGGACTAAAATCTAATTTTGGTCCTTCATATTCAATTCCTTTTCCCTTACATTTATTCTTGACTTTATCACATTTTGTATCCTTACAACTTGATCCATAAAAATAACACTTTTCAAGATATTCTTGACATTTTTCCACTAATTCATTATCTTCAAGTTCCCTCCCTAAAGGTTTGCAAATATCTCCATAACTCTTTTTAAGCTGTTCACATCTCTCATCTGAATTAAGACATAAAAACATTAATTTATCATTATATCCACTTAATCTTTGACAAATTCCTTTCATTTTTCTTTTACATTCATTTGTATCATCAACCTTCCCTTCAAGAGCCCTAAAAAAAATTTCTTTTGTCACTTCTTGATGCCTCCGTCCATAACATCTATCTCTCAACCTAACGCACTTCTCTATAAGATTACTTGGATCTGCTTCTTCTAATAATACACATTTTTCTTCACATTTTCTACACTTTCCATCTGTTAGGTTATTCAATGCTTCTTCAACTTCTGTTTTAAAACTATCTAATTCTTTTTTAACCCGTTCTTTCAGGCTTTTGCATTTTTCTCCTTGTTTTCCATCTTCACAAAGTCCCTTAACTTTGGCATCCACATTCTCTAATTTTCCATCTATTTTCTTCAATTCAGCACAATATTCTTCGAGCTTTTTCTTGCAATTAGCATCATCTTCATATTCCTTCTTCACAATTAAACCCAAAACCTGTTCCTCCTTAATCTCATCATTTCCTGCTGCTTGTCCTGCTGCTTGCCTCTTAACCAGCTGTGCCATCACCGCCCTTTTCTGGGAAATTTCCTCAACCCATTGGTTATCTTGAGGATAGCCTTCAGGAAAAAAATTTTCATAATCATCTTTTCTAAAATAATCAACTCCCGGATGAGTTTCAAAGTAATTCATATTAGAATCCTTATTAATTCTACGATTCCAAGTGCCTTTAGAACCTTTTATCTTTTCCAATAGTAATAATTTTTCATTTTCAAATAACTCTATCACTTGAAAGTCTGGAAAAAATAAGTAAATGCTCAAAAAAGAAAAATATGATGTTAGATGAATAAAGTATAGATCTAAATTAAAAAGCAACAAAGTGATAAAAAGATTTTACATAAACAGTTAAAATTATCTAAAATATCATTTTTATTTCACTTTGAATGCTTTTTCAGTTAAATCTTGTTTAAATACTCTTTTTTGAAAAAAAAATGAAAATGGGAAAATCAATCACAAGTACTTAAATTTTTTAAAAGGCTTACCTTGTTCATTTATGTACGATATTGCATTTTCTAGAGCGGCTACCAAAATGCAACTTAAATATATAAAAAACGTAAAAGATATACTCTTCATTGATTATAGATCATAAAGAAATAAAAAAATCAAAAAAAAATAATATCCTGTTGCCAGAATAAATATTAAGCAAAGGAGAAAATACTGGCCGTAAATCGTAAGCTTTTATCGGATTGCGATAAAAACAAAAAAAATAGGATTTCCATTTTAATAACTTTAACTTTATATTTAGTAGAAAAATATTCATATAAGTGTGTTTAGAAAGCAAAATTTATAGCATTTTTATTATTATAGAATATTAAAAAAATCCTAAATTTACAAAAATTTTCCTTCTCTTAGCTTTTTTTCCATTTGACGTTCTGTTTCATATAAAATACGGTCAACAATTCCTGCAATTGTCAGGACACCACTGATAATAATCACAGTACTTGTTAAAAATGTGCTAAAATTTCCTCGGGTTTCTTTTTCAATAATTTTTATAGGACTAATGTCATAGGAGAAAAATACGCCAGGTATTCCATCTTTGGGGCTTACATGAGTAGGATGATTAGGATCGCTATCACCTGATACTGATCGTTCATGAACAGTAACAGAGTATTTATTGGTATCCAGTGAGGGTTTTGATAAATATTCGAAACGATATGCAACACATTTAATAAAATATGAATATTTTAAAGTAGCTAATAATCATGAGTAACTTTAAACTAATTAATTGTCTTCTCTTAACGGTTATTTGTTTCTTTTTTTACATTATCCAAAGGATTTTGTAAACTTCTTCCTTCAATTTCAGGCCCAAAACTAAGCTTATTGATTGTATGGGAGAAATCATGAGGCAATGAATCAGTCATATAATCATAAATATCATGGATGTGATTCCTCATAATTTGCGATGAATGCCCAGGAGCAAAATGAAAATTACCAATAACTATTAATAATTATAATAAATCAATAATATTCATTTTAAATATACCTTTATTAACTTCTATTCTTCCAACAAAATTGCATCCTTCATCAGAATCATTCAAATTATTATAATTTTCTTTACACTAATTCCCTTTAATAATAAATATAATTTTAAGTTAAAAAAACTTGTTCAAAAGCCTTTGTATCTGGAATAGGCCAGTCATTTGAGGTATATGCATCTATTACATCTTGACATGTGTTGCAACAACCTTCCTTTGCTCCATAACAAGAACCGCAATAATCAGGAGGATATATTTTAGTTGGTTGTTGGAAATTAAGTGTATTGAGAGATGTTGAGTTAATAAAAACTCCATTACTGTCAAGCCTATTTTTAACTACATTGTGTGAAACATCTGTTTGAAGCTCTCCAGAGACGTCCATAACATCAAGAGAAAGTACTAGTGATCTTTAATATACAAAAATAAATTAGTAATATATACTAGAACAAGGAATTTTAGGAAATGTTAGATTTAAGTTAATTTGCAATTTTTCTCCTAAAAAAAAGGAAATACTATTAGAAAACGTATAAATATATCTATTTTTTAAAAAATTACCTCTACTACGATCTATTGTAAGTTCCGGTAATATAACAATTTGCCTATAATCATGCCATTCAAAAGATATTAAAACAAAAATTACAATAATTGATAATATCGTAATAAATCCTCCATTTATAGTCTTAATTTGTGCATCCTCTATTGTTTTTGAAAATGCATCAAAACGGCGAAATCCTGTACGTTGGCTCATGACTTGGCTTTTATTAAAACAAAAAAGGCTTTTTTTATCTAAGTTATTTAAAAATTTTATATTTCTATACTTTATAACGTTTTAAGATGTATAAATTTCATCGAGTAATTCATAACTTACTTCTTTAATGATTTTAAAATGTTAAAATCATAAATTATAAAATAAAATATATAGATATTATAAATTATTAAATATTATCTTAGATAAAATTTTCTTTTAGTAAAAATATTTTTAAATCCTTTTATAATTAAATTATTTAATACTTTTATGGGAGACTTAAATACAAAAAGCTTATATAAAGTGTTGAAAGGTAAATGTGATTTTATGAATAATTTCCCATATAAAATAGCATAAATTTTTATAGTAGAGATCTCAAAAAAATAATTTTAGTGATAAATATAATATTTATAAATATTGCAAATAAAAGTTTGATAAAAAGGACAATAAGTTTTATAAAAATTATTTAATTTAAATATACACTTAGTTATTTTTTAAAAACAATTTGGTTTGGCATAAATTTTTGGATTTTTTTAATATCCGAAATTTAAAATTTTGAAAAAAGTTTTTAAAAGAAAATTATGTCTGATCCTGAATTTGAAGAAATATGTCTCCTCCAATCAGGAAGAGATTGTAAAAAAAAAAATGATTCTTTTTCTTCAAAAGATTCTAGTTTTGATAAAATAAAAACAGAAGAATTGAAAATTAATTTTGATAAAGAATATGATGAAAATTTATATAGTAATGATAGAGACTCTATTGAATACAATACTACCATTCCTATTAATATCGATGATGAGGAGCAAAATTCTAAAAATGAAACACATAAACTTGTAGGCATGTTATAATTATTTCCATAATTATTTTTTTCTTAATAATAAATATAATTTATACAGGTCAATACACAGTTCCTGCCCATCTTTTAAATGAATTCTCTAATGAAGATTCTGAGTTAATTACTAAAGTTAGAAGCAAGCGGCAAATTGTGAGCAGAGAATCGGATTATCAAAAACGGCGTTTTGATCAGATACTTACACCTGCACGATATGACGCATTTTCTGAAGATAGAAAAGACAAGGATTCAGATAGTGGCCGTTCATTTGCTGATATAATGCGTGAAAGAGATCTTGAAAGAGAGGAAGAGAGAGTTCATCGTGCAATTGCTAAAAAAAAGGAAGTTCAAAGTAACGATGATAAGGAAGATAAAGAATCAAAGCCTAGAAAAAGACGCTGGGATACCTCTGAACCATCTTCTGATGATATGTCAAATAAATCGAACTGGAATGACGTCCAAGATACGCCTGTTATTAAAAAACGATCAAGATGGGATCAAACACCTGCTCCTGTAGCTTTAGGATCTGCAACTGATGCACCTACGCCAAAACAGTCACGATGGGATCAAACCCCTGTTATTGGTATTACACCTATTGGTTTGCAAGGTATTTTTTTTTTATTTTATACATAATTAATTTTTATATAGGCTTACAAACACCTTTGCCAAATATGATACCTCAAATGCCTATTTCATTTGGAACAGATGTTTCTCAGCGCTTTTATGATTTTTCAGATGAAGAACTTGATGAAATTTTACCTGTAAAAGGATTTAAGGTTCTTGATCCTCCTCCAGGATATGCTTCTATACGAACACCTGTTAGAAAACTTGTTGCTACACCTGTGTTTTCTAATGACTGCGGTTTTACAATGCAGGAAATAGATAACGCAGCTAATAAACAGCTTAATGCTGGACTACCTACTGATATTCCTGGTGTCGGTGATCTCGCATTTTTTAAGCAAGAAGATATGAAGTATTTTGGGAAACTCATGGATTCTACTGATGAGTCTGAGCTTTCTGTTGAAGAATTAAAAGAACGAAAAATTATGCGATTATTACTTAAAATTAAAAATGGAACTCCTTCAATGAGGAAATCCGCTTTGAGACAAATTACAGATAAAGCAAGAGAGTTCGGTGCAGGTTCTTTATTTAATCAAATTCTTCCCCTATTAATGGAACGTACTCTTGAAGATCAGGAAAGGCACCTTCTTGTAAAAGTTATTGATAGGATTTTATATAAACTTGATGATCTTGTACGTCCATATGTGCACAAAATTCTTGTTGTTATTGAGCCCTTATTAATTGATGAAGATTATTATGCACGTGTTGAGGGCCGTGAAATTATTTCAAATTTGTCGAAAGCTGCTGGTTTAGCTCATATGATTTCTACTATGCGTCCAGATATTGATCATGTTGATGAATATGTTCGGAATACTACAGCAAGAGCTTTTTCAGTAGTAGCATCTGCTCTTGGAATCCCTGCTTTGCTTCCTTTTTTGAAAGCTGTTTGTCGTAGTAAAAAGAGTTGGCAAGCGAGACATACTGGCGTCAAAATAGTTCAACAAATAGCTATTCTTATGGGTTGTGCAATTTTACCTCATTTAACTAGTTTAGTAGATGCTATTGGAGGAGGATTAGAGGATGAACAGCAAAAGGTTAGAATTATTACTGCCTTAGCTATTGCTGCTCTTGCAGAAGCTGCTGCCCCATATGGCTTTGAATCTTTTGATATTGTCTTGCGTCCGCTATGGAAGGGTGTTCAGAAACATCGGGGTAAAGGACTTGCCGCATTTTTAAAAGCAACTGGCTATATAATTCCATTAATGGATGCGGAATATGCAAATCATTATACTACACAAATTATGAAAATCTTGATACGAGAGTTTCAATCTCCAGATGAAGAAATGAAAAAAATTGTTTTGAAAGTTGTTAGTCAATCTGCTGCCACCGATGGCGTGGATTCTGCATATTTAAGAGTAGAAGTTATGCCTGAGTTTTTCAAAAACTTTTGGGTACGAAGAATGGCTCTTGATAGAAGAAATTATCGTCAAGTTGTCGAAACAACTGTAGAGCTTGCCCAAAAAGTTGGTGTTACAGAAATTATAGAAAAAATTGTTGATCATTTAAAGGATGAAAGTGAGCCGTATAGGAAAATGGCTGTCGAAACAATTGAAAAAATTATCGCTGGATTAGGCGCTGTTGACATTAATAAACGCCTTGAAGAACGTTTGATTGATGGTGTTTTATATGCTTTCCAAGAGCAATCTATGGAAGATATTGTTATGCTAAATGGTTTTGGAACAGTGGTTAATGCATTGGGCATGAGATGTAAACCATATCTTCCGCAAATTGTTTCTACAATTTTGTGGAGATTAAATAATAAATCTGCCAAAGTAAGACAGCAATCTGCAGATTTAATTTCTCGTATTGCTGTTGTTATGAAGACATGCGGAGAAGAACAACTCATGGGTAAACTTGGTGTGGTGCTTTATGAATATTTAGGAGAAGAATATCCTGAAGTTCTTGGATCTATTCTTGGTGCTTTGAAGTCAATTGTAAATGTTGTTGGAATGACTTCGATGACGCCACCAATTAAAGATTTATTGCCTAGATTGACACCTATTCTTCGTAATCGTCATGAAAAAGTTCAAGAAAATACTATCGATCTTGTTGGTCGTATTGCTGATCGTGGTTCAGAATTCGTATCAGCACGTGAGTGGATGAGAATATGTTTTGAACTTTTAGACATGCTTAAAGCACATAAAAAAGGTATCCGTCGAGCAGCTGTGAATACTTTTGGTTTTATTGCAAAGGCTATCGGTCCACAAGATGTATTAGCTACTTTACTTAATAATTTGAAAGTTCAAGAACGGCAAAATCGTGTTTGTACAACTGTGGCAATTGCTATCGTTGCAGAAACATGTGCACCTTTTACTGTTTTACCTGCAGTAATGAATGAATATAGAGTTCCAGGTAGCAACTTATATATTCTCATGTTTTGGAGTTAACAATATAATAGAACTTAATGTTCAGAATGGTGTTTTGAAATCTCTTTCATTCTTATTCGAATATATAGGTGAAATGGGGAAAGATTATATATATGCAGTCGTACCATTGTTATGCGATGCATTAACAGATAGAGATCAGGTTCATCGACAAACAGCAGCTACTACTGTTTCTCATTTGTCTCTTGGTGTTGTTGGTCTTGGTTGTGAAGATGCAATGATTCATTTATTGAATACCGTATGGCCAAATATTTTTGAACAATCTCCTCATCTTATTAATGCTGGTATTTTTTTTAATATTTTTATGAAATATTTTAATGCATGTAGTTATTAACGCTATCGACGGTATTCGAACTGCTATTGGGCCTGGTATATTAATGATGTATATTTTGCAAGGTTTATTTCATCCAAGTAGAAAAGTTCGTGATGTTTATTGGCGTCTTTATAATAATATGTATGTTCAGCAAGCAGATTCGATGGTTCCATATTATCCAAATATTGAAGATGATGAATGTAGTCATTTTTTTCGTCACGAAATACAAGTTTGGGTATAAAAAAAGTATTTTTCTGTCAGCATTTTGGTATTCTATTTTATATAACTATTTTAAAAGGTTAAATCTATAAAAAACACAAGTTGGTTTTGTTTATATATTTAAATAACAGATACTTATGTTATTATCTATTATCTACGAATTAAAATATTTAATGAAGTATTTGGATGGGTTTATTATCAATTAATATATTCATTGTGTATAATTTAGAGGCATAGTTTTTTGGAGAATTTAATTAATGTTAAGTTGAAATTTTATTATAATTATTGGCAATTATTAGTATTCGAATATTTTCTTATATACAAGATTTTTTATTTTATTTAATATTTTATTATAAAATTATATTTTTATCTAATTAGAATTTATAAAAATAATATGAATATATAAATTTATTAATATTTTACGTTAAATAATTGAAATTTCGTAAAACATTATACAAACAATGCCGAACAAAATTAAAAACTATTGCATTTAAAAATCTTAATGAATGTTTTATCATAATTGAAAATAATAAATGTCTTTTAATAGAAAGCAAAATCATTTAAGATAAGATTGTTTTAAGTTATCAAATTATCTTGATAATTAATCAATATAATGTAATAGATAATGTTAATTTTTTTCAGATATTAATACAAATTTCTAGTAGTTATTAAATTTCTTAAGACATCAAATTCTATAATCTACTTTAAAAATTAAATAATATAAATACAATTCAAATGTATTTTTTAGGAAAATTTGGTTAATTTTACTCGAAATCGTTTTATAATAAGATAATGTCTTACCAAATGGGAGAAATCGATTATCATTAAAATAATTTATTATCAAAAGTTTTGAAAAATATCTATTATTAAGATATATTATTTAATATATCGATTAGAAATTTGCTTTAAAAATCTATTTCATTTAGAACATTATTGTATTTAAAAATGCTTTCAAGTTATATAGAATATCTAATATATATTCTGTTAAAAAGATTCTTCATAAACTTACAATTTAATTTACTATATGAAATTTTTATTTAAAAAATAACGATTGATTATTAAATCTTTTTAATATGAAATATTTTTTGAAAAAAAATAAAATCGGATAGAAAAGAAACTACAAATATGATATAAAATTAAAGTATTACTCGTTAATGAAATGGTATATACGTATCAATAGAAAGTATTATTTTAAAAAATTTTATAATATAATAATTTTATATTATTAGATTTTCATTAACAATAAAAATATTTTATCAGATAAATTTTTTAATTTTTAGTTTTAAAATCCAAAATAGTTAAAAAAAGCATTTTTTATTCTAATTATATTAGAATATAAATTTATGTTATAAAACATAGATTTAAAATTAATAAATTACAAATAAAAACGTTTTTAGTTTTGCCAATAAATTTTATAAGTAAATATTTTAAATATTTTGAAACGTAAATTTACTTTTTTTGCTATTATAAATATATTAAAATTTTAAAATCTTTAATAAATTAAAAATGTTATAAAAATTTAAAGTATTTTATTCTATTTTTTTCCTTAAGGTTTAAAAATAGAAACAATCGAAGTTAACTGGTTTTTTAAAAAATAATATAATAAAATTTATGATTACATTTTAATGATGTCTTTAGACAACAAACAAATTAGATAATATATAGAAATATATAAACATAGATATGTTATATATAACTAATCAATAAAATTTTATTAATATAAATTATAAAAATTGTTAATTTTAATTTAATATTCGTAAAACAATTTTTAATTATACCTAAATATAACCTGGGAATGATTTTATTAATAAAATTAAAGTTCTAAGGTGTTTTAGATATCCTTATTTAATGATGAAGAATTAGGATCTATATCCCTTCAGAATTGGCTTTTTTCTTCTTGATTATCACCAATATCATTAGGCTTTTCTAACAAATTCTTCCATAGATCAAGCAGCTTTTCACTTCTTTCTTTAATAAAATACTTTTCATCACTAGGTATATCTGAAAGTTGGACAATTCTTTTTAATACTTTTCCAATTTTTGTAGCCTTAATAAAAATCAATCAATCATAGACCAAAGAAATAGAATTTACTCTTAAAATTGCAGCATCAATTCCCTTAAATGTTTCTAACTTTTCTAACTGTTCATTTACTATAGGCATATCCTATATATGTTTAGTTCAAGTTATCATAAAAAAGTTAATTTTTACAGTTTCGGAGGGAACTTTTCCATTAGTAAGCATAATCCTTTGCAACTTATGTCTAAAAAATAAAACCTGCTGTTTTTTTTGTTCCCATTTTACTTGTAATGATTTCTCTGAAGAAATAATAGAATTTTCTTCTGATTTAAGTTTCCCATTCAGAATTTTATTTAAATTCCTTTGAGAACCATCGGATATCATTTTTTCCTATCAATTAATTAGATATATTTTTTAGTAATATTAAATAATACTTGATTATTTAATTTTACTTTATGTCGGTCATTCTCGTGCCTTCTTTTCTTATTTTCAGCTTTTCTAGATTCTATTTTTCGCTTTAACGCTCCTTTTATCGCATTATCATCAATATCACCATCTTTTAAATTATCATTAAATTCATCTTCATCTTCATCCTCATCTTTTTCCGATTCATCTTTCATTTCAAGAGATTGCTGAGCAAGCAAATCTTCAACTGTTGGGCATGTTTTTGCAATTTCATAACTTCTTCGTATATCCTTTTTTGTAGTTTTTCTAGAAAGAAAATCATCAATCATTTCTGGGGTTAAAGGTCTTATATCATTCTTAGAGGCCCATATACTAATTCCTCTGTAAATATACATACAAATGTCTTCAAAAAAAAAAAAAACAAAATATGTTGTACTTACTATTCCGGTGTTGGAAAAAATCTTACAAGCCAATGTTGAACATCCATACCATTTCTACGTTTTTTTGAAACTGGTCGTGCATCCATAACATCTTTAGGTGCAATATCTTCTGGAAAGACCTAATAAATATAGATTAATCTTATTCTATAGATTACTTATTAATATAAAACGCATAAATACCATTCCTGGCCACCAAGGATAGCCGGAAATCTTTGCCAAGACCAGATCTCCAACATTATATATTGAGACGCCTGTCTCTTGCTTTTTCATCTTTAAAATATCTTTCTTTTTATTGATCTCATTATCTTGAATCTTTTCTGATTTTAACTCTTCAATTGTTGAAAACTCGCATTCGTCTATAAACTTTTCTTCCATTTCAGCATTTCCCATGTTAGTGTCCAAGATGCTTTATCCTCTCAAAATTGCCTCCGAGATATTTACTTTTTATTATTTCTAATAGGAATAATGTTTTTATCCAATTTGCCGTTTTTATTCTCGTAAAAAGGGGAGTTAAAATTAAATGTTTAATAAAAAAAATAATCTTATTTAATATTTTATTGTTGACAATTCTACTTTATAAATATAAAAATTAAACATACTCTATTTTCAGAACTTATAAATTCCATTAAACTAAAAATAAATTTAATTTAGATATGAAAAAATATATAAATAGAAAATATTTTCAAAATAGAAAGAAATAATAGTAAAAATAGAACAATTTACTAAAAATTAGATAATAGAAATTCTTGGAGAAATACATAAATATATAAAATACTGGCCTTTTTCTTAAAGACAAACTTTTCAAAATACATGATTCTATTCTATCGAGAAAAAAATATAAAAATAATTATATTTAGACATATTCTATGATGTATTCTAAATTCTTATTAAAACATTCATATAGTATTGAAAATTTAGAATTTTAATTAAATCAATATTTCCTAAAAAACAGCTATTAAATATGGAGTACCTAATTATAATTAATTTTAATAAAAAAGCTTTATCTGATATTGTAATTTATTTAGAAAAAAATCGATTTATAAAATACTTATTAAAGTATATAATTTTTCTATCGAACTTATTTAATAAAAAATTGGTAATTTGTATTAAAAAATTAAATGGTATCCTAAACTTTTTCTTTTAAATGATATGGCAACTCAAATTCTTCGATTTCAAGGCCATGAATATTTTACACAAAGATTAATACTATCTTTATTAAGTAAAAAAATGATACGAATTGAAAAGATCCGTTCTGATGATACAAATCCTGGCCTTCGAGGCATGTAACAATCAATATTTTGACTTGAATAAGTCTTTTAGCTTAACATTGAATTTATAGATTATGAAATTTCATTTCTTCGTTTATTGGAAACAATTACAAATGGTTCGCAAATTAATATTTCATATACAGGTATTTTATCAAAAAAATGGATCCTATTATTTTATTTAGAGATTAACTTCTAAGGCACAATTATTTTATTTAAACCAGGTCAAATTCATGGAGGAAAATTTACTCATGATTGCGGAACATCGAGATCGATAGGATATTTTCTTTTACCATTACTTAGCATTTTGCCATTCTCAAAAATACCATTTGACTTAACATTTACTGGCTTAACTGTTGATAATTATGATGTTGGTGTAGATATAATTCGAACAAGTATTCTTCCAATTATGCGTAAATTTGGAATAAATGATGGACTCGAACTTCGAGTAAGTTAATTATGCTTTTTTTATATTTTTATATCATATAGATTTTAAAACGGGGTTCTTCGCCTCTTGGAGGTGGTGAAATTCGTTTTATATGTCCATCTATTCGTGCACTTTGTACAGTTCATCTTTTATCATCTGGACGAATAAAACGTATTCGTGGAGTTGCTTCATCCACATGTGTATCTCCTTCTATTGCTAATAGGCTTGTTGAATCTGCGAGAAGCATACTGAATAGATTTATTCCTGATATATTTATATATACAGATGTTCGAAAAGGAGAAGAATGCGGAAAATCTCCAGGATTTTCTTTATCACTTGTTGCTGAGTCAAATACGGAATCTTTATATACAAGTGAATTGTCAGGAGAAGCAGGAGATATTCCTGAAGATATAGGTATTAACTGTGCCAAAATTTTATTGTCGCAAATCCTAAATGGAGGTTGCGTTGATAACATTGCATGTAAATATGTTCTTCTTGGAATGGTTTTAGGGTCGGAAGATGTCGGACGCATAAGAATATCTAGAAAAATTGATGAACACTTAGTAGCATTTTTAAGAGATGTTAAATTATTTTTTAATATAGAAATGAGATTTATTCCTAGTGGAAATGAAATAATAGTAAGCTGTAAGGGTATAGGATATACTAATTATAATAAAATGGTCACTTAAAAATTTATATTTAAATAAGAATATCAAATAATATAATATTAAAATAATATGTAATTTTTCTTAATATTATTGCAGAATGAAATCTTTAAAATATTATAAATATCTAATATTTATTTTTTAAATATTATTGCAGAAATGATATTTAAAGTCTATCTTATTTTTAATTTTCTTATTATAATTAAAAAAATATTAATTATTTTAATAGAATATCATAAATATAAGAAAAACAACAAGCATATCATGTAAAATTAAGTAATCTTTTTAAAGTTTCGTTATAGGGCAAAGGAACCTATTTTTAAAACTTCGAAAATTGATTTTTAAAGGTTCATAACATATTAAAATAATTTATATTAATTAAATTAGAAAATAAACTCCTAAATATATTTTAAGTAGGCTTATAATTATTTTTATTAATACTATATATAAGCCATGCCATCAAAATATCATCCACCTGCTCAGAATATGGACCAGTACAAATATTCTGAAATATCCAATAAAGTCAGTAAAGCTGATCAAAGATTTGTTACTCGTCGGGATCATGAAGCAACAGGAGAGCCTGAATCACTTTCAGGACGAATTAGTGTAAAAGATATGGGATCTCGTGTTTCTAGAAATACTCAGCCAGAAAGTACTATAAAAAAAGAAACTCAAGTAATAGATGATGAATTTGATCAAAAATATAAAAAAAAAAAAACATTAAAAAACAAAAATACTTATTCTTCTATATTGGATACTACAGAAGATTTAGAGGGCCTTGTATATTATCCGAAAACCAAAGAAACTCGTGAAACATATGAAGCACTTTTAGCTTATGTTCACGAATTTGTTGGAGATCAAAGTCATGATATAATAAGGAGTGCTAGTGACGCTGTTTTAGAATTCTTAAAAGATGAAAATTTAAAAGATTATGATAAAAAAAAAGAAATTGATAAATTACTCGGTGTAAATATACCGAGTGAAAGATTTAGCCAATTAATTGCTATTGGAAAAAAGATAACAGATTATTCTTCTGAAGATTCTAGAAATATTGTGGAGAACGATGATCATGAGCTTGATGAACAAAGAGTTGCAGTTATTTTTGATGATGATGAAAACGAAGATAGCGAAAATGAAATTGATGAAGATGATCAAGAGGAATCTAATACAAGTACTGACACAGAAGGTGTGGAAAATTACATAACTATTGTTAACGGGAAAACAAATAAACATTTCACTAGTAAAGAAAATAAAGAAAAAGTTTTCGCTCATCAAATCGACACATTTTGGTTACAACGAACTATTTCTGCATATTATACCGATCCATATATTATTCAGGAAAAAACATCATCAGCTATTTCTTTTTTAGAATCAGATATTTCATTTGGACAACTTGAAAATAAGCTTATGGAGTTATTTGATTATGATAAATTTGAACTTGTGAAAATATTAACTAGAAATCGAGATACAATTGTATGGTGTACGCGTCTCTTACGAACAATTGATGTTGAAGCTAAAAAAGAAATCGAAACTCAGATGAAATTAGAAGGTTATGAATGGATTTTACGAGAACTTAAAGAAGATAGGGAGTCATTGTCTTTGATGTATCCAGAGAAGCATGATAACAACATGATGGATATTGATTTGCCCCAAGATGTAGAGAAACATATGCATAAGGATATTTCTGTGTCACAAATATCTGAAATTATACCTAAAAAAGTCATTGATTTAAATTCACTTATATTTTCTCAAGGTGCTCATTTAATGTCGAATAAAAAATGTAAATTACCAGAAGGTTCTTTTAAACGATCTAAAAAAGGTTATGAAGAAATTCACGTTCCAGCACCAAAAAAAGCAATAGTTAAAGATATAAAAAGTATTCTAATATCTGATATGCCTGAATGGATTCGTCCTGTCTTTGGTAATACCGAAAAATTAAATCCTATTCAAAGCAAGCTCTATCCTATGGCATTCGAAAAAGATAATAATTTG
Source organism: Pneumocystis murina B123 (assembly GCF_000349005.2). Lineage (NCBI taxonomy): Eukaryota > Fungi > Ascomycota > Pneumocystomycetes > Pneumocystales > Pneumocystaceae > Pneumocystis > Pneumocystis murina. Next base: position 21,000 of record NW_017802363.1, read on the forward strand.
CTTATTTGCGCACCTACGGGCGCTGGAAAAACAAATGTGGCTATTCTTTGCATTTTAAACGAATTAAAAAAACATCGCAATGAGTCTACAGGAGAAATTAATAAAAATGACTTTAAAATTGTTTATATTGCTCCATTGAAGGCTCTTGTACAAGAAATTGTCGGCAATTTTAGATCTAGGTTGTCTCAATATGACATCCAGGTGGAAGAATTAACAGGAGATACACAACTTACTAAAGCTCAAATATCTTATACTCAAATAATCGTAACTACTCCTGAAAAATGGGATATCATTACTAGAAAAGCTACAGAAACGTCATATACTAATCTGGTTCGTCTAATAATTATTGATGAAATTCATTTACTTCATGATGATCGAGGTCCTGTTTTAGAAGCTATTGTCGCTCGGACAATCCGAAAAATGGAACAAACATTTGAGCCCGTTCGTTTAATAGGACTCTCGGCTACTCTTCCTAACTATATGGATGTTGCCGCATTTTTAAAGGTAGACTTGAAGCAAGGTCTATTTTATTTTGATAATTCATATCGTCCTTGTCCATTAAAACAAGAATTTATCGGGATTACTGAAAAAAAAGCTATCAAAAGATTGCAGGTTATCAATGATGTTACATATGAGAAAGTAATCGAACAAGCTAGAAAATTTCAAGTTTTAATTTTTGTCCATTCACGTAAAGAAACTGCTAAAACTGCGAAATTTATACGCGATAAATGCCTCGAAGAAGAAACCATTGGACAAATTTTACGTTTTGATGCAGCAACAAAAGAAATTCTTCAGTCAGAAGCAAAAGAAGTTAATGACTCCAATTTAAAAGATCTTCTTCCTTATGGGCTTGGCATTCATCATGCTGGCATGACTCGTGCCGATCGAAGGTCAGCTGAAGAACTTTTTGCAGCTGGTCATATTCAAGTTTTAGTTAGTACTTCCACTTTAGCATGGGGCGTTAATCTTCCTGCACATGCTGTTATTATTAAAGGAACTCAAATTTATTCACCAGAAAAAGGTCGCTGGGTAGAGTTATCTCCTCAAGATGTTCTTCAAATGTTAGGCAGAGCAGGAAGGCCACAATATGATTCTTATGGTGAAGGTATAATTATTACATCGCATACAGAACTTCAATATTATTTAAGTTTGCTTAACCAGCAATTGCCAATAGAAAGTCAGTTTATTAGTAAAATCGTTGATAATTTGAACGCAGAAATCGTTTTAGGTACTGTAAGAAACAGAGATGAAGCAGCACAATGGCTTGGATATACTTATTTGTAAGGCTTATAATAATGATAAATAATAACTTAGCATTTTCTAGATATGTTCGAATGTTACGATCTCCTACAATATATAATGTCGGAGCAGATTATGCTGATGATGTAGATTTAGAACAAAAACGAATTGATCTTATTCATTCAGCTGCATTATTGCTAGATAAACATAATTTAATAAAATATGATAAAAAAACAGGTATTTTTCAAGCAACGGAATTGGGAAGAATTGCATCACATTATTACATTACTTATGAATCTATGGCTATATATAATCAATATCTTAAACCTACATTGTCATATATTGAACTTTTTCGTATATTTTGTCTTTCAGATGAATTTAAATATATTCCAGTAAGGGAAGAAGAAAAACTTGAACTTCAAAAATTGCTTGATAGAGTTCCTATTCCTATTAAGGAGGGCGCTGAAGAACCATCTGCTAAGATTAATACTTTATTACAAGCTTATATATCTAAGTTAAAACTTGAAGGTTTTGCTTTAATTTCAGATATGATATATGTCACACAGTCCGCAAAGAGAATTTTAAGGGCTATTTTTGACATTTCTTTAAAGAGGGGATGGTCACAGGTTGCTAAATCAGCCCTTGATATGTGTAAAATGGTTGAGAAATGTATGTGGCCTACCATGACTCCTTTAAGACAATTTAAAATATGTCCTTCTGAAGTTATTCGCAAGGTTGAACGAAAAGATTTATCATGGAGTAGATATTTTGATTTAGATCCTCATGAACTTGGAGAATTAATAAATGTACCTAAAGCCGGGAAATTAGTTCATAAACTTATTCAGCATTTTCCAAAATTGCAACTTCAGGCACATGTTCAGCCTATTACACGATCTATATTGAGGGTGAGTTTGACTATTACACCTCAATTTGAATGGGACCATGAAATACATGGGTTTACTGAACTTTTTTGGATTATAGCTGAAGATGTAAATGGGGAGCAAATTCTCTTTCATGATCAATTTATATTAAAGGAAAATTATGCAAAAGATGAACATTATGTTGAATTTACTGTCCCAATATCTGAACCAATACCACCAAATTATTTTATTACAATAATCTCAGATAGATGGATGCATTCTGAAACGAAGCTAGCTATAGCATTTAAACATTTAATTCTCCCAGAAAAATTTCCTCCGCATACTCCTTTACTTGATTTACATCCGCTTCCTGTTGCTGTGTTACGCAAACAGGAATTTATTAAACTTTATTCGTCTCATTTTCAGAATTTCAATAAAATTCAGACTCAAGTATTTAATACATTGTTTACTACTGATGAGACTGTTTTTATAGGTGCCCCTACTGGTAGTGGAAAAACAATTTGTGCAGAATTCGCCTTAATGAGACATTGGATGCAAGAAAATTCGGGAAAAGCGGTATATATTGCACCATTTCAAGAGCTTATTGATGAAAGATATAATGACTGGAATGAAAAATTTAGAACTTTAGAAAATTCTAAAAGTATAGTTAAATTAACAGAAGAGACTAGTGAAAATCTGAAATTATTACAAAAAGCAGATTTAATTCTTGCAACTCCTGTTCAGTGGGATGTGTTATCTCGTAGATGGAAACATCGTAAAAATATTCAAACTATTCAATTATTTATTGTAGACGAAATCCATGCAGTCGGAGGTCATATAGGACCTGTATACGAAGTAATTATATCACGAATTCGCTATGTTGCAGCTCAAACCGGAAACAAAGTTCGAATTGTTGCTTTAGGGGTTTCTTTAGCAAATGCTAGAGATTTAGGGGAATGGATAGGTGCAAATCAACATTGTATATATAACTTTAGTCCAAAAGACAGACCTAGACCTCTTGAAGTGACTATGCAATCATTTACGGTTCCTCATTTTCCATCATTAATGATAGCAATGACAAAACCATTATATTTGATTATAACAACATTATCATCTGATTGTTCTTCTCTAATATTTGTCCCAAGCAGAAAACAATGTCGCAATATATCTCTTGATATTTTGACGCATTGTAATGCCAATAATAATGAAAACAGATTTCTTTTATCGACATCTGATGATATTATGTTATATATTGGGAAAATTCAGGATGATGTTTTAGCAAATTGCTTAACTCATGGTATTGGGTATTATCACGAGGCACTCAGCAAATCTGATAAAGATATTGTTAAATCATTGTATAAATCTAGAATCATTCAAATCCTTTTCGCTTCAAGGGATGTAGCTTATTCATTAGGTGTTACAGCACATATGGTCATTGTAATGGGTACACAATATTTTGAAGGAAGAGAACATAGGTATATTGATTATCCGATTAGCGAAATATTACAAATGTTGGGATATGCATATCAACCAGATCATGATGGAATTAGTAGAGCAATTTTAATGACGCCTGCTGTGAAAAAAGAATATTATAGAAAATTTCTAAGTGAAGCGTTGCCAATTGAAAGTCATCTTCAAATATTTATGCATGACGCATTTGTTACCGAGATAGCTACATCTACAATTGAAAATAAACAGGAGGCAGTAGATTGGCTCACTTGGTCATACATGTACCGTCGTTTAGTCGCTAACCCGGGATTTTACGGACTTCAAGATATCTCTCACGAATCACTTAGTAGTTATTTGTCTGATTTAGTAGAAACTACTCTGAACGATCTGATGGAAAAAAGAATTATTTCTATAGAAGATGATTTTTATGTTACACCTTTAAATCTAGCGATGATTGCAAGTTATTATAATCTTACTTACATTACTATTGAAACTATGGCTTTAAGCTTGACCTCTAAAACTAAAATGAAGGGTTTATTAGAAGTTGTTACTGCTGCTGCTGAATTTGAGTCAATTCCTATTCGTAGACATGAAGATATAATATTACGGCGTATTTATGAAAGAATTCCTGTAAAGCTTCAGAATCAAGATTTTGATTCTCCTTCTTTTAAAGCATTTATATTATTACAAGGTATTATATATTATATATTATACATATTTATAAAGTTAATTTGTATTAGCACATTTTTCACGCTTTCAACTACCTATTGATTTAGTTGCAGATCAGGTATTAGTGTTGCAAAAGATAATTAATCTTCTTAGCGCATGTGTTGATGTTATGTCATCAGAAGGTTATTTGAATTCTAGTTATCCAATGGAGTTATCACAAATGTAAGATTTTTTTTTATTATTTTTAAGCCAATTTTTTTATTATATTTAGGTGTGTTCAAGCAATATGGGATCGCGATAGTCCATTAAAACAAATACCACATTTTACTAATGATGTAATTAAAAGATGTAATGATACTGGGTAACCTGGAAATTTTCAAATATATTGTAATTTATTTTTTATTAGATTAGAATCTGTATATGATTTAGGCGAGTTTTTAGCAGATGCTTCAAAGGAATCAAGAGATAAGCTTTTAGAAATGGATTCAAAAAAACTACGTGATGTAGCTAATTTTGTCAATAATTATCCATCAATAGATATTACATTCGAGCTTGAAGATACAGGGTCTATTACTGTTGGAAATAAGGCGAGTATTAATATCATTCTTACAAGAGAAACAGAAGAGGTTAATACTCTGGTTTATGCTCCCTTTTTTCCTATTTCAAAAAATGAACACTGGTGGATTGTAATTGGCGATGGTGTATCTTTATTAGCTATTAAAAAGGTTACTTTACAAAAAGTTTTATCTCTAAAACTAGACTTTATTCCTCCAAACGCAGGAAAACATGAATATATTTTATCCTGTTTTAGTGATTCTTATGTTGGTGTAGATCAAGATATAAAGGTGGATATAGTTGTTGCAGAAGGAAGAGAAAATAATGAAGCAGATGAATAAATATTTATAATTTAAAAATATTTAAATGTGAATAAGTTCTTATGATATTTTTTTGAGACATAATTTCTTTAAAATGTGACTTACTATTTTCTTAAGATTTAAAGAAGCATTGGTGTGTTTTATTATTAATAAAATACATAATATTATCAGTAAAATAACTATATTAATTAAGATATAATGATTCAAATTTTATATAAAACGAAATGTTATAAATAATTAATGCTTTTCGAAGTTCATAAAACTTTTTGCTATAGGAATAATATAAAATAATTTTTCTACTAGTTTTTTATTTTGAACCCTTAAAATTTACGATAAAAATTAAAAATTGAAATTTTATCTATAAAATAATGGTCGAATTCGTCCTCAAGGCATTTAATGATTCAGATATAGAGTAAGGATTGTTCTCATATTGACTAATTATCATGTTCGATTTAATTATTTTAATATATTAACATTTAATAAAATTAAAAAATAATTTCAATGTTATTCAACATTTATTTTTATAGCATATTATTATTTGATATTATGGAACTTTTTATTTAAAGAAATATCTATATAAAATTAAATATTAATGTGTTTTAGAGCTAAATCAAAAGAAGACATTACATTCATTGTTTTAGGAGCATCAGGTGATCTAGCAAATAAAAAAATCGTTTGGAATTTACGATTAATTATCTCTTATATTACTAACATTTCTTTTTAAGTTTCCTGCTTTATTTCAACTCGTAAATAATATATTTGGTATTTTCATTTTAATAATATTAGTATCAAAACAATCTTATATCAAGAAAAATTCACGTGATTGGATATGCTAGAACTAAAATGAATAATCAAGAGTTCCATTCTAGGTTTTCTTCATATATAAAAATAACTTCTAAAGATGAGTCGGTTTTTAAGGAATTTAAAAATGCATGTACATATATTAGTGGCAAATACAATAATAATGGGTTTAAAAAGCTACTATTTCATTGTGAAGAAATAGAAGGTATATTCTATAGTTATTTATTTGACTTAATTTTTATAGACAAATCTCAAAAACAAAGTAGAATTTTTTATATGGCTCTTCCTCCTAATATTTTTAATTGTGCTTCTTATTATTTAAAGAAATTGCTTTATCCAGAATCCGGTATTGCTAGATTAGTGATTGAAAAACCCTTTGGAAAAGATTTTGAAAGTAATAAAAAACTTCAGAAAGCTCTTACATGTATGTGGAAAGAGAATGAAATTTTTCGAATTGACCATTATCTTGGCAAAGAAATGGTTAAAAACCTTTTAATAATGCGTTTTTCAAATGTTTTTTTAGACGCATCATGGAATAAACATTATATATCAAATATTCGGGTAATAAAATAGGCTCTTACTACTTATTTTATTAATAAGGTCGAGATTATATTTAAAGAACCTTTTGGAGTAGAAGGACGTGGAGGATATTTTAACGAATTTGGGATTATTAGAGACGTAATGCAAAATCGTATAAATTTTAAAATTTTCTGAAAACATTTTAATATTACAGATTTATTGCAGATATTGGTTATTTTAGCTATGGAGAGGCCTGATTCTTTTTTTTCTGATGATATTCGTGACAGAAAAGTCAAAATTCTTCAAGATATACCTGTTATCGAACCTAAGGATGTTATTATTGGTCAATATACATGTTCCGAAGACAGATCTAAGCTTGGTTATACAGATGACGAAACTATACCAAAAGATTCACGCTGTCCCACGTTTGCCGCCTTAACGATGTTCATAGAAAATGAACGCTGGAAATGTGTTCCATTTATTTTGATCGCTGGTAAAGGTATTGCTTTATTTAGCAATTAGGCTAGAAAATGTATTTTAATATATTTTTAGCATTGGATGAACAAAAAGTAGAGATTCGTATTCAATATAAAGATGCTTTTGGAGAAATGTTTGGAAATGTTTTACGAAATGAATTGGTTATATCTATACAACCGGAAGAAGGGTATATATATTATTATTACTAAAAATATATTGACAGTTTATTAGAATTCATATGAATATTAATTCAAAATATCCTGGATTGGATATGTATGCTGTTTCTACAAAATTAAATTTTATATATAAACATGAATTTCCAAATATAAAAATCCCTGAAGCATATGAAAGTTTATTGTTAGATGCTATAAAAGGGTAATTAAGTAAATTTGTATTTTTTATTATTTAATGGTTTATAGTGATCAATCGAATTTTGTGCGTGATGATGAATTAGATCATTCATGGAGAATATTTACACCACTCTTACACTATTTAGATGAGCATGAAGATATTAAGCCTATTCTTTATCCATATGGTAGTGGAGGACCATCAGAGCTTTTTGACTATATTAAAAGTTATGGTTGTAAATTATGTCAGTATAATTATTTTTCAATTTTTTTATTAATCAAATTAAGGATAAATATTACCTTTTATAATTGATTTTGATAAATGAGTATTAAAAAATTTGATTTTAATGAATTTAATATATCGTATTTATTTGATATAAATTAAGTTTTTTAATAAAATTGTGATTTAGTGTAATTCTCCTAGTTTATAATACATACATATTACAAATTTGAAAATATTGATAACTGTAAAGTTACAGAGATAATTGAAAATAAAAAATATTTTATAATAATTAATCCTTAGTTATAGGTTTTCCATCTTTTTTTTTCATAGTATAATAACATAAATGACACGCATATAAAAGTTTTGCATTGTATAAATTATTAGTTGATGTCGATACATTATTTTTTGGCCACCATACAGGAGATATATTAGTTTCACATATATAACAAGACCTCGTTACTTCTTTTATAGGCGAATGTTGATCTTTTTTAAGATTTCTCAATTCTTCCAATTTAATTGCAATAGTCAAAGGAGTAATATGTCCATAATAAGCATTCATATTAATTCGTCTATTTCCTATTTTTGCAGAAATCATTGAAGTTTTATAATTTTCAACATAAGCCTTAATAGCATACTATATTCTTATTAATAATAAATATAGAATAATGAAAAGAATACCTTATTTATTTCATAGTCATACTCATTAATAGCATGAACTATAGTTTTTTTCATATTATGATTGGGACACCATATAGCAGCAGTCATAATTCCAAATTCCCCACTAAATTTTATAGTAACAGCATTATCTTTTCTTGAACCTTTTACTAAAGCTATATCAAATCCAATAGTATACCCTGCATAGATGGCACAAGTCACATGTAGTGGAATATGACAAACATGACACAATGCACATACTCCTCGAACCTTTTTACATATAAAGCATACCTGAATAATGTCATAAAATTATTTAATATATATAAAATTTACTTGTTGCCATCTGGATAATGAAATGGCGCCGATTCCTTCTATAGGTTGCAATGTAGAAGAATCAGTAAATTTAAGTTCTGGAATCCATATAGCGCATGTAACGTGTGCCCAATTATTTCCTGATGTTTGTTTAAGAGCTTCTCTAAAGAAAGAATTTGAATTAAGAGATGGGCAATCATGAACTGAACAAAGAACACATTGATAATTCTAAAAAAATTAGTTTTAAGAATCCCTTTAAAGAAATAATACAGTAGAAACCATAGGCGTTTTATCATTAATACACATATCGCAAATCCATGAATTAGGATCAACGTAAGAAATTCCATAACATGCTAAAGATATTAATAATAATAACTTGAAAATTCAACATACTTTTATGAACCATGAGTTCACATGTTTTACATGTATAAAGTATAGATTTTGGTTCCAAAAGCTCGCAAACACGGCAAGATATAGAATTTCCTTTTAAAATTAATGAATCATCTATATCTTTTTTCGGATATTTCACATCTGTTTTTAAACGACGTCTTTTTCCTGGTCCATTTTTATCACAATTTTCTTCAATTTTTTCTTTCTCTTCAAATAAATGTTGTTCTTTTAAAAGTTCTTCCTCGAATTTCTTTTTTCTCCAACGTGCACCAGGTTCTGATAATTTTTTAGCAATTTCTTCGGGTGGTTCCCAGCGTACACTATATTTCCTCCATAATTCACCACATCTTTGGCAAAGTGCTGTAACTACATTTTTATCAGAAATAAAAGAACCACCTGGTGCCCGTTTCCAAAGTTTACTTTTAGTTATAGAACAAAATTTGCAGATGAAACTTTTATGCTTTAATGTAGCTTTTTCAGAATTATAGGCACTATCGTCACTGCTATCTGCTATATCCTCCGTTAAGTGTAAAGAAGAATCTAATATAGATCTATTATGATTTGAAGAAAATAGCTTTTCTTCTTTCTTGCGACGACCTGAATAATTTCCCCATATTTTTTTTCCAGATTCTGTCTTTTTCCATATATAATAAAACTTAATTATTTCTGGAAGGGATTTTGTTGGAATCTCGTTAGCAACTAAAGATAATTCACTTCCATATTGAGAAATGGCATTTTCAAACTGTTCTAGTTCAAGAACATTAAAATCAGGTATGCGAAGGTGCTTTTTAGTCAAAAATGATAAACTTGAAATGGAAGCATTTATATCAAATTGATTTTCATAAAGTGTTGTTAATGCTATATCCTGAAAATCCGTAGAAAAGTGAGGTATAGAGAGATTTTCAGCTATATATTTAATTTTGTTAAGATAGTTATCTACTAAATCATCTGGAATGTTTTCTGGCTTTGAAAATAATTTTATGCTTGTATGATCATGTCCTCTTAAAACTAAAAAAAATTAAAATATATTAAACAAATATAAAACTTACCATATCTAGTACCTATTTCATTGGTAAAAGAAAAGTTTTTGTTGAATAAAGATTTCGAATTAGATGGTTTAGGAAAACACTCTTTAGAATTGTTAACTTTTGTATTATCCATTTTAGCTTCTGAATTAGTTTGTTCCAATATTTCTTCTTCTGAAGCGTTAGAAAACTTATAAATATGTTTTCCCTTTCTTTTTTTCCGTAAATCTACTACTACTTGTTGTTTTTCTATAAAAGATTCATCTTGTTCTGGAATGACTGCTTGATGTTTACCACCAATTCTAGATGCTGCTCTAGGATAGATTCTGTCATCGTAATCCAATACGTCTTCTATATTGCAATGTATTCCTAAATATCTATATGGCCATAATTTAGTAATTGCTTTTTGCTGTTCAGTTGGCTGTTTGTATTTTTTTTTTTCGTTTATTTCACTATAATTATTAGATTCTGTAATATTAGATGATATTGATGATATATCAGATAGTTCAGAATCTTCATTATTATTATCAACATCATTTTGTACGCTTTTTTTTCTTAAGTTAATAGTTTTTGATTGCCTTTCTGAAGGAATTTCCAAACTTTTATTTGCTTTTATACGGCGATGCTCAGCTCTAGAACAGGAGGTACAGGTCCAGACAAATCCTTTTGTAGGCTTTTTGAGTAAAGGGGGCTTAACACAATGCATATGATAATCATCATGACAAACAGCACATCTAATAGATTCAATACTTTTGCATGTCAATTCTTATATAATAAAAATAATTAAAAATACCTTAAACACCAGTTGCCACAACGTTTACAACCTCTATGTTGCATTGCCAACTCTTTTCCTCTTCCAATCTCTACAATTACATACTTCCATTCTTGCCTAAGAACTTCTTTTACTCTATCTGGAACATTTGTTACTTTATGTATAGGCACAACTTCGTAATAACGATATATATAGCGATCAAAAAGTCTATCATAATAAAAAGAATTCGGTATTTTTCGATATTCATCATGGTTTTCTATCTCATCTTTATGAAATATTCTACACTTTCCCCTATATGCTGATAAGGGACATATATCAGAATGCATGGAAGCAAATAATTGACGAGAATCATTGGTTTTTTTTTGAACATCCCTTGGTCTATAAAACCAATTCACACGGATTGCATTAATAGAACTATCAGGATCATTATTCATTGACGTAAACTCCATGATTCTTGCAAGATAATATGGTTCACCAGGTGGCTCAGAAACTAAATAGATAGTATCTAAATTAAATAAAAAAACTAAAAAAAAAAGAAAAACGAAAATACCATTACGATAAAGAACTGATCCGTCTGTTAGTGTACAGACAGGTTCCTTTTGACCATTTTTTTGTATATAATTTATTTTAACAATTCTAGCAATATGATCTACTTTATCTGTATTTTTTCTCTTTCGTTTAGGATTATGTAATTCTTGTGATTTTGTGTTATATGATTTATCTTCTATGATATTTTCTGAAGGATATTTTTCTTTAATATTATATTCAAGCATTTTATTATATAACTTAATAAAGATTTAAACTTGATAAAATATTATAATAAACCTTAATAACTTTGTTGATTTTGCATAGAAAAGATATTCCTTGTGGATTTAATGAAGATCTTTATTTTTCTGTTAATGTTACGTTTCTATTTTATATTTTTAAGTTAAATTTTAAAATAATTTTTTATTGGTTAATATTATAAAAAGTTAATATGATTGAAAAATAATATAAAAATAAACAAAAGTATATTTACTTTCATATATAGAGAGTGCTATCATAAATACATAAAAATATGATGGTTAAAAATTTATAATATATGGATAGATATATTAAATATGTGAGTGGAAAAAATAAATATATGATTAAATCAATATTCCAATTTTTTTAAAAAGTGTTTTTAAAATTCTTTATTAAATAATTACTAATTTTTTATTAGTATTATTGTAGATTGTGTTATTTTTAATAATAAAATAAAATAGGAACAATTGAGATGAAATTTTATAGTAAAATTTTAGTTTTATAAAAAGATTAAATGTAGAAAAAAACAAACTAAACTATAAAGATATTTTAAATTTTATAATATATTTTTTAATTTTATGATATAATTTAATTTTTTTTAGATTATAAATCTCATGAGAAACATTTTGAAAAATAGGTTAAATAATTTTAGTAAACTTCTGAAATTAATTATTTATAACTTATTTTTTGAAAGCTAAAAAATTAATCAATTTTATAATTTTTTAACGAAAATTATATAAATTTTATATTTTTAAAATTTAATATTAAATGTTTAAATTCTCTAATTATATAAACATAAAATATAAAAATCATCAATATTTTATGAGCTTTGGTTTTCGCTGTTAGGTAAACCTAATACCTTTAGAAGATAAACAAATAATAACTATCTAAAATATGATAAAATAACGTTAAATTTTTAAATTATTACAAAAGTTTATTTTTTTTTTTTAAAGGATACCTAATATAATATCGCTAATTTTTTAACACTTATGAAAAAGGTCTCGACCTGCCTTCTGGCGGAATCGAACCACCGACCTTTCGCTTACTAGGCGAATATTATAACCACTAAACTAAGAAGGCATTTAATAGTAATGCGGCCCTTATTTACATTAATAATTCTAAATGAGAAATTTGAGGTTTATTAAAATATATAAAAGCTATTAAAAAAACAAGTTATTCTGATATTAAAAGAAATATTAAGGAATTAAAGATTTGCTATTTTGAAAATAATAAAGACATTTAAAATAATTTATATTTGTTTAATCTTATATTTTTAGTATTTTAAAATCTTTAAAATTTAGATAAATTTATTTATATTCTAATTATTAGTTTAATTATAAAAGTTAAAATAAAATATAGTATGCGAAACTATTTTCTCTTTGCTATAGATACAAAAATTTTTATATCTAAAATTAAATATTTAAATAAAATAATTTGAAATAATTATTTTAAATCTATTAGTAAATATTACATAAAACAATGGCATATTAAATATGTAGATATTAAAATATTCAACAAATTAATAAAACTAATTTAAATAATATATTTTTTCAAATATTTAAATGCATTATCTAACTAGATAAATAAACATAATATTTATATTTTGATATAATTAGATTATACGTTTACTTAAAAAATAATATATCAACAATTCTACAACTCATAAATTAGCATAAACCAAAGAATAACTATGTAAAATAAATACCATGTTGCTTATAAGATTTATTATTCTATGATGCAAAAAAAAGATATCTTAAGAATATTTTTCTTTCAAAGCGTTAACCAAATTAACATATTCTTTCATAGCATCTTCTTTAGATTTTCCTTTTCAATAAATTTACAAGGTTACATGTTAGAAAAATAATTTTTCACCTTTCTGTTTATTCCATGAATCCCTTTGAAAAAAATCAGAAATATTAATAACAAAAAAAAATCTAAAATAATTACCATTTACATTTCCCCTATATTTTCTGTCAATATATAATACGAAAACAGAAATATCTACCTTAGGATCAAAAAATCCAGGCCTTTCCTTATTAATGTCTCCTTCTATAACTAAAGAAAATAAATATAAAGGAAGACGCGATTTATTTATTACCCTGCTTATACCTGAATTATATAAAAATGCAATAAGAAAATGAATATGCAAATATATCCTATATCAAATATACACTTACAGTGCATAAAGCTTTAATGCAATCAAATAAGTTTCTTTAACTCAAAGACTTACCTCTAAAAGCTCAGAATCAGACGGTGTTGATGAAAGCCTTTTAACCTAAAAAATAATATTCTAAGAAAATCTTAAAAAAATAAAATATGTAATACATCTCTTGCTGCTTGTTCGAATTCTTCAATAAGCGACATTCTAAATTAATATTATTTAAAGCCAGTATTTCAACGAAATATTAAAAAATAAATATAATCTGAAAATATTAAAATTTTTTATTTAAAGCCTTCTATGCAAAATTAATAAACAAATATTTCTTCAACAATTACAATTTATAGATATTAATCTAATTAAAATATATTTTAAATTTATCACACTTATTTTACATAATATACTAATATTTAATTAAAATTTAATTTTTTAAAAAATTTATTTCACAAAATAAAAATGTACTAGTAAAAATTTTAAAAATAATATTTTTTATATATTATATATTATATTATCACTTTTTTTTTAATATCCTCGTTATATATAAGCTGATTTTTATTCAATAAATATTTTAGAGAAAATAGAAAGTTGAAAATTAGGATTTTAAAATAAAATATTTAAAGAACATAAGGTTTCTTATTAAATAAATACATTATTTTGTTTAAAATGAGCTGGTAGTTTAAAGTTTTATTGAATAAATAAAAGCTAACATTAAAATAGGAAAGGGTTTCAAAAAGCTGTAGTAAGGGTATAAAATTCATTAAAAATAGTCTTTTTATTAAAAATAAATAATAAGGCGCCTCAACAATTTAAGGGGAAGCTTAATATTGGAGAAAATACAGTGGATGCAGCTTATACAGATGTTGAGACTCAGTTTAAGGAACTTGAACAAAAATTAAGAAAATTGTTCAATAATACCAAAAAATATGTTCAATCAATAACAGGCATATCTATAATATAACTTTTTTGTATTATTTAATGGAAAAAAGACATTTTGAATTATCAAATGGAATTTGCTGGGATTATCGAAGAAATTTATAAACCGATTACAGGAAAAGCTACAGAAGTTGAAAATAAATCACATGAAGAATGTAGCGAAGGTATGTTATGGATATTATCCTTTATTTTTTTTTCATCTTAATTTTTAGCTGTTGAAGCCTGTCAAAAATATCAAACTATTGTTAAAGAACTTCAAGAGACGCTTACTCCAGAACTGGAAATGATTGAATCAAGAATCATTGGTCCTACTAATGAATTATTATCTATTATTTCTTCTATTCATAAAATAACGGAGAAACGAGAACGAAAACGTTTGGATTATGACCGTCACAGATCTAATTTAAAGAAACTTCAAGACAAAAAAGAAAAAACCTTAAAAGATGAAAGGGCTCTTTATAGCGCAGAAAATGTTGTTGAACATAGTACACAAGAGTTTGAATATTATAATACTTTATTAAAAGAAGAACTTCCTATACTTTTTGATTTAGAAACTAATTTTATTCAACCATTATTTCAAAATTTTTATTATATACAACTCAATATATATTATACTCTTTATGAAAAAATGAAGCGTATTGATATTGGATATTTTGATCTAAATACAGAAATTGTTGAGGGATTTGAACTGAAACGGAACAATATTCAAGAAATAACAGAAGGCCTTGGTATTGTAAAATTTACTATGTCTCGGAGATGTTAGTAATACATGATATTTCCTAATTAACTAATATCTTTTTAGCTCGATGTATCTCTGAATTTGACAATTCTAAACCAACTAAATTATCTCCTACATTATCTCATTTAGAATCAAATACGCAATCGGAAGAGTTGCCTTCTTATTACGAAGTACAGAATTTACGAAGCTATCAGTCAAATTGTGGAAATAACATTGGAGAAAGTAGTAATGTTAATAATAAGTATTCTAATATCAAAAAGATGCCACCTCCTCTTCCAAGCAAACCAACTGTATTAAAAGGGAGACAATGTGCAGTGGCGTTGTATGACTACGAAGCACAGGTCAAATAATTACAAGCATTTGTTTTTAATATTTATTTTTTTCAGGTGGAAGGCGATCTTTCTTTTAAAGTAGGAGATAGAATTGAAATAATAAAGAGGACAGAGAACAAAAATGTATATATTATTTAATGCAACAGTTTAAAAGTTTAACATATTCTAGGATTGGTGGACTGGGAAATTAAATGGAGTTCAGGGAATATTTCCAGGAAATTATACAGTATTGGAGTAGTTGTGATCTGTCTATTGTTTTTTTTTTGAAGAAATGCTGTTTTAAAAATAAGAATTTTTCAATAATTTTATATTAAAAGAAATAATATTAGTGTTTTTGTTTTATTGTATTTTATTTTAAACTCAAAAACAAGAATCATCAAATTTTAAAATAAAAAAAATATTATTTTAAATAAGGTAATATGATTCTTAAATACATTTATTTTGTCAAATAAATGTATTTTAGTTTTTATTTTATGGATATGTAGAATACGAAATTACATAAATTGAATTATAATCTTACAATAAAAAGAATTTAATAAGATATATTAACTTTTCATCTTTAAATATTTATTAAAGTAGTATTACAGATTCTACAATTAATAATTATGATAAATATTAAAAATAAATTATTAAAAATGAATTATTAAAATAAATTATAAACAACCATTTAAATAACTTAAATATAATTATAAAATATTTATGTTATTTAATATCTTCATTTAAATTGGTTATTTAAAAATTCTATAAAAATTTCTTGAATTTTACTTTTACTAGATGTTTGTATTCTATTAAGATTAATAAACTGATGCCTTATGGATTGCAATTTTGACAACGTAACATTATTCGGTAAAATTATACTCTAAATGATATTTAATAGATATTATTAGTCAAATATAGATCATACTTGATTTATCGAATCAATTTTTATCTCTGATTTCGAATCATTAATCGTTTGATTTTCAATTATTGTATTTATAATTTCTTGAGTAATTTTATTAAGTTCGAATAAATAGTCAGATGATGATAATGGTTTCTGAAAAAATTAATTTTTTCTCTAATCTATAAATCATCTACCACAAGAGTTGATGCATTAGGTTTGATCATTTTTGTGCTAGATAAGATTTTCCATATCGAATCAACAGGAAATGATAAATCTGAATATATTACAGTAAATAAAGGTGAATCCCATTTTGTCGATGAATTAGGCTCTTCATATCTCATCAAAAGCTCCTCAAATCTAAATTTATAAAAAAAAATATTAAAAAAATCAATACGCTTTACATGTCTTGAGGATATCCTAAAGATTTCCGTGTGTAATTCCATTTTCTACATATATCAATTGGAGTCCCACAATGAATCTTAAAACGTAAACTATAAAGTTCTATTTTACAGAGTACTTTACCACACAATAAGATGTACCACTATTTTTAGCCTCACAATACAATTGATATCTATAACCCTTAATATAATTCATCCCATCACATAATACAATTGTATTTTTATTTAAAGCACGCCCAACGGCTGAATACATTGCCGCTCTAGCAGCTTTCTCTTTCGTCGCATCTAATATAAGATATTTTTATTTAAAAAAAAGCTATAAAGCTACTTCCATAAGCATCCTTTTTGATTCCAAGAGATTCATCATTGACTAAAATGACTTGAAATGGGGGTTTTCTTTCATATAATTCTATCCTATTGCAAAGTGCTTTTCTAAGTTCAAGTGCTCTCCGAGTTTTTCCTGAAGAAGGATAACCTATAAGTAAATAATTAACATCATCTATAAGTCTCTCTCTCAAAAACAGAAACCTGTAAAGACAACTAATGGCATATCAAGGCCTAAAAGATTATTTTAAACAAAATAAATCAGAGATCATTCATCTTAAATGGTTACCTTAGTAAGCAACGAATAGTAATGTAAGGTAAAAAAATATACAACTTCTTTTTTTTGTTTTGTTTTTTTAATATTCTTTAAAATTTCATAATATTTTATCAGTTTTTAAATTAATTTTAGGAATTTAGATATTATAAAGTTGATTATTTTTATACCCGAAGATTTAAAATTTTAATGGCACCTTTAATATTTTGATAAATTATAATATGGTGTTTATATTCTTAAAAGATATCTTTTTCTATATATTTCTATGTATAAAATAATATTTTCATGAATTTATTTAAAAATGCTTAGAATATTATGGTTTAATTAGTTTATTGAATTTCTAAAAAAAAAAAAAAAGCTTCATGAAAATATTATTTTATTGTCTTGAAATTTATATTAAATTATGAATAATATAGTAAAAAATATTAAAAAAATTAAAATGTCTATTTTATAAAAAATTGATTACATAATCATTAGTAATTTCGATATCGATCTTCCATAAAATCAAGTTGGCACAAAAAACGATATTTAGAAATAAATTGAGAGAAGGAGGATTCTTCGACAACAAGGGATGTTTTTTGAAGAAAGATCTGCATGCTTTTGGAGATGTGCAAAAGCGGAGAAACTATTTTTAAGGCCATGGTTACTTAAAACGAATATACACCGAGAATTTCTCCAAACTTACCAAAAGCCATCTTCTACGCTTTGGATGCACCAAAATATAGGTAATCCCGTAGGGAAAAAAATACGAGAGATGACTCGTTCTACATCTTTTTTGAAAACTAGATCTAGCCCCAGAAAAGCAGCAATGACACTGGTAAATCAAATTTTAATTTTTAAGAATTAAATATTAGCAATATATTGACTTTTAATCAAGACTCCACGTGCAGTAGAAAGACTTAAAGAGCTTTTGAATCAACCAGAGCCAAAAATGATAAGAATAGGCACAAAACAGAAAGGATGCGCAGGTTTGTCATATTTACTCGAATATGTAGATGAGCCGGGAAAATTTGATGAGACAATAATCCAAGATGGTATTATTTCCTTCTTTTCTGGTATTTGTTATTAATAAATCTTTAGGAGTAGCCATTCTTATTGATAATCGTGCATTATTTACCATTATTGGTAGCAAAATGGATTGGATTCAAGATAAACTTGCAGCGCGATTTGTATTCGATAATCCTAATGCAACTAGCACATGTGGTAAGAAAAATCTTTTTATTGTTTAATAATAAGAATTTTTAAAATATTCTTTATAGGATGCCAAGGAAGTTTTTCAATCAACTAATATATAAATATTTTAACTAATTAATGCTTCTTATAAAGGACTCATATTTCATTTTTTCTTTAGAGTTTTAAAAGAAAACAAAAAGACCAAATTATAAAAAAATGATATTTCTTTATTGCATATTCTTCAACACGTCATCTTATCATTTTGGTATTAAAACATACTTTTGTTATAAAATCAAATTATTATTTTATGATTTAATAATAAAGTGTGTAATTAATTATTTCATAATAAAAAATACGTTATTAAAAAACATGAATTTATATATCTTTAGCCATTTCTAATTCGTATTTAAATATATATAATAATCTGAGCTCAAACAACCTAATTAAGATTATTTAGAAAAAAAAATCATATAAATATTTCATATTTTTATTAACCTGATCCCGATTTTAAGACATTTTAACTATTTTTATTATTTAAACAATATCCATTAAATAGTTTTAAAAGTGTATTCATTTTAAATAGCTTATAAATGTTAAATTTTATTTACTGTTATAATATAGTTCATATAGATAATAAGCTAAAAATCAATATATCAAAAAGCAAAAAAAACATTCTTAAAAAAATACAAATATAAACTTATTAAAAAGATTCATTAGCCAAAAGATAATTTCTAGGTAGTAATTCATTATAGAAAACAATCTATAAAGATTTTGACGCTGACTCGAAAAAAGATTTTTACGATACATATAACATTATCATTTAAAGCTATTACTACTAAATATTGTAAAGGAAATAGTAGACAAAAGACCTTTATATATATATATATAACATATACGGGATATATATAGTAATATATATATTTAATAAGTACTTGTTAAATATTTTAGATACTTAATATACCTACCTTCTTTATAAGTCTATAAGACATATACAATTAGTATATAGTATTAGAGAAGCAGATATATTTATTGCTAAGGATTTACGAGATTATTTAAAGATATTTAGATAACTTATTCTTAGCAACATGGGATGCAAAATCAGTACTCAAAATAGTATAGAAAAGCAACGCAATGAGGAAATAGAAAATCAATTGAAAAGAGATAAAATTATTATGCGTAATGAAATTAAAATGCTTCTTCTTGGTATTTTTTGTTATTGCTGAAAAAATATATCTTAAATATTTTAGGAGCCGGTGAATCAGGAAAATCAACAATTTTAAAGCAAATGAAACTTATTCATGAAGGAGGTTATAGTGTTGAAGAGAAAGAATCATTTAAGGAAATCATTTATTCTAATACGATTCAATCTATGCGTGTTATTCTTGAAGCAATGGAAGTAATGGATATCCCACTTGATGACCCAAAAAATATACAATATGTACAAGTCATTCTTAGTCAGCCAAATCAGATTGAAGGGGAAATACTTCCCCAAGAGATTGGTGAAGCAGTTATTTGTTTATGGAAAGATGCTGGTGTACAACAATGTTTTCGGAGATCTCGTGAATATCAATTAAATGACTCAGCAAAATAGTATGTTATTTGCTCAAAAAAAGTCTTATATTTATTTTTAGTTATTTTGATTCAATTGATAGAATCTCACGTCCAGATTATTTACCAACAGATCAAGATGTATTACGCTCTCGTGTTAAAACAACTGGCATTACAGAAACCACATTTATTATTGGAGATGTAATTTATCGTATGTTTGATGTTGGAGGGCAACGCTCTGAGAGAAAAAAATGGATTCATTGTTTTGAAAATGTGACAACAATTATTTTTCTTGTCGCTATTTCAGAATATGATCAATTACTTCTTGAAGATGAAACAGTAAATCGCATGCATGAAGCACTTACTCTTTTTGATTCTATATGTAATTCTCGCTGGTTTATAAAGACAAGTATTATATTGTTTTTAAATAAAATAGATATTTTTCGAGAAAAACTTTCTGTTTCTCCAATGAAAAATTATTTTTCTGACTATACAGGTACGTTTTATTGAATAGAAATAATTTTATAGGAAAAATCTTATTAATTTAGGGGGGGATGATTATAATGCAGCATGTGATTATATTTTAAACAGATTTGTTTCATTAAACCAATCCAATACTAAACAAATTTATACTCATTTTACATGTGCGACTGATAGCAGTCAGGTGAATAATTTTTTTTATATAAATCATTCTAACACCATTAGATAAAATTTGTAATGTCCGCTGTTAATGATATCATTATACAGACAAATTTGAGGGGTTGTGGTATTCTATAAAATATCCATGTATACCTTTTAAAACACTATATTTTTTCTATATTCCAAGAAATTTGATATAATCATGTCAATTTTTATATTTTTATATTTCATAATATCTAATTATTTTTATTTCTTTTATTGAAGAAAAATACATAATGTGTTCAAAAGAAGACATGCCTTTAGTTTGTTCATTTAAAGACATTTATCATCATGCAAGTCCTCATCGTCGTCGATTAATGTAATCTATTTATTGTTAAATCCTTTATATTGAACAATGTAGAATTGATACATTATTTACTGAATCTTCACCTGCTGATTTATGGTATATTCATCAAAAACTTATAAACAAAAAACCATATTATTTTGATATTCTTAGTCATTTACCCTATGAACTTTTAGAAATGATTTTTAAATACCTGGATGTAGAAGATATTATAATATTTTCAATGGTAAATACTGTATTTTTAATATCAAAAAAATAATATTATTAGGTATGCAAACGGTGGAATATTCTTGTTACATGCAATTCAGTTTCAAAAATGTTAATAACTATTTATTTTAATATCCAAACTATAGAAAATGCAAATAATAATTGGTATTCACTTTTTCAAAAATATGCAAAAAAATATTTAAGAATTAAGAAAGGAATGCTTAAGTCATTTAATATACTCTATCCTTATAACAAGGTAATATCCTGTTCTCTTTATACTCGATTACAGGATAATTATCTTATACTTTATAATCATTCTATCACTGAAAGTTCTAATAAAGGGATTACTTTATATCGCCTAAAACCAGGTATCAGTCAAAAAGATGCAATATATATTTCTACTGAAAATTATGGGGGAATTTTAAATGCTTCTTTGGATTCTTGTATTCTTGTAAGTGTTAATTATTTTGGGTATATTTAATAATATATTGTAATTATACCTATAATATTTATAGTGTATTTTATATATGGTCACTTAATACTCTGGAATTAATAGATACATTTAAGTTAGGGAGTTCTGATGTAGCATTTATGACTTGTCGTGATAATAATATTTGTATCAGCACATTTAGTAAGGTTTTAAGTGTCTGGAATTTAAAATTAAAAAAATTTATGTTCTATAAGACTTTAGAACAAATAGATCCTGTAAAAACAAATTTATTTATAGATAAATACTTATTATTTATTTAGAATTTACCAAAAAAGTGTAATGTTATAGCTATGGAGTTTTTAAAAAGAAATAACGAATTAATTCTCTGCGTTGAAAATATGTCTTCAAATAACGAGATTTTGTATTATCAATATAGAATTTATGTTTTGTTGTCAGATTGTGGACGTATATTACGATATGGAAGTTTAATGAATAAAAATATGCCGTTTAAAACTAATATTATCAACGAAGATGAGCTAATAATCTTTTATCAGTTTAACAGCGATCGATATTTAAAGATGGATTTAAAAACTATGCATATTGTCACTTGTTTATTCCATAAAAATCATATTCAAGAACTTGAATATCTTATTTATCCTCAAAATTCATTCATTATTAAACATCTAAAATCCATAGATAATTCTTCAGATAACGGTCTATATGTTGAAAAGTGCGACCCTGAAACTGGACTTCTTTTATCTAAAAATAAAATTTTAGGAAGCGAAAATATAATTTATAACCAACCTTGTTTAAAAAATAGAGATTCATTGCAAGGAAATAACAATTGGATTGTCTATAATCATCAAAATAAGGTTTTTCTGTGGGAGCTTTGATATCTAAAAAATGAATACTTGTGTTTAATAACTATAAAATATTTAAGCTTAAATAATTTTTAGAATTTTTATTTTATAAGTAAAAAACTGATTACAATTACCGTATCATATTATTAATCTACAATTATTTATTGGGATATATTTTTATTTACAATATTAACATTGTTTCATGAACTATACGATTTAATATTGAACGAGAATATTAATGCTTTTGATTTTTTTATGATTAATTTACAATGAAAACAAAGCAGACCTTTTTCTCATGCCTCCAAAACTGTAAATAAGGATAGAACTAAAAAACAAACCGACAGTAATGGCAATTGCAATTTGAATCATGACAATACCAAAAGACAAAGAATTAGGACTAGATGAATGCTCAACTCCAACATTAGAAATATTATAATCAGTAGATGAATTATGGGCAAAAATTTCATTTGATTCCCCTATACCGATATAAACACCTCTTTGTGCAGCTAAACCAGATGGAATTTGAACAAAGATTGCAGGTAAAACAACGGTAAAGGCTAGATCATGGCCAATCCTAGAATATATATTACCAAGACATCCTATTACAAAAGCCCTTATCAAATTAAAACAGTTTCATAATTGCAACTAACATCATACCCTATAGCATTAGAAACTTGAGAAGCACCAAATCTTTTTGAAGAAAAAAAATTTACGATGTATCCTGCACCTGCTATAATTACAGCAACAGGAAATTGCTGTGGTTTTGCTTGGTTAACAACTAAAATACTGTTTTTATTAGCTATTACTAACATAAACTACCAAGTTATGATACCAAGCAGTAAAGATAGGAACAGAAATAAAACGATATAAAATATCAATATTACTTTGACAATATGTTTCATTACTAGCTTTTCGATCCATTGAACCATAAATAACAGAACCAATAGTAATTCCAAAACCAAGAAATAATGAATAAATAATAGCATAGAATAATCTTACAGAGCCTGCAACTATATTTTTAGTTTGAAGTTCTAATGACCCGCACACTTTTTAAATAAGAAATAGAAAACCTTTAAAAAAACAACTTACATACTAAATATCCTGGCAATATGAGTGCAATAGAACTCTCTGCCATACTTGCAAAACAAAAAATATATTTTCCCTGATTTTTTCGATCTGGTATACTTCCAAAAGCTCTTGCGAGAAAACTTGTAATAATAGTAGCTGATATTTCAAAGGCATTTGCATACATAAAACTTCGTGGTGTAACAACTACTCTTAATAAACCTAAAATAGTGCCTAAAAGAAAGGAAATAGGCATATCAAACCAAGATGCATTAAATGCGAAAGGACCTACTAATGCACTTGCAAATCCATAAAAAAGAATTACAACCCAATTCTTATAATACTGTTTTCGATTAATTACTTCATCAAGATTTTTCATTGCTTCTTCAACTCCAATAAGATCATGAATTACTTGTTTATAAATAAAATGAGTCTCCTGTAACTTTCCGATATCTAATCCTTGATTGACACGAACAACATGCATATCTGACGTATGAGTTATCAAATCACCAAAGGAAATAATCATGCATCCTGGAATATATAAAAACTGGCCATCAATCTCGAGAACTCTTGATGTTAATTTCATGCATTCTTCTAAACGATGCGTAGGACTTCCGTAAAGCATTAATGCATGACATAGCCTCAATATAAATTTTTGTCGCTGTAAAACATCTGCTAAATGTATTGTAATACGAATCTCATCCTCCAATCTCGATCGGGAAAGACTATGTTTTATAGCATTAGCTAGTCCACTACTATGCTTACGTAACTTATATGGAGGTCGTGACGATTTTGATAATCCAGAACCAGAATCATCACGATGGATATTTAAAAGACCAGGAAGTGCAACAGTCGCTGACGATGTTGCCAATAAAGCAGATAAAGAAGTTGATGAACTGTTGGTCGATTTACTATGCCATTTAGGCGTACTACGGCCTGTACCCGGCGGTGTTATATTTATATTTTGGCGATTAAAATGTATATTATCAGAATTATATCTATTTTTATTAGTATCATTTTTTATATAAAATTATGTTATACAATTTCAAAAGATGAGATAACACTCCTCCCCGAAAACCAGATGCTTGTGTTGTATCTTCCCCCGGTATACGTGTTGAATCGTCTGATATATCTGATCCTTTTAATATTTTTTTCTGACGATATGACTCTCCACGTAAATGTGAACGCACTAGATCATATGCATATTTTGTTAATGAATAAATTTCTCTCCCACGTTTTTTCCCCGTTTTTTTTTTAGATGAAGCTGCTGACGCTTGTTTATTCGATGGTTTAGGAACACACTGTTCAAATTCTTCAGGCACAGAAAAAGTAGAAGGAGATTCTCCACTCAAAAAAGGACTGCTCGAAACTCTATGAGGAGGATCTAATAATTGAACACTTGGAATTTTTGTCTGTTGAGATTCAAGAAGTTGTGACGTATAAAGCGATAAAGGTGATATCCCTAACCGTTGAGATGATTCAAAAGAATCAAGAACAGGAGACAGAGGGCTTGATTCTGTCTCTCCGGGCAATGCAAGATGCTCTTTGGAATCCAATGCAGATGTTTCAACCTCTTCCTGAATATAAAAAGATGATACACGTTTATGTCTTTGAGAACTACTAGATTGTGTAGCTTCCTCTGAAATATGTGTTGACTCTTTAATAATAACTGATTCCATATTTTCTAAGTCCTCTTTCGCGTCAAACCTAACGCGATGTATATTTCGTTTTTGTCTACGCTTAGAAAGATCTTCAGCACATGATTCATCTGGAATATCTCCTGCATCTGAAGAAGTATTGCCTGCTTGTTCTGACATGAATTATATTTAAGAGGATGTCCTTAAAAGCTTCTTTCCTGTAATTATCTTATCAAAATTAAATATCAAAAGTTGCTACGTTTAATCAAGATGTTTGGGTTTAAAAAAACGAGGGTTAGAGATATATATAAGGTAATTATAAATATTTATAAAAAAACTAATAGAGATAAAGTTTATATAAATGAAGTAATAAGTCTAAATACTAAACCTTAGTTGATAAGATATGGTCAATTAATATATTTTGAAAAAGTTTAAGATACTTTTAATAGATCATCAGCCCCATCTTGAGTAGATTCGGTAGAAAAGATGATATTCTGCCGTTGCACACCAGCATGCAATATTTTATTGATAGCTTGCCTGCGTAATCTGAGAGAAAAGTTTTTATTTTCGGATTCATTAGGCGAAAGTAACTCTTCCATAGGAGGAGGACCACGTGGTTGACGATAGGGAACTCCTTCTTTATTTAAAGGAGCAGAATTACCATGAAATCCAGTTTCTGAATTAACATTTACAGCAGATCCATTGGTATTTGTATGAAAAACCGGAAAATATTTGTTTTTCTTAAGATTCGAATTTTGAGAAAAATAAGGAGAAGCAGAACCAGAAAAAGCTAGGGAATGAAGTTCTAAAGGACTGGAATAGCTAGGAAGTCCATAATGCGATTCGTGAACCATTGGAGAATAAGGAGAAGCATGCTGTTCTGATATATGATTTGGAGAAAAGCCTTTAAAAAACGCACCAGAAGCGGTCGGAGGGGCAGGTTTTACTTTTCTTGATTGACATGAATATTGCTGAGATAAAATAGGTTGTGTAAAGGATGAATCAGAAAATAATAATGGAGAATATTTTTGTCGAGTCATTCCCCTAAATTCATCAAAGTTATGCTGATAAGGCGTAGATGGTTCTGAGACAGAATTTACAGGAAAGCTTGCTTTCTGATAAGTGGATAAGCCAAGTCCTTGTGCTGTCCTAGGTGATAAAGCAAGCATATGTGGGTAAGTTGAAACCTGATATTTATTAATATATATAACTTAAATTAATTTCTAACAACCCCCAACTGTCTTGCATCATATACATCTTTCCTATAGACATTCTGAAACTAATATAATGTTATTTATTAATATATATTTATAAGAAAAAATACATACAGGAGCATACGTCTCCTCATTTTTTTGACTTCTCAACTCATGTTCCGCTTGTTTATCCAAACATGGAGCAGTGCGCAGTCCGGCTAAAAGATACGAACGGGGAGTATTCAAAGGTGTTAAATTTGGTGATGATGCATCTATTGTGGCATCAGAAATAAAGGATGAATTCTTTACATTGTGAAATCCTTTATAAGAAGCATATTCACGTTCTGAAGTATTAGATACATCACTATTTGTTACTGTATTGTTGGTCATCAAGCTAGAATTTAGACGAGACAAGACATCCAGTGTCTAATAAATAATAATCTGAAAAAATTGATAAAAAGTTAAACTAGATGACAAAAATGTTTAAAATATAGAAAAAAATAAGAAAATATTTTAAAAATGCCGATATCCCTTTATTTTATGTAGTTAATTAGTTTTCTTTAATAAAAATAGATCGCATATTTTTTTGATAAAAATAAGGTTATAAAAAACATAAAAAGGATTAAAAAGAAGGAGGTTTTAACTAATAGAAAAACATAAGGCTCGTCAGCATAAATAGATTATAAACTAAACGTACTCTTTTATGTTATTTATTAACGTTTTTAAATTTTAAGATGGACGGAGCTTTCACAAGGGTTGACAAAAAATACAAGAAATAAAAAAATGTATATAACCATCTTTATAACAAAGAAATCTTGTACATGGCATACATTCTTCAAATAAAAAATATTTTAGTGGTGAAATATGAAGATTCAACATGCCTTATGAAAAGTGAATAGATATTGAATAAATGATGATGTAATTTTAAAAAGCAAAAACTCTATACAGATGAATTATACCGATTTGGACCATAATATACACGATTTATAAAACACGACTCATAAAGAATAACCATTTCCAAAACGCTATTTTAACCTTTGAAACTCAATTTTTTAATTTACAAAAAAATCCTCAGTGCTTTTTTACTCGTCACGTCTTGTAATTTCCCTAAGCACGTCCTTTATATTTATATCACTTGTTCCTGAATTAACTTGAGCTTGTTTCTCACGTTCTTGAATTGCTTTGGCAACATTGCTTAAGAGTTGTGTTGCATAGCGATTCGAGACTTGGGTAAAAGAATCTATAACGTGTAAAGAATGATAAAGTCTATCGACTTTAAATTCCAAATTTGCTTTTTCTGATTTAAGCCATTCCAATAATTCTGAATGATCAATTGGGCAATCCAATTTAATGTCTTCTGAAGGAAATAATACGCCATTAGCAGCAGTTTCTGAAACAATGTCTTGTGGATTCTCGAAATCTCTGTTGTTTTTGCAAGATAGAAATGAAGTCTCAAGCCTATTCCATGTATTTATTTCCTCCTTTAACCTAATTTCTATAAATAAAACAAATAATCTCAAACAATAAACACATACCTAGACAATTTTTCTTCAAATTCTTTAATTTTTTTTTGATTTTCTATATTCCTCGGGTGAGGCTTTGGTTTTATTAAAATATCTTCTTCCTAAAAAATGTATTATTACTAAATAATAACATCTTTTTTCAAATACCTTTCTATTATACCAACTTGGGGATAATTTATTTTCAATTAAATCGCTTAGAATTTCTTCTTCAATTGTCCTAGCTATATATCTTTAGATAATTTTTTTTTCATCTAAATATACCTAAAGAAGCTGCACGGGAATCTTTTCCAAGCCCGCTCATCTTTTGTTCATCTAATGCACGTTTTGCACACCAAATCAATAATTGTTTCATTCTGACTGGCTCAGGTAAATCCTCTGAAATATGTTTAAAAAAACTCTCATGACTAATACTTGGATGCGGTAATGCTAAAAATCACTAATTTAATAATATCGTAGATATAACATTTACTTTCTACCTATAGATCCATTTGCAATAATAGAACTTGCTCGTTTTCCACGGAGTCCAAGGCTACTACGTCGCCGTTGACGCAAATCTCGATTTTTTTCAATAACTGGCGTATCACATGTTGGTAATTTAATAAAACTATCCATCATATGCATAGAAGAATGTGTAGATGTATCTCCATAAGATTCTTGCATCTCAGGTTTACGTGTACGCACAAATTGAAATCCTGAATCTTCCTCATGTATTGCTAAATATATCGTTAAATTTTAAACATAAAAATAAAGCTCCTACTCGTCTTTAACTAAACTCTCTTGTAAGTTAGTCATATACATTATGTTGTTCTTACACATCGCACATCTTGTAAGGCCTTACATGGCCCTGCTGCATTAAAAATTCCTTTTTGAGGCATAAAAAAAATAAAGAATATGCAAGCAATGGATTCCTAGTAAAATACGTGCGTTATAAAGAAGTTTTAATATGTAAAATAGCTTAAAATATCAATTCAATTTATACTGATAGATCTGTTGTTGCCCGAACGATGTCAAGGTTTAAGATAAAAAGAATTTAACCAGCCGCTTCAAAAAAGAATTAGAAAAATACATATTTAGAAGAATAGGAAACTAAAATAAACATTTTATTTTGTATCTCCAATTGTATCTTTTTTAATGTTTTTTTGTAATTTTTTTTAAAAAAAAAAAAAGAAAATAAAATATTGATATTTAAAAGATTATAGTGAAATAATTTGATATAGATAATTTTTGAAGTAGAAATTAAAAAGAGAGTATTCTTTATCTGTGAAATGATTTAATATTTATTTTTATAGATTTTTATAGAATAAAAATCAGTTGTAATAAAATTATCGGTAATATTTGTTAGGAATCCATGGCATTTTAATAACAGTTGCGTTACGAAGCTTCCCACGGACATTTACTGCTACATTTGTGTTTTTTTTGTGATAACCAGTTTTGATATAGCCCATAGCAATATTTTTTTGAAGAGAAGGAGAAGGACAGCCTGAAGTAATTCGTCCAATCGTTTCCGAGCCATCAATATTAAGAATTATAGCACCACCTATAATAATTTGTCAATTTAAGAAAAGTATAATGAATTTCTTACATCTTGCTGGTGCTTCTTTGACAATTAAACCAATTCTTCGCTGTTGTATCCCTTCTTGTAATTGCTGTAAGATCCTTTTATCTCCTAAAAATCCACCTTCGGCACGTCTTCGTTTCCCAATTATCCAGGAAAGACTTGCTTCAACTGGCGTTACCGTATGATCTATATCTGTGCCGTACAAACACATGCCCGCTTTTCCATCGTCAATATCCTATTGAATAGAGGAAAGTAAAGCAAATTCTAACCTTCTAAACGAAGCGAATCTCTAGCTCCAAGACCTGATAACTTTAATTCTTTAGTAGTAGCTAAAAGTTCTTTTAAAATAGAAACAGCATTTTCAATAGGAATAGAAATCTATTAGGGGTTATACAAAAATATATATCAATTTATTCACTACTTCAAATCCATCTTCACCTGTATATCCTGTTCGAGAAATATGAACATTTGATCCTGCAAGTTTAATAAAAAGACATTTTCCGAACTTTATATTTGTAAGATCAGTATTTGTATGTTCCTGCAAAATATCGGCTGATAATGGCCCTAAAATATGATTATATAATCTAAATAAAAAAATATGTCTTGCCTTGAAGTGCCAATAAACCCCTATCTTTTAATTCTTTGAGTTGGACATTTGAATCACCCCATAAATCTAAATGCTTCTTAAAATATGACTTATTTTTTTCACGTGTTGCTGCATTAGTAACTAAATAAAATTCATCTTTGTTATGACGATATATCATTATATCGTCTTCAATTCCTCCATTAGAATTTAATAAAGTAGATAACAAAGATGAATATAAAGGCATTTCATTTATATCTGAAGGTGTTAAAGACTCTAAAAAAGAGATAGATGATGATCCTGAAACGCTAAAAAGCATAAAAACATCTCCAAATTATTCATCTTCAGTTACTTAAGTTGAAACTAGCCCAATCAGTGGATTCATCATTTATAATTCTTTAAACCATATGAGACACATCAAAAACACCTGCTTTGCTGCGAACATGTTTATGAGACTCCAAAATACTCTGATCCATATATCGAACCGGCATTAAATATCCTGCAAAAGGGACCATCTGTCCTCCATGTTCCACATGAAAATCATAGAAAGGCGTTTTTAAAAGCCTCGACTAAATCGAATTAATATCAAGTAGATATTAAAGAATCCTTTACTGTCAAAGAAGTATAGAATTTAGGAAATAAACATCTTGATGAACTTTTTGATTTTAAAACATAAAATGCACGTTGAAAGTACATTTTAAAAAATATGTAGAAAATCGATTTTCAATAGCTTTTAGATAAAAAATAAAAAATAAGATTTAAACTATTAGAAATTTTCTTAGATTTAAAAATAAACTAAGAACACAATTTTAAACTCTGTCAATCTAATAAGACAAATAAAGTATTAAGTTTAAAAGAATGAAACAGTTAAAACCAATATTATGCTTAAAATAAAATTTAAGCCTATAATTCAATAGAAAATACTATTAAGAATAATTTTGTTAAAAAAATTTTTAAAGATTAAAAAATTAATTTAAAGTAGGTGCTTCAGACGCTTGTAAAAAATTAGAACAAGCCTATAATTATGTTATCAGTTTTTCTTTAAGAAATAATAGATACATACAGGTTCTAAAGTTGAGGGTTCAATTAAAGGTATATATTTATGATGATTATATAAAATGTTGGCTATTTCTCGTTGAACATCAGTAAATGTTTCATAAGAAATATAAGGAATTGCATGTTTGATACAATATTTTTCAAGAGAAAAACCTTTTCGAGCAAATAAGATATCTACGTTTTTTGCAACAGAAAAATCAGAAATACCATCTCCAATAAATATTATGAGTGGAGATAATTCTTTTGAATCATTATTTGAATATTTTTTTATACAATTTTTAACCGATGCTGCTTTATCATGGCCAAATGGAGTATTGTCATGCCATATTGGTTTCCAAATTCCATTTGAAGTGACTTCTACATCGTTTGCAATAATTCTAATATGTTCAGCCTAAAAAAGGTAAAAAAAAAGACAGTTTATGACGTTAATCACACCATTTCAACCCCTAAAAACTTAGATAAAGCTGCTTTAAGTAAAGGATGAAGTCCAGATGAAATGATCCAAAATGGAATACTAAAATTTAAACAAAAATCATAAAAATTGTAAAATCCTGGATCTATTTCTAATTCTTGCATAATTATATCAATACCTTCTGTCAAAGGAAGTTTTAGATGTCCCCATAATTCTTCTGAAATATCTCGAAATGTTCGTTCTCCACGATGAAGTGCCTCCTCAAGTTTTTCTTGCTTTTCAGGACTATATCCATAACGATCGAACAAGATCTTTCCAGTATCTTGAATTACAATAGTTCTTAAATAGTTAGTAATAATTAAATAGAGAATTTGAGCCTGAAATAGCTAAAATACTGTATTAAGTCTTACCCATCAAAATCAGAAAATACAAATAAATTTGGTTTATTTTTGCAAAGATCCGTATTTCCGAGGAAAGATTCGTTCATTTCGTTCATTTCTTTATCTTGTTTTCTAATTAAATTATTCAGATCGAATTTATGCTGTCATAATATCTTTTATATGCATCGTCTATACGGTGTCTTATGCAGAAAATATAGATTTTTAAGACTATTAAAACACTTTATTAAGACTTTAGTTGCGTTAAATAGGTATTTAAATTATATTTAGATGTTTATATATAGGAAAAACCTAAGTGAATATAAGTAAAATATAGAATTATACATAATATATATAGTTTTGTTTGCTATATATATCTTATTAAATTACTAGATATAAAACAAAATAGGGACATGCAACCGATATTTTATATTTTTGAGGTCTATTTTTACAAAGTATTCTAGATATTCTGGAAATTTATTAAACATAAATTCTTATGTTTAATCCTTTCGACATGCAGATTTATTTGATTCAGGTAAATAATTAAATTAAAAAAAAATAATTAATAAAAATTTAAAGTATTTAATCCTAAATATCATTTATATGGATTTATAAACATTAACTCAGAAATTTATAGAATAAAGATTAAAATATAAAAAAAGGATTTAGAAAAAACAAGTGTCATGACACTGGTAACCATGGTAACAATCAGTTGCCTTGTTCATTATGTATTATGAAAATGATGATTTAAATATTTTTATTCAATTATTTGTTCATTCAGAAGCTTTTTCTCGTTTTTTTCTATAAAATAAATCAATGTATAGAATCTTAGTTATTTAGATATCTGAAACAGATTCACATAATTCATCAAATAATGCCGACTGACGCATCATTGATGTTACCCATTCATGTGATGGATGATGTAATGTCAATAGCCTATTCCAATTAGGATTTTTTTGTAGTACTTTTCTCAGCTACTCTATATATACAGAAGTATCTTTGCCAAGAAGTGTTGCTGTTACAATTGCATTTGCTAACGCATCACCATCATGTGGTGTTAGTGTTAATACTTGTGCCAATGTTTCCTCTGCATCTTCTAGTCTTCCTAACTGTAATTCTGCTACCGCTTGTCCTGTTAAAGTCAATGAATTAGGAGTTGTCTGGGCTAATTCTTCGTAAATATAAAATGAATTTAGCGCTGCTTGACCACCCTGGTCACTATTAGAGTTATCATCTTCTTGTTAAATATACTTTATATAAATCAATCCATGCTTCTGATAATTGAATTATTATATCATCTGAAGCCCAAGTCCTAGCTATTTCTAGTTCTTTTTGTGCTTCCTTTAACTGATTTTCCTTAAGAAAAATTTGTATTATCAATGCTACTCTATAATTCTATTTAAAAAGAAGATATAAAACAGTTATATAACAAACGCCTCCACATTCTCTGAATGTCCCTTTAAAAGTTCTAGTGCTTCCTCATATTGCTCTTCACGATACAATACATGCCCACCCAAAACTTGTACCGTTGCATTTTTCGATGACGTTGAAATACAAGAACGAATTTCAGATATCCCTTGTTCTTTATCACCCTCTTCATACAATACCCAACCGCGTAACGCTAAAAACTCGGGCGTTGTCTCATTTTTAAGCTCCCAAAGAATTTCATTACCTTTACCCAACATTCGTTGAGCTCGTCCTTTTAAGATACGAGCTGCTTGATTTTCTCCTAAGTCTTTTTCAAGAAGAAGATTAAAACAACCCTGGTAAAACAGGTTTCTTGCTTGAAAAAAGTCTATTTCAATATCCATCATGAAAATGGAGGTTTGTCGGGATTAAAAATATATTGAAATTAAAAAGCTTTAAAATAAGATAAAAGTATTCAAAAAACTTTAATATATATATATAGATAGATAGATTATATTAGAAGCTTTTCAATATCACAAGCAATATTTTCTGGTTTTGTAAAAGAGGAATAACGGTTTACAACCTAATAGAATATTAAGATGAAATGAAAAAGGAAAAAATATAAGAAAACATACTTCACCTGTTTTATTTATTAAAAACTTTTCAAAATTCCACTTTATTCGGGAAATATTAAGTAAACCTTTCCTTAGAAAATCAATAATAATAAATAAGATGAAAATTTTTACTTTTGATTTTTAAGAAATACATAAACAGGATCAGCGTTATCTCCATTGACTTCAATCTTATCAAAAATAAGGAATGTTACATTATATTTTCGAGAACAAAATTCAATAATTTCTAAAAATTAGCTTTTTATATAAGCAAGTAAAAAAAAACCTTCATTTGTTCCAGGTTCTTGATTCCCTTATAAAATATAAATAAGTAGATAAGATAAAGTTTTTTTCAAACCAAATTGGTTGCATGGAAATGCAAGAATCTCCTAATAATTTGTCAATTATATATTTTAAAGTTGAAATCATATACAAAGCCGGAATCTTTATATTTTTGATAAAGTTTTTCAAGATTAGAATATTGTCTAAGCAATAATCAAGAAAGAATACAAATAAATATTATTTTACGATGTGAAGCCACACTAAAAAAGTTAATGTGATATATATTTAAATTTAACCTAATACCTTAGATGCTACATTCCTATAAAAATATTAATTTGTAAGCATAGTAAATAAGGATAACATACACTATCAAGACAACTTTATTTCTTAATATATTGAAATCATATGCTTGATTATTGAGTGTAGGCTTTAAATTATAAAAACTCATTAAGAAAATATAATAATTATAAAGCAATATTTATAAAATAAATATTCAAGTCAGATCTAAATATATTAGTTATTTTTATATTTATATTTAAGAATAATTATAAAAAATAAATTTAAATAACCCTGAAATTTTAAGAAAAATATGAATTACAGTAGGTTATATATTTAGTTTTTGGAAAGTTTTAAATTTATAGACTTTTATAAATATAATGAGTAATTGTTTTCTAGAAATTATATATATTAAGTACATTTTAAATCATATAATTGTTTAATATTAAATTCCTAAATATTATTAATTAGGCATTATTATAATTTCTTTAAGAATAAAGAAAATAAACTATTTTTAAAAATCTTATAGTTATTTGAGCTTTTTAATTATTTTTAAAATTTGATTATTAAAATTAATTCAGAAAAAATAAGACAAGATTAATTGATTTGTTAATACTTTTATTTTTTTTAATCTATATTAAAAATTTATCAAAAAATTCATAAAAAATATTCTTCATATATTTTTTTAGCAATTCTAATAAATATTTCCTGAAACAATCTTTTATAGATAAGTAATGTTTAAATATTAATTTCAATTTAATGATTTTATTATCTTTTATTCCTTCATTTTAAAAATAAATCATGAATAAATTATATTAATTGATTAATTTTCTTTTTTTATAATAAATCTTTTTATAATCTTTACTGATATTGATTATACACAAGAAAATAAATCATTCAATAGAAAAACATTCATTTCAACAACTTTTCCACATTTTTTTTTAAAAAATAAAAAGAAAAATTTAATTATTTTTATAAACTTAAAATACTATTAAACACTTTATTATTAAATATCAATTAAAAATATTAGTATTTTGATTCCGAATTAATAAAAATCAAAAACTACTAAATCAAAAATATATTAAATACTTTTGTTTGATTGATTCAAAATACTAACACCATCTAAATGTCTAAATATTCCTTAAAAAAACTTCATGTAGCAAAGCCAATACCTAACCCTAACAATAATTCTGTTTTATAAACGAGTCTTGAAACTTTGAAATAACTAAAACGTCCAATCATGTTATCCATTAAACCATTAATAACTCCAACTTTAATAAGTAAATTATTTGATCGATTTCCTTTACTTCACTATGATTCTATTCAGGTCCAATCACCTCTTGATACATCATGTAATTTATTATTTATTCAATCTGAAGAAGCATTAGAACAAAAACCATCATATGATCTTGAATCATTAAGATGGCAGGTGAAAACATTATAAAGTTGAAAAAATATACTTATAAATAGACAGACATATTTTATATTTTCTAAGATCCCTCATGTATTAGTTCCTTCAACACCCTATGCATCATCATCAAATAAACTACCATTCTTTATACCAAGTAATTCATCTATACCCTTTGCTTTGTCATCTACAGAATTTCAAAATTGGCTTTTATTACAAGGAGTTAAAGATTTTTCTGAAAAGGAACCATTACTGTCTGCAGATACAGATAGTTATGTTTCTTTGGTTGAAAATACACTTTATGATGCATGGGTAAGTAAATATTTATTGAATATATTATATATATATATAATTAGTATTATGGATTTTTTATAGAACCAGAGAATTTTAAGCAAGTTACAAGTTTATTATATATTAAAGATGCCTGGCCTATTTGTATTTTTACTAAATGGCAATTTCAAAATCAAATTAGAAAAAAGCTTTCCGTTAGACAAAAAACAGGACTTTTAAACGCAAAAGAAGTATTTTTAAAGAATTATATAAAAAGAATAATAAAATAATTCATATAGATTTATGCAGATGCTTCACATGCCTTACATGCACTTTCTGTTAAATTGGGTCAAGATAAATGGTTTTTTGGAGCAGAGTAGGACAAATTCAACATCTTTTTTATACAAATTAATTAATATAATACAGAGATCCAAGTTATATTGATGCGACCCTTTTTGCTTATACACATCTAGTCTTATCAATAAACTTGCCTGATGATACACTTGCTCATGAAATAAAAAAACATGAAAACCTGGTTAAACATGCAGAAAGAGTCTTAAATATATGTTTTCCAGAGAAATAAATTTATAAAAAAAACTTTAAATGTAGATACACTTAATATAAATATAACTCTTATATCTTATACAGAACATACATTAAAAATACATTCGTTTTTTGACATAAAGAAATTATGCGTTTTTCATAAATTAAATAAGGGAAGATAAAATTAAGCCAAACGTATATATAGTTTTGAAATAAATACTATTAGTCCTAAATTTTAAACAAAAGCCTTGATAGATTCCCATAATTGGGCTTTAAAACATCAATGCTGCACCTTTGGTCTTTTTATCCCCGCCCAACTTTTTTTTTTACAAATAAGTTTGTTCAAAAAAAAATTCTCACCTCAAAATGTTTGCAACGTTTTAAAGGAATTTGTTTTTTGCGTTTACAAACAGTGCATTCTAGCTTCAAGACCACTTTTTTAGTCGTCTTTGCCTACACAATACTTAAAATAATGTACTAACTATTAAAATAATAAACTGACTTTTTTTCGAAAAATCTGCTTTGTTTGACCACCATAACCTCTTTGTTTCCGATCATAACGTCGTTTTCCTTGAGCATACAGAGAATCTTTTCCTTTCTTATATTGCGTTACTTTATGTTGTGTATGTTTTCGACATTGTTTTGCTTCACAAAATGTGCGTCTTAATTTAGGAATATTAACCTATTTTAAAATTAGTATTTAAATTCTTAAAAAACAACTCGAATGTTAGCTTAAACATTAACTTATTTCTTAATTCGAGTTTAAATTATATCTAATTTTATTTCTAAACTTACCATTTTTTTATCGTTTCTTAAAAAAATTATTTCAACTTTATTTAAAAATATAATTGCATTTAATATTATTAATAAAATTTAAAAAAAATTAAATGGAAAAAATAAGACAAAACCAAGAGATTTTAGAATCAGAAATAAAATTAAGAATTCAGCATATTTTAAGCCAAGCATTTGATAATTTATCTTCATACGATCCAGTAAATATGCGTGAAGGTCAACGTAGTATTGAATCATTAATGGCAGAGATTTGTCTTGGAGGGAAGCCAGGCCTTAAAGAATTTTGTGAATTACAAGATGGATTTGAATTAAATAGTAAGGAGGAGCAAAATTATTAGATTTTATATCTAATAAATGATAAAGTAGCAACACAGTTAATTACATGCTTAGAAAGATTATTAGGAAAAGATACAAGTAAGTTTTTATTAACTAGTTTATTAAATATTTAATATGTCAAAAATAATGAAATAATTGTTTTAATAGATTAATGCTTATTAAGTATAGATCATCCAATTTCTTCACATATATGTCATACGTTAGAATTACTTCAGGGGAGTTTATTATTACATCCAGCGTCAAGAAGTCTTTTTTCTCGTCATATTAATATGAATGTATAGAATACTTTTAATATTTAATATATATTTATTTTTTAGATTTTACTTGATCTTCTTGAACCACAATCAGAACCAGAAGTTCATATCGCAACACTTGCAACACTGGTAGCAGCATTGGTGGATAATTGGGATAATGTTAGAGTAAATATATATTTTTTATATTTTATTATTTAGGCAAACATAACTAGGTTTTTGAATCATTAAATGGTCTAGCATCGGTGGCGTCGCTTATGAAATCAAAAAATTCTACACAAAAAGTCAAGTATCATTTATCTATAATTTTATTTTTACTGATTATCTAGACTTAAAGTTGCAGAATTCCTTTATTTCTATCTTATTCCAGAACCCACTTTTTCAGGGCCTATAATTAACAAAAAACTAAATATACGTCGTTCAACTGAAGAAAAGGAACTTATGCTTGCAAAATATTTACATAACGTACGCAGTCTTGTGAAAGATCTACAAGAACTTACACCGTTTGGTGAATTATAAATTTTTAAAATATAAATATTATATTACAAATAAAGTCGAAATACAAAAATATCTTTTAAGACACCTAGTACATATAGGATTTATAATACGTTCATTGTCATCATCGATTTTTATAAGGTTAAATAAACTCATAACATTATTTGTTAAGTCCTTTTTTGCTAATTATTATGAACATTATATCTATGAGATAGCATTTTTTTGCAACGACATTTTTTGGATATACTTTTTTAATATTTAAGCCAAAGAAATGCGCAGCAGGATTAACGATTTTTAAAAGGATGTATCTTTATAAGTTTTAGAAAGCATATTAGACATTTTTTTTTCTTCCATTTGTTTATCAAAAAATTCTCGAATAGCATCTTCTGTAACAACCTTTCCTTCTTCTGCATATGGTCGTAAAAATTTGCTCAATGCATCTTTCATATAATTATACGCAATAATACCTTCAATTGCTTGAACACGAGGAAGAGAATTTAATGCTCGAACACCAGCATCAATTAGACTTTCTGTTATTCATATAATTAAAAGATAGACATCAATAATAAATATTTCTTACCATCATCACTATCTTCTGGTGGCTCATATGTCTCTTCCTCAGCCAACAACACCGGATTTTTAGCCATCAAAGCAAGACACTAATAAACTTGTTATTTTTTAATATAAATTAATTAAAAATTACTTGAACACAATGACATATACCAAGTCGAAAGTCATTTGAAAGAAATAGAGAAACATCTTCCTTAGGACCCATCGGTAGAATTGCCCAAGAACAAGATTGTTGAATATTATTTTCTGTTTTAAGTCTTTTTGGAGATAATTCTAGGAATTCATCATCATTCAGCTTTCGTTTCATATTTTTATCAGAATTTAATACGGGGATTTCTTCATTTGCAGTGGATGCTGTATTTAAGATATTTTTTCGTTCATTTTGATAAGACGGTTCATTTTTTTTATTACACACAAAGCCCTTCACATGTAGATATCTTTTCAACCAGGATTCCTTTTTTACACAGCTTCTACAAATAAAAAAATCATAATCATCACTATTTTTAATATTTTCCATTCCTATACATTGATCATGAAACCAATCTTCACATAACAAACATTGAAACATAGTACGTTCATCTGTTGCTGGATCATAATCAGCATCACACCTTATGTACTATTAAAGATAAAAAGATAAAAAGAAAACAAACCAGCAAAATTTTCCCTCAAAATTATGATTATATTGATTATCTGGATCGACTGGCGAATGTTCTTTACGAATTTTGCAAATCTCTGTTCCAAGTCGATCTGTACCACAATCACAGCGGAAATCACGTTTACAAAAAAGTTCAATCAGTTCATGGTCTAATATAACATCAAAAACCCAATTATAAACGCAATTTAATTTAATTACCTCCGTGACATTGAATACTACAAGAATAACAAATACCTCCTTTTTGACGCTCTCCGTTTACTGGAAAACACGTTTTACATACATACAAAGGCTGACGGAGACGACGATCATAAGTACAATGGTCAAAATTATATGGAAGACTTTCTCTAGCCTCTTCTTCTCTATATTTAGTACCAAAAATATGATAAATAATTGGCTTTTTTAAGCAGAAAAAAACCTACAGATGAGATTGTTCTTCAATATAATCAATAAGACTCATTTCTGATCCAACATGAGATTCTTGATCAGTTTTCCTGTCAATTTCTTTTCCTACCATTTTGTAAGTAATCATTGGCGATCGAGATACGTGCATTGAGTTTTAAATATTTTATTAAGAAGGATTGTGAATCTAATTATAGGAATATTCTAGTATTTTTAAGGAAAAAAAGTATATAATAAGTTTTTTTTAAGATGGTATTCTTTTTAAAAAAAAATTACATTTTTTTCTGACAAAAAATGAGTCAAATAAGCGCATACGAGATGATAGGGAAATTACCACGTCTAATGACGGTTCAATGAGTGAATTACCGTTTTCTTTACCACCAAGTAGTCCTCCTATGTTGAGCGGATTTGATATTTCTGAAAATGAGGCTTTAATTGATGATATGGTTGACAATTTAGATGATGCAGCAGAAGAGGAGGATGGGGAAGATCTTTTTGGAGAAAATATGGAACGGTATGATACCAAAAGGCTATTATAATGCCTTTTCTTTGAAGAAGGTTGTTTATCTTATTATAAAGGGATTATGTGCAAAATATTGAGCTTGATCATTATGATATTGATGAACTAGATGATGAAGAGGAATATGAGGCAATGGATCCAGCATTGCGACGAGAAGTTGAAGAAAAACTTAGAAGACGTGATAGAGAGTTAGAAAAAGCTAAAGGGCTTCATAAAACAACAGCATTTCTTCAAGATGGTAATAAAGTTTATATAAATTATTTAATCTTAATACAATAAAGATGAAAATGATTCACTTGATTTTTCCATAAGACGTAGACGTAGACATTATTATGATGATAAACAAGATGATATGAATGAGGAATTCGTGGAAGAACTTACATTGGATGCTCTTATGGATATTAAAGCAGATTCAATAAATGAATGGATATTAATGGATCCCGTACAAAATGCAATTTCACGTGAATTTAGGACGTTTCTTCTTGAATATACTGATGATAAGGGTACATCTGTATATGGTAATCGTATTCGAACACTTGGAGAAATCAACTCTGAAAGCCTTGAAATCAATTATACACATCTTTTAGAATCAAAAGCAATATTAGCATATTTCCTTGTTAATTCTCCATCAGAACTTCTTTCTATATTTAATAGAGTAGCTATGGAAACAACACTTTTACATTATCCAGATTATGAACGTATCCATAGTGAAATTCATGTTCGTATTATAGAATTGCCTAAAACCTTCACACTTAGGGAATTACGACAATCACACCTTAATTGTCTTGTTAAAGTATCGGGTATTGTTACTCGACGTACTGGAGTATTTCCTCAACTTAAATACGTTAAATTTGACTGTCAAAAATGTGGAATTGTACTCGGTCCATTTTCTCAGGATTCTAACACAGAAATAAAAATAGGATTTTGCCATAATTGTCAAAGTAAAGGCCCCTTTTCTCTTAATTCGGAAAAAACAATATATAGAAATTATCAAAAAATGATGCTTCAAGAAAGCCCAGGAACTATTTCACCTGGTCGTCTACCTCGTCACAGAGAAGTTATTTTATTATGGGATCTTATTGATAGTGCAAAACCTGGTGAAGAAATTGAAGTTACGGGGATTTATAAGAATAATTTTGAAGCATCTTTAAATGTGAAAAATGGATTTCCAGTTTTTGCTACAGTTATTGAAGCCAATCATATTAGCAAAACATATGATCAGTTTGCAGCATTTAGGTTAACAGAGGAAGATGAAAAAGCTATTAGACAATTGTCTAAAACTGAAAATATCGATAAAAAGGTAACATTTTATCGTTTTGTTGTATTTTATTAAATATCTTTAGATCATTGCATCAATTGCTCCTTCTATTTATGGGCATTATGATATAAAACAAGCTATTGCTTGTTCTTTATTTGGAGGAGTTCCGAAAGATATAAATGGTAAACATAGTATTCGTGGAGACATTAATGTACTTTTATTGGGAGATCCAGGCACTGCAAAGTCTCAATTCCTAAAATATGTCGAAAAAATAGCACATAGGGCTGTATTTGCAACTGGACAGGGAGCAAGCGCAGTTGGTTTAACAGCTAGTGTAAGAAAAGATCCCGTAACTGGAGAATGGACTTTAGAAGGTGGAGCACTGGTACTTGCAGATAAAGGTGTTTGTTTAATTGATGAGTTTGACAAAATGAATGATAGAGACAGGTAGTTGAAAATCTATATTATTTTAATGATATTTATTTTATTAAAGAACATCAATTCACGAAGCTATGGAACAACAGTCTATTTCTATTTCTAAAGCAGGTATTGTAACAACACTTCAGGCTCGATGCGCAGTATTAGCAGCTGCAAATCCTATAGGTGGACGATATAATACGACAATACCTTTTAATCAAAATGTTGAACTTACAGAACCGATATTGTCTCGATTTGATATTTTAAATATTGTAAAAGATACAGTGGATCCGGAAGAAGATGAAAGATTAGCAAAATTTGTCATTGGATCACATTTAAGAAGCCATCCTTATTACAGTCCTAACGCGGAGAACTTAATTGATCATAAACAACCTATGGGAGCAATTGAACCTATACCTCAAGATTTATTGCGAAAATATATAATGTATGCTAGAGAATATATACATCCAAAACTTCACCAAATTGACCAAGATAAAATTTCTAAATTATATAGCGATATGAGAAGAGAATCTTTAGCAACTGGATCGTATCCTATTACAGTACGTCATCTAGAATCAATTATTCGAATTAGTGAAGCAGTAAGTTTTCAAATATAATTTTTATAATTTATCTATTTAGTTTGCTAAAATGCATCTTTCTGAATATGTTAAAACACAACACATCGATTCTGCGATTAAAGTGATTGTTGATTCTTTTATTAGTGCTCAAAAATTAAGTGTTAAAAAATCCTTATCAAGAGGTAATATTTATACACAAATGTTCTATAAATCTAATGCAAGTAAAGCACTAGCTAAATATATATTACCTAAAAGTAATAGAGTTCCTATTAAAGCTTAAAAAACTCTATAACATATATTGCTGTTACATAATTTTTTACATATTTGTCTCGGATTGATCCTTTTTATAATCATACACATGGCAATACATAAATTTTATTCATATTTTAAAAGACAGTTTTTTATCATTGGATTTTATTATATAAAAATATTAATTTACCTTTCTAAATTTATCGTATATATCAACTTATATGTCTTAATGGAGGAAAATACAGAAAAAGTATTAATTAAACAGGGCGCAGAATCTGTAGCATATAAAACTTTGTTTTTACCTGAAATAACATGCTTTTTGAAAGTTAGACTTGCAAAGCTTTATAGACATCCGCTTTTAGATGAACGTTTGACAAAACATCGGATTAACATAGAAGCTAGGCTTCTATATAAATGTTACAAAGGCGGTGTTAGTTGCCCTTCTATATATTTTATAGACATAAAAAAAAGGGAGCTTTGGATTGAATGGATTGAAGGAAAAACAGTGAAAGATCAACTTATACAATGGGAAAGTAATAT
Source organism: Pneumocystis murina B123 (assembly GCF_000349005.2). Taxonomy (NCBI): domain Eukaryota; kingdom Fungi; phylum Ascomycota; class Pneumocystomycetes; order Pneumocystales; family Pneumocystaceae; genus Pneumocystis; species Pneumocystis murina. The sequence continues at coordinate 64,894 of NW_017802363.1, forward strand.
TAGCATGTATGAACAGGTTTACAAGCCAATCATGGAGTCAATTGGCCGTAATATTGGGTTAATGCATCAACTAGATGTTGTTCATGGTGATTTAACAACAAGTAATATCATGATTCGTTTACAATCTTCTCAACAGTCATTTTTGCCTTTAGCAAATTCAATAAAAAGCGATGAAATTGTAATTATTGACTTCGGTCTAGGATCTGTTACGCAAATGATTGAAAATAAGGCAGTAGATTTATATGTTTTAGAAAGGACATTTCAAAGCACTCATCCACAAAGCAGTTTTATGGTAAAAAACATATTATATTTTTTTATTAGTAAATTTCTTAGTTTAAACACATTATAGATGCATATTCAGAATCATGGAAAGATGCTAAACACGTTTTAAAACGTCTAGAACAAGGTAGATTTTTTTTACTCTTAGAAATCGACTTTTTTATATTTTCTAGTTAGATTGAGAGGAAGAAAAAGAAACATAGCTGGTTAAAGAAAGTATATGTAGGGAATGGATTCATCAAAATTCATATATCTTTGATAATATTAATTCTGATAAGTTTTAATCACAGCATTTTTTTATAAGCTATAATATCAATCAAAACAAATACTGTTCTAGAATTCAGATGAAATAATTGAAATCAAGATTTTATATTAAAGAAATAAATCTATAGGTGATTTTGAATAACTGAATCTTCGTTTTGATTTGAGGATAAATTATTTTAACATATAATGCTTTTATCAAAACAAAACTAAAAATATTCATCTGAAACATAGAAATAAAATATGGTATAAATAATCGCAAAAATTGTTCCTATTATCAAGTAATCTATTTTTTTTGTTTTGCAAAATATTTTTTTCACTAAGTTTTTAATATTTTAACAAACATAAAAATCCTTTTTATGAATCGTTTCTTTAGAATAAATCAGACAAATTTCGGTACTTAACTCTTTTCTTTTGTATATATTTTAAGTAGTTTTCTTTACTAGGTAAATAACACTATTTACGCAGCCAACGTGAATGAACTTAAGCCGATTTCTCTTTAGGGCACTTTAAATAATTACAAAAATCTATATTCTTAAAAAAGGCTGATGTTTTAGAATTTCTAATGGGTATTTCTTATATTTTCTTAGTAAGTCGTCAAGGAAAGATCAGACTTGTTAAATGGTTTATATCATTAAATTTAAAAGACAAATCAAGAATTTTAAAAGAAGTTTCCCAAGCAGTTATTCAAAGACGATCAAAGGCATGTAATTTTTTAGAATATAAAGGTTCATTTATTCTTTTTTTTCCGATTTTTTATCTTTTTTTTTTAAAATAACTAAGATTTCATTAGATACAAAAGTATGTTATCGTCGGTAAGATAATTATAAATCTAAGAAAAAAACACATTTTAATAATATTTAACCAGTTATGCTTCTCTTTTTTTTATTATTGGTATTGAGCAAACAGATAATGAATTAATTACTCTAGAAATTATACATAGATATGTTGAAACTCTTGATAGATATTTCGGCAATGTAAACACAAAACTATAATCAAATACAAATACTAAGACACTTAGGTCTGTGAACTTGATATTATTTTTAATTTTCAAAAAGCATATTTTATTCTTGATGAACTAATTATGGCGGGAGAAATGCAAGAAAGTAGTAAAAAAAATATTCTTAAGATTGTTTCACAGCAAGATATGTATGAAGAGCAAGAACAAGCTGAAGAATCGTTTAGTATTTTAAGCAGAAGTGTATAAAAATTAGTAATATGGATAATTTAATATTCATAAAATAATACATATTATTTCTTATTTTATTCAGCTTGTATATTATTTTAGAATCGATCCCGCATAATTCAAAGGCTTTCGTATATAAACATGTTATTTAAATATAAAATCAAATTAACTTAAATAGATGGGTTTTTTATCATATTTTTTGAAAATAGCTTTATATTTCTCAAGATTTTCCATATAAATCTTAAGATTTGAATTTTTTAATAAAAATATCTTTAAAATTTTTTAATTCTTTTTACTAGTTATCGGGATTTCTTATGAAAATCAATATTAAAAGTAAACATTTTTAATTTCTTTTTAAACAAAAATAACATATATTAAGGTTGGCATGCAGTTGCAAGTTGGCACTGGAATGTTCCTGCAGATGACGTATGCGGGATTTGTCGAGTTCCTTTTGACGGTTGTTGCCCTGATTGCAAAATGCCAGGTGACGACTGTCCAATTGGTAAGAATATTGATAAAAAAAGAAGTTTTTAAAAATATTAGTATGGGGGAAATGCAACCATACTTTTCATATTCATTGCATTATGAAATGGTTAAATACAGAATCATCTAAAGGTCAATGTCCTATGGATAGAAGGAAATTTGAGATTCGTACATAGAACTTAATTTAAAACTTATAAACTCTTAAAGGCTTATAATTTTCTTCGATAAATATGTTATATTCTGTTTAAAAACAATAAAGATCTATACAGAATATTAAATATAGATTTTTATCTAACAATTTATAACAAAAAAATATTAGTTTCATATAGCATCTGAAACTGATTCTATATATATAATTCTATGGAATGCACTCTTAAATGGGTCAAATATAACATTTAAAATATAGGTTTGAACTATAAACAATTTAAATACATATAGTAAAAAATATGTACAAGAAATGAGAATCCGAACCATAATGCTTATAATATTAATTATTCTTTTATTTTTTATTAAATATACGCTTAAATTGTCATTTGTATCTACATATAAAAAACAAATAAAAATTAATAACTCTAGTTATATCAAAAACCACAAATCATTTATTTTCATATTAATATATCAAAAAATCAATTTCGTATATTAAACTATTTTTTTCAACTCCTCACTTTGAAAATTAAAAAAAGAAAAAAAAACATAATTTCATTTCTAACTACAATAATATATATTCTTCATAAACAAAATGAACCTCTATATTTTTAATTATCTTATATTCTTTTTATCTCTTTATCTTTAGATAATCTATAATGAATAACGCGTATTGCTTTTAATAATACACGTCTTTGTTTATATATAATATTTCTATATTAAGTGAATAAAAAAAAATAAAAAAAAATAATAAAAAATAATAAAAAAATAAACAGCCATTATTGTTGTTATGTTTCAAAATGAATAGATTGTTTTTAGGTTTTAATTATTTTTTATTATTTTTTTACCTTATTTTTTAGAAATTTAGTTACGACACGAAGACCTTAAATAGTGAAACATAAACCTTTAATAAATTTAACAAAGAAATATGGCAATTTAATACAATTTTGTATAAAAGAGTGAATGTATACGTATATCATAAGAAATTAGGTATTTTTGTGTCATTTATTCCTCAAAATAACGTCTTTTGAAGATTTTTAAATATATAAATGCTAAAATAATGACATCAGTATCAAAGCTTCGGATAAGTAATATTTTACCGCCTATTAAATGCTCGAATTGCGAGGAATATGTCCAATTATCAAAAATGGGAGAGCATATATGTGAGAAAACAAAAGGTTTGTAAAGGAATAAGTGTTTTTTTAAAGTTGTTTACTAAATAATAAAAGAAATATACCAAAAAAATTTTAAGAATTATGCATATTCATCATCATTTCCTGAGGCATCTAAATCACCATTGGGGTCGAGTACGTTAAAATTAACAGATTATATGCGCGTATATATTGGAGTTAACGTTTATTTTTAGATAAAGAGATGAATGATATAAGTCTATTTACATCTTCACATAATAAATCAGTTTCTTCTAGCGAAGTTACTTATAAGGATGATGAAATAAGTAAAAAGGAGAATTGTCAAAAAAAGCGCCATATTTTTGAGCGTTTAAATACAGTTACACCAGGACCTTTAGGCTTACGTAATCATTCAGATCTTAAGAACACGAAATGTATGGAATCAGAACGTTCTTGTAAAGATTCTTTGGTACAAGGAGTACAGGACAAGAGTGCGAAAAAACGTAGTGCTAGACTTCAACCTTATAGATGGCCTAATAGTACATCAAGTCAATCTTCAATATCTATGTTTGATTCATCGCCATCAGAGAAAAATTGTATAGATTCAATGTCTCAAAAAAAAAATAAGGATGATATAGAAGTGAATTATGAGCAAATGATCTCGCCGACATGTGAAAATATTGAAAAAATATTAACATTGAAAGATAAATCGAATTTAACAGAATATACAAGAGACAGGAGCTCTTGTACAGAAAAAAAATCAAAAACAAGAAATGAGACACATTTACGTCAAAATTCGAGGAAAGAGTCAAGATTTCCGGATGAAAATAGCGAAAGATATTTAATAGAATGGGCGCGGAGAGATAAAGAGCTTTCTTCAAAATTTATTGAGAAAACACCAAATCCCGTTATATCAATTCAAGAATGCAATAATAAGAATATACATTCAAGACCATTTAATGAAAAGAAAATTTATAATAACAAGCATAGTTATTTTTTTGAACGAAATAGTAATTCTACCGCTTTTTCAACATCTAGTAATATTAGTCGAGATGGAAAGATATCTTCGTGTTCTATATCAAGTAAATAAGGCTTATTTATCCTAAACATTGACTAATATTTATTTATAGGTCCTAATTCTGAAATTTCTGTATCAAATCTTCAAAAGCAAAATGTTATTTCTAAGGACGAGCTACACACAGGATCTTTTGATAAAACGTTCAATGATCCGGAAAATTCTCTTCATATGTTTCATGCTCGTTCTGACGATATACTTGCATTTCATATTAATAATACTTCTCAAAAAAACATAATCAGAAATAAATATTTATCTGATTTTTATTGCAAAAGATGTAATAAATATATTGAAGGGAAATCTATTCGCTGTTCAGATGGAAAAATCTCTGGTAGATTTCACCGTGAATGTTTTAAATGTTTTAATCCGGTATGTTTTACTTTTTTTTTTAGTTCCCTTTAAGTTATTTTAGAACTGTCAAAATTTATTTACTACTTCTGAAGTCTACGTTTTTGAAGGTGAACCGTTTTGTTCCAAACATTACCATATTCTTAATAATTCCTTATGTACTGCATGTGGGGAAGGTATAGAAGGTAAATGTTTTCAAACGGAAACCAACGATAAATACCATTTTTATTGTTTTACATGCTATGTAGGCAATCTTATCATTTTAAACATTTTCTAATCCCTTAGTCTTGTAAAAAGCCTCTCAATGGTGAATATTTTGATATCGATGGGAAAACTTATTGTGAAAATGATGTTGCCAAGCTCCTTACTCTTAAGATGCTTCCATATCAACGTTTAGAGAAACGGAAGACTAAAATACTTACTATGGGGACATTTTAATTCGTTTTTGTTCGGTTTTGTTGGATTTAAATATTTTTGAATGTATATATATAGTACTTCGAATCTTAAAAAATGTATTCTTTTATACAATAATTTCTTCGAATATGTCATTTTTTATTGTATTTTTATATCTTTTAATAAAAATTTAATCGATCAATAAAAATTTATGGATTCTATTTATCTTCATAAAAAAGCCTTTATTGAATCACAAATACGTCTTCTTTCAAGACCTCTTGATCCACCCCCTAATTGGCGGGAAAATGCTAAACTAGATGAAGATGGGAATGAATTGTCAGAAACTGCTGTTATACATGCAATTTACTGCTGTTTGTTTTTTATAATATTATAAAATATTAAGATTTATAGTAAATGTATTATTGCGTAAGCAATATCGTATTATTTTCAGTTCTCAAGCAATTCGACATGTTTCTGAGCAAATTGATCGATTGTATCACTCACCTCTTGAAATTTCTTTAATAGAACCAGTAGAATGTGATTTTCAATCTCTTGAGTAAGAAAAGTTCATAATATTGGAGAAATAATAAAAGTTTTAAGAAATATTGAAAGACTTCCGTCTGTTTGGCCATCAGACGATGAAAAAAGCAGTGAAAAGTAGGTAAATATTAAGATATAAACTCATTTTAATGTATTCAAAGATATACAAATATTCGTGCGCGATTAATTTCACTTACAGTAGCTTTGAGTCATCTTCGACAAAAATATGCATTTTACGAATCAATTGAATCATCATTAAGACAGTTAAGACAACAAACAGATCTATCATCTCGTCTTTCTGTTGAACTTGAACGGACAAAGAAATTAACGGCAAAAATCAGACAAAAACTTAAGAAAAGTAACATTAAAGTAAAACCTCAAACACAAGAAACAGTGCCTGAATCTTTTATGGAGTTTTGCTCACGAATAAAACCTGATATCATAAATTAAGAATAAAATGAAATTATGAAACAAAAATAAATTGTAATAATAAAAAAAGAATTTCTATTAAAAATAATTCATTAATTCTTAAAAGGGACATCTTCTGTTTTATTATAAATGATTTAATCGAGAAAAAGCTATTTTAGTTAATTTAAAGTCTGGGTATTATTATTGATATCGGGTATATCTCAAAAAATAACTTCCAAAGCAAACAAAAATATTTAAAGCATAGCCTGAGGAATATAAATGATATCTAGGAGATATTCTTCCTCTCAAATATCCATTTTTCTAACTATATCTTGTTCAAATTCGTTATAAATACATCCTTTGTCACTTGATAATGCATCATCATCTTCTAATTCATCATCCATATGTCTTGAACGCTGGAAAGAAACTTTACTAAGATTAATATATAAAACTCTTTTCATTGTTCTATTAAAGAAGAAATAACATGTGCTCCATATTAATCCTTCTTCTCCTAAAGGATTAGAATCACTATCTGGCTGATATACATAAATATCACACTGAGACAGTTCAATATGCTTATCAATCACTTCCCAAAGACCAGATGTTGAAAATTGTTGCCGGCTTAAATTCAATAAAGTCATATTCAATACGTTTAGCGTCATCGCCAGCGAGCGCTCTTTACGAAAATCTTCCGGCTGAAGATTAGTAAAATCGTGATCAGGATGGGATGCATTCAACGTTGCCACAATATATGCAAACGTTTTCCGAGAAGATGGATGATCTAAGGGCCCAAAAGGTGACATTTGTTGTACCATACTAACTCCTGATTCTAATGATCTTTCCAGTGCTAAATCTTCTTGATAACGTGTTTCTAAGGATTTATCAATAGCTTTATAAAGCTTTTTATCCCTTCCTGCCGCCTTTTCTAATTAAATTTATGTATCTTAACAAAATGTTTTATACTTTAGTTGTATATAATTCACAACGTCCTAAAACACGGCAATCATCCGCATCAAAAACAAGTGCCTTGTTTATTGCCTCAAAATCCTGAATCTCAAGAAACTTCAATTTTAATCTTAATATTTAGAATATTCTTTATTTTTACCTTCATTTTAACCTACGTTTAATTTACAACTCATTTGTAACTCTAGTCTTGTCTATTTTAACAAATTTTAACTTTAATTTAACCCTTGATTAAACCTTAAGTTAACACTATTAATCTTAACTTTTTTAACAGTCGGTTAAGACTCGGTTTAAGAATTATTAAAAAAAAGCTGGCGGAATATAACCATCAACCAGGCGTTTTGCGCCTTAAAGGAGACGGGCCTAAAACGTATTAAACAGTATTTAATATCTATATTTGGGCTTATAAGGTTTAGAAAACGAAAAAAAATAGTGAATTTAGAAGAAAGAACAGTAAAGCCTGAGCCGGAATCTAATATACTATATAAAACACCAACTGAGCAGAAATTTGAAGAAATTTGGAGGAAACGGGTATGGGGCAGGGAAAATATTTAGAAAAAAATGCTAATTTTTGTTTTTAGATGGATGAAAGAGTAGAAAAAACAGCAGCAAAAAGTCATCGAGAACGAGTTGCAGAATTTAACAAGAAATTAAGTGAACTATCAGAACATAATGATATACCTAAGGTAAATAAGATAGAATTTGTTTGAGTTATGAATAATATTTTTTTTAGGTTGGACCAGGTTAAGTTATATATAATAAATTAAATTTATTTCAATATATAATAATATTGATATTGGATTAAAGATGTTAAGATTTTTGAGTTGCAAAGTTTTTGGTTATATATTAGATTTTTATTTAATAAGCTTTTTTTATGATAATCTTTATTTTTGAAATATTAGGAAAAAGGATTACTATTTTCAAGGTGAAAATAGTTAAAGGGGATTTTTTAATGCTTTTAATAGTTTTTATATATTTTAAATTTTAGTTCTATTATGTAGTGAAGATATATTATTATTCTTTAAAGTTTAAAAATATTTTAAAAAGAACGAATAATACTATTTTAAGGTGTTTATTAACATTTCATTTGTAATTTTAAAACCAATATTAAAAGTGTTAACTATTTTATATTTTTTTATTAGTTACACTTAATTAGAATCAATAATATTATAAAACAATTGAGACAAAATAAATTTTTCAAATATTGTTTTTAAATTAGAAAAAAATAACTAAATATTAAGTTTTTTTAAAAATAGATAAGAATCTATATAAACTAATCTAAAAATAATTGCTAAAGATCAAAATATTTCAGAATTTTAATATGTTCATTTATTATCTTTATAAAACATTTCATTTATCAATGATCTATTAGAATAATCTGATATATTTATCATAAAATATCAAAAATATTTAATTTAAATTATACATTAAAAATATTTTAGTATAACATTGATTATTAAAATTGATAATCTTAACTTTTTCCATAAAAAGAATAAAGATATAATTTGATATTTAACACAAAATACAGCATTTTTATAAGAATTATGGTCTCTTTATGAAAAAAATCTGTCAAAAATACAAAGAAAAACATTAAAATCTATTTAAAATCTATTTATAAACTATTTTTAATTCAAATATTTGAAAAATACTTAAATTACTTAAAATTTATTTATGACTAATCCAAGACAGCATAAAAAAAGAAAGAAAATCAAATTAAAAAAAAGAAAAAAGACCTCAAATAAAAGTTCATCAGTTTCTATCTGTCTTGGACCTATTTTATCGGAAAAGTGGAAAAAAGAAAAGACACTAGAGCAAAAGTAAGCGAATATACATTATTAAAATCTTATATTTATATTTTTTTGAAAAGCTATAGAGAATTAGGCATTGTTTTAAAACAAAATAAAGAAAAAGAAAGTCCTAGAAAAGCAGAAGAATCCAATGGATTTTTTTCTAATAAAAAGAATTTATTAAAATTAAAACCTAATGAAGCACAAATTTTGAGAGACGATCAAGGAAATATTATTAAAGTTATTTATGAAAAACAATATGACTTTGACGATGAGTTAAACGAGATAGCCATGGAAAATACAAAAGCTAAAACACAAGTTATTGAAGGTAATTTATTTTTTTTTATAAAAATTTTAATCAGTCTTAGAATTAAAAAATAAAATAAAAAACAATATTAAATTTAACCGAAGACCCTCTCAAAATGAAATAAACTTTCTAAACAGACTTATTGAACTTTATGGAGATAATGTAGATGCTATGGCTAAAGATATTAAATTAAATCCTATGCAACAAACCGCAGCTGATCTTCGAAGACGTATTAGCAAATTAAAACAGTAGTAATGGTATTCATTTTTATTCAAATTTCTAAAAACGCTCGATATATTATCCATTCTTGACTTTTACCAATCATTTCTGTTTCAACAAATGCTCCAACAAAATATACAAATCCAAGATTCATTTTATATATATTTCCATTTACTTTCACTTCACCTTCACCTTGTATACAAATCATAATACTTGGTCCTTTTAATCCTTCTATCCAATGTTTTTGATCCTTTTTTATAAAAATCTTCATAACCTCAAATTCATCAATCGGAGGCTTAAATAGACGTACATCTCCTTCGCCTTTGGATCTTTCAAATACTTTTCCTTCCATTTTTTTTACTGATTCTAATCCATATTTATAACTCAGCATTGATATTAACGTATTCACATCCTTATATTTAGGTGTAAATCCCACCCTAACAACATTGTCACTTGATGCCATACATTCAACAATTTCTATTTTTTCTTAACTTGTATATTTTTTCTCTTTATCTTTTCATACCTCCTGATAAATATGCATGAGGTGTATTAGCTTCAAGAAAAAGACCTTCACCTGGTTTTAATTGAATATGGTTTAATAAAAACACGCAAAATAGTCCAATATCCGACGGAAATTGCTCATTTAATCGAAGAATCAAATCTCCCCATTCCGTTTTCTTATTTTTTAATATAAATTGAATCAATTTTTTAGCACAAATTTCAACATGAGTTCTAGGTTGTTGAATAAATGTTTTAAAAAGCTTAGATAATATTAATCGATTTGATTCCATATTTTGTCCTATCTTAACATGTTTTATAAAATCAAATGTTACTTCATCACCAACTAATTCATTAAAAGCTTTAACAGATTCAAGAAATTCACAAATTTCTTCCAAAGGACGAAAACCACAAAGTGCTTCAAATGGTGTTATTGCAATTGCCATCTCAGGCTTATGATTTGCATCTATAAATAAATAATACCATCTATAAAAACTTATAAATGTACCTGGATAATTTTTAGGATCTTTATTATGCAAAATTTGTGCTAACATTTTATCTGGATGTGCTTGAATAGATAAAGCTTTATTAATGGAAAGAATTTTAAATAAAAAAGGAAGCGTAGGTCCATAAGCATCAATAATAGATTTAGTTAAAAGCACCTGATTCATTTCAAGATGATTTTGAAGAAATTGTCTAGAATATTGGACAATAGATGGAGCAGAAGGATGAACTCCCATCCAAAGCTAATAAAAAAAACAAAAATTAAATAAATTAAAAGCATTTTTCTAAAAAAAACCTCTGCATATGGTTCATCACAATGTAATGTCACTTCTGGCTGTGCAGATGCAAGGAATCGAGCAATACATGAACTAAATCCAATTTGACCTTGATAAATCAAGTTTATATCAAAAATAAAAGGGTTCATACCCCATTCATACGTTTTAAAACCACATTCAAGCCGAAAAAAATCAGTCATAAATAAATTATTAAAATAAGATATATAAAGACAAATATCTTAAAGCTTAATGGTAAAATCTAAAGAATATATTGAAACGGTGAGCTGAATCAATTAAAAAAGCGTCGATTGACATAAAAAAAAGGACACAGGAAATAAAATTTCACGTCTTCGAACTACAATTCTTGGTTCACAGAATATAATTTTAGGAGGAAAAGTATTGAAAAAAAATAACAAATCAACTAAATTAATAAGAATATAGACTGTTATTCAATCAGAATGTACAATTAGAGGGGACTTAAGACGTTTTGATAGCAATTCAGATACAATTGCTATTATAATTGGAAAATATAGTTTTATTGCTGTTGGAACAGTGATCCGGCCACCTAGCAAGATGCATCAAGGGTAATTATAAAAGAGAATAAAAATACAAGAATTAAGGGGAAATGAGTGTATTTAATTATTATCCAATAAAAATAGGAGATTTTGTTCAAATTGGAGAAGGGTCAATGATTGAAGCAGCAAGCATTGGATCTTATGTAAAAATAGGAAAAGAATGTGTAATTGTAAAATACAAAAAAAATAAAAAAAAAAGAAAGAATTGACATTAAATAATAGGGAAAATTTTGTATTATTAAAGATTGCGTGGAAATTCGAGAGGGAACGATTTTACCAGAACATTCAGTTATTCCATCTTTTTCTATCGTTGAAGGTAGACCAGGTAAGAAAATGTATGAAATATAAAGAAAGAGTTAAAAAGAACAAAAGGATTAGTTATTGAAGAATTACCGGAATGTACACAAGAATTATTTGAAAAAGAATGTCGAACAAAATATCATGAGATTTAAAATATGAATGATCCAATGTAAAAATTAAAGAAAAAAAAGAAATAATGAAGAAATACTTAATATAATTCAAAGTTTAAATATTAAGAACAATGCGTATCAAAATGTTTATTTTTTTAATGTAGCTTTTGCATTACTGCTAAGCCAGGCCTATAAAAACGATTATTTTAAAAGATTAAATAAAATGAATATTACAAGTCCTTCAAAAAGACCTTCACCTGTTGTTGCACAACTAATATAATCAAAAATATAGAAAAAGTAATAAAAAATATATACCTTGGGTAAACATACCATAAATTATATATTTTATCTAATTGAAGTTTTTCTGTTACTTCACCTGGAGACATTGCTATATTGATTTATTTTAAGAAATAAATAAAAAAAAAAATACCAGTTTCTAAATCTTGTTTATTCGCAAATACCAACAAGATAGAATCCCTCATTTCTCGGTCGGATATAATTCTATGAAGTTCTTTACGTGCTTCATCAATCCGATCTCTATCGGCAGAGTCTATAACAAAAATTAAGCCTTGAGTACCTAATAATTAATTGTCATAAATCAAATCCTAAAAATATTATAAAATTACCAGTATAGTAATGTCTCCAAAGCGGTCTAATTTTATCTTGCCCTCCGACATCCTAACTCAATTATTAAATAATTAAATTTAATTATTATATAGATACCCAAACATTAAATTTAACATTTTTATAAATCACTGTTTCCACATTGAATCCTACTGTAGGAATCGTTGTCACACTTTAACAATATTATAAAGTATAGTCAAACTTCATTTCTCTTTACGTTTGATTTAATTTTAATTTATATAAAATTGCTAGCAATGTTTCAATAATTCTTGATAGAATATAACATTTAAATACTTGTTTTCCCTGCTGCATCTAACCCGAGCATAAGAATACGCATCTCTTTGTTTCCAAACAGTCGATTCATTAATTTAGATATTGAAGTACCCATTGTTATAATTGATTTAAAAAAAATGCAATGAATCTTAACTTTAACCCTTATATTTCCGTGATTTAATAAGAAATAATGTTTATAAAGACTTTTATAAGCTTAATATTTTTTTGAAGACGTTTAAATATCGACCAAAATCTCCGCAAGATTTAATTCAACCCTTAAAAACAGACGAAGTTAAGAATAACAAAAAACAACAAAATCTAATAAATCCCATACATATAGTTTCTATGCTTTGTACTTTATTTTTATATCTTTCTTTTTTTTTGAATATATTTGTCTAAAAGTTAAAGATATATCAAAAAAATATAAAGACTCTCAATAGATCCAAATTGATATGGAATTAAAGTTTTCTCTTTTAATAGAATATTATATATATTTATTAATATGTATATATATAAATCTAAATGAAATTATTCTTTATAAATAGAAAATATGCAATTGACAACCGTTTATTATGAGTTGAGATATATAAAACATGTAAAAACAATATTAAAAAATTAAATATTTAGTGTCAATACTGTTTTTAAAATAGAATAAAAATACTGTTTGAAAATCCCATGTTATTCATCAAATATTTAAAAATATTATTTAATGTATTAAAACATTTTTTAAAGTCTTTAAATCACTTCTAAAAGTTAAAATATGAATAAATTATTAAAAGATATCATAATTAATAAAAAATACTATTCTAATATTTCATATTATAAAACCATAGTATAAAATTTGTGAAAAAGATATATCTTAAAACCAAACTTATAAAATATGTTACAATCCTTATCAAAAAATGCAAATTCATCCTTTAACAATAAAAAATCATTCAATATAATTAGATCTTTATTTTTATTCAGTCTCATCCTCAAGATTCATATACGCATCCATATAATCAGTAGGCAACGGTTCCTTGTCATTTAAAACTAACAATAATAATTACACAATAAAAACATATAAAAACAATAAATTACATGTAATACTATATATTGAATCAGACATAACAACATACATAACAGTAGATTCTTTTTGATCCGTCTAAAATCATTAATTCTTCATTTTTCAATATAAAAAAATTACGTCAAAAACAAACACTGTCCCTGACGATGGATCAATATTCCATAGATATCCAGAAAGTGAATCTAACCCTTTTTTAAATTTAATGCAAATTGCATGACCCCGTTTCATCTCAATCGTTGCCAGTGACATACCATATAAAATACTTAACCCTTCAGGATTCTCCATTATTATTTCATCAAAACCTTATAACTGTTTAAAATCCAACCGTTTTGCCATCAAAAAATACATAAAAACTATTGGTTCATACTTTTATATGCTTACTCGTCATATTATGACCTACCCTAAACCTGTACTATACTAACCCTAGATAGGCTATGCATAGTCCCCAACGGTAAGCGATGCAGGCACGTCTCCGATGAACAACAGCTGGCATGATTTTTTAAAAAGGAAACATATTAATAGATAGAAGACTATATAAACCAGCAGAAATAAAGTGTAAAACAGAGGAGGTAAAGCTACCGTTTTTCTAGGAAAAAAACGGGCTAAAAATGACCATTATATCTGGAGAACATCATCAAAAAAATATAAAGGTAATTATTCACCAATTTTACAAGTATATTTTTTCCTGATAAGTACTTAGGATATTCCCCAATGCCAAGAAGTTGCACAAAAGAATGTTGCTGCATCATCTATTATTTTTCATCAAGCGAAAAAACAATTTGCAGCGTTAAAATTAGAAAATAAGTCATCACCATCAAATATAAAGACTAGTGAAAATGTTCAGGTTTCGATCAAACCAATTGGGATCACGAAAGTTCAGGGATTGCCTCCTTTTCAAAATAAAATTCCTGTCTTAAGAATTTCACCGTCACTTAATACAATGATGTCATCAAAAAGTAGCAATAGTGTAATTATAAGAGCCAAAGTACCGAAAAGTGTTATAAAACCCGGGGAAGAAGCACGTGCTCCAGAAGTGTCAAAAAAAGTAACTACAAACGGTACGGTAATTAGAGCCTCGCAAACACCAAAGGGTACACGAATTAAAACGGCAACCGTTTCACCATATCAACAGAAACATCCTTCACAACAAACATCTACATCAGCAAATAAAAGTTTAATTAAGAAACCTAATATGCCTATAACGTTGCGTGTGAAGCCAGGTACACCTTATGCCTCTTTAGCTACATCATCACCACGTTCTCAGATACAGAAAAAATCGGAAATAAAAAAGACAGATAATCAGCAAGAAACTCGAAAGAAACAACCTGGTGCAATCAAAGTGATTTCTGTTAACGCGCTTAATGCACGTCAACCAAAAATAATTACAACAGAAAATGTTCCAAATAATAAGCCCCTTAGACTTGCACCGTCGCTTTCGAAAGCCAATTTCATGCCAAAAACAAATCAATGTTTATCCCCAAACAGCAAATCAACTCTTAAACCTTTTACTAGTGTAACTAATCTAGTATCGCATGAAAAACTTGGAAAACCGATTTTTGTAGCTTCTAATATAAATAATGGAAGCAGTCAAATGAAAAGGATATAATGTTTGAATAAGAAAAACCCTTATTTATTTTTTTGAGTAAGTTTAATAGGTTTACTTAAAATAAATTATTTTTAAATATGTATTTTAAACGAAATATTGATATTTATTTTTTAATGAATTTTAAGATATTTGAATATAATAATAACCTGAAAATTGAAATTTATGCATTCAACGAGGTCCAAGTTTCTCTAATGCTCTTGTACCATATCTAATAATATTAAATAAGATTAGAGAATATTGTAAGATCTTTACTCGCTCCAATCGTTTCTGGTTATCCACATATTATCATTATCTTTTATTATATTAGCAAGCACTGCACCACCCAAAAATACCATATGTCGTCGACGAGGTGGATCTTCAATTCGTACTTTAAATTTCTAGAAAAAAAATCAATTTATACATTAAATAGGATCATTTTTATACATTAAAACGGGAAGGATCCCCATTCAATGCTCTTGTTAGCCACAACTGCTTAAGTTCTTTTTCAAGTCTAGTAGGAAAACCTAAATCTATTCAATGATTGATTTTTTTTAAAAAAAATCGTACCTGGATACATACTTGTACCACCAGATAAAACAATAGATTTAAATAGAGAAGAGCGAATATCCATATCTGCACTATTTTCATAATTAAAAAAGAAGTATTGAAAAAAATAATTAACCTTTGTATTGTATTATAAAGACATTCAGCAATTCCTGGTTGCTCTAAACCAATTAAATGAGGCTGAAATAAACACTCAGGTGCTTCAAATCTCTCTGAGCTAAGCTTAATTACACGCCCATCAGGAAGAGTATAACTTTCAACCAAAATACTAGTCTCTTGAGATAATTTATGATCTAATGTAAGATCACAACTGACAAATAAAAATCAATAAGGTAAAAATATAGATAAAAAATACCTAACATAACATAATTTTTCTTTAATTTGTCTAACAGTTTCAAAATCTGCTGTTCTATTAAAAGCATATCCTCTTCGCAAAAGCAAATCAATCAATTGACGTGTAACACTACGTCCTGCAACATCCAATCTACGAGTAAGATGATTAAGAACTACGTTTTCATAAACAGGAACAATGTGAGTCACTCCATCACCAGAATCTACAACAACTCCCGTTGTCAGACCTATATTGCATTATAAAAAAAAATTAAACAATAATTTATATTCCTTGCGCATATAAAGAAAGAACTGCTTGAATAGCTACAGAAACACCGTAAAAATCATATTTTTCAATCATAACTTCACACATTTTCTCTCTATTTGCTAGTGGATTCATAGGAGGTTCTGTAAGTAAAATCTTACGATCCCTTGTATCCACTTTAAGCTTCTCATTAAAAGTATAGTCCCTGGATATCATAATTATTCAATATTACAAACTAGCTGTATAAATATATACCAAATATATTGCATATCTTCCCAATTACGAATAATCCCATTTTCCATCTAAAAACATCATTACATATAAAATAAAAAAAAAAAATTACAGGATACGAAATCTGAAGCATGTTTCTAACTGCTGCTGCTTCATCCCCAACCATAATATCTCTAATAGGTGTATCTATCATTTGCTCTTCTACACGAAGTATAGGACGTCCAACAATTGAAGGAAAAACATAATCAGGGAAATTACTTCCTAAAACAATATATTTTAATTTTAATATAAAAATTATACTTTAATTTTACCTGCATATCCGACTTTAACAAATCCCGTACCATTGTCTGCCACTATTAAGGTCAATTTCATAATTTCTTGCCAAAAAAAAGGAAAAACCGTACCAATGGGTATCTCATTCATAATTAATGCAATAAAAACCCTTTATTTAATAGTCTAAACAGCCAATTTTTAAAAAAAGCTTTTCTTCAAAAATATATCGTTGTCTCGGAGCTTGCCGGACTTTATAAATAGGATATAAAAACTTAATTAATTTTATATCAATAGAGTATTTTTGATAAAATGTATAGTTTAATGGCTTAAAAAAGAAAAAAATAAATCTAATATAATGCCTAGATATCTAAGAAAATATTAGATTTTTTTTAGATTATCAATCATTTTTTAAAAAATATTTGTATAGATTAAAAGAATTTATAAAACATTTCCGATAAAAGAAAGTATTGTTATTGAAATCTAAGAATTTTTGTGAAATCCTAATTTTTTTGAAGCTTATTTATTAATAAATCCAGAATTATCATTATTTAACGATTAAAAAATGGAATTAGATGAAAATGCAAAAGATCCATACTTTCCATTGGTAAATATTAATATGTTCACCTTTTTTTCAAATGAGATTAGGCTAATGAAAAAATACTGAGCCGGCTTTCAGAGAGTATCCATATATTTTTAGAAAGACGTAAAGAATTATGGGAGAAGAACCAAAATATTGTTAAAATAGGTATTGAAATAGAACATGATCTATTACCTGTTGAATCAGGAAAAAATATGGTGAAGGAACATACCGATTTTTCGAAAGATTTTCATTAAAAATCGAAAAAAAAGATATCAGTCTAATTCATGTCACGTTAATAATATAGTTATTGTTTTAAAAATGATCAGTTTATATATATCCTAATAAAGTGTAGAGGAATATTACTTATTAGGTTAATTCTAATACAAGCTTCCTTTCAACTTCTGTTTCTTTTTCAACTTCTCCTTCAAAACGTAATTTACAAGTCCCATCTCTCTTCTTTTTTTAGTAAAGAAAAAAAGAAGAGCAGATACAAAAAAATACTTGCCTTTGTACTAATTACTTCTGCATTATAAAACGTTGTTGTTTCTGGATATCTCGCAAGAACTTGTGTACCAGGTGATAAAGGTCGAAGTCCTACTGAACTATTGGGAATTAAAATCAGGTTTGAAGCAACAGTTTTATATATTCTATAACAAAAATATTAGTTTTTCTATCTTATTTCGCCATTCAAACAAACTGCCCAGGATGATGGTTTTCATCTGGTTCAGGATCCTGAACCTCATATCGAACTTTAGATCCTTCCCCAATAACACGTGTAACAATACATTGAATCCAATCGCCTTGACTATTTTTTGTTTTTGGTTGGCGAAAAGCAACCTCATTATCATTAGTAAAATACTATAAATAAATGATAATAGGTTAATAAATATCTAATAATAAAATAGATTAGAAAATATAAATATTCCTTAAAAATAATTATTTAAAAAATAAATAAACATCTCCATAAGAATTAGTAGGATAAAATATCAAATATCCTTAAAGTATTTTTTATTAACCTTTTAAAATTATTTACCTGAGATCCAACTTGTAAAATATCACGAGTAATTGTTTGGCTAATTTATTAATAAAAAACATTATTAAATTACCTTTTATACAATACCTTCGTGATTTCTTTACTCGAGAAATAGTAGTATCAGAAGAATTCTCTTCAATTCGCCGCTTTTTTATTTTAAAATCCTCTGAAAAAAATTAACAAAATAAAAAGAGATATAAACCGCACCTGAGACTTTTCCCGTTTCTTCTGATTGACGATGTGCAATGAGAGTATCAAGATTTTCTTGTATTTGTAAAAGTAAACTAAAGAATAGATTTTATTCAACTAAATATATTTATTAATAAATTTATACCTTTGTTGCTCATTCAGTACATCAACTGCCTCCTGATAAGCATCCCTAAGAGCCTTAACAGAAAAATAATTCGTCTCTTTTGGAAATCAATTATAAAATCTATCATTTAACTACTTTTAATAGCCACCTATCCCTACTTTTTCCTGTGCTTTTTTAATTTCTAAATTAAACGAATCTTCATGTCCTTGAAGCTTCTCAAAATGCTTAAAATGTTTCAAAATATTCTGCCAAATGTCTATATCTTCAAACTTTTCGGTTTCTGTTACAGAATGACGGTTTCTTGACATAATTTGTTCTTTAAAATGTTATTTTTTAGACAACATTCAATTGTAGCTAAAAAAAATTCTTAAAAATAACACGAACGTATTCTATTATTTCAAATACATCATCTATGTCTTTTTGAAATGCTATTCTTGTATTTTCTTGTAGATTTCATGTTTTTGACAACTAATTTTTCGTAATAAGATCGTTTAAAAATACTAAATATGTTTTACAAAACTTTAAAAGTTATAAAGAGATTTAAATGTATTTTAAATAAATAATCTTAAAAAAGCTCTATTTTTTCATAATAAAAATATTTTTTATTTATTCAAATATATTTCATACCATGTAAATTTTATTCAATCTATAAAGATAAAACCTGAGGATCCAAAACTATTAAGCTGCGAAAATTAACAAAAGATTCATTAAAATAACTATCATACAATATCTGTATAATCTATGCTTTAAGATATAGTTAAAATTTTAATAAATACATTTTTTATAAATATATAGATAAAAAAACTATATATCTAAGCCTTAGAAAAAAATAATCCATTTAGTTATCTTCAATGCAAATTTTTAATTACAATCTGTGCCACCTTTTCAATTTCTTTAGAAATATCAATTATTGATGCCATTGTTCCTTTGATTCCTACAACAGATGCAATCAAAGGAAGCTTTACTTTTGCAATTTCAGTAGGACCTTTAGTTCCATCCATAGAATTTACCATTTCCCGTTCGAACATTCTATCATCAGTACAACTAACTTGAACTAATTCCGCGCCAACATATGGGTCTTCAAGACAAAAATATGAACCAACAACACGTTTGGGTTTTCCAAGTTGAAGCCGTGATATCATTTCATATGCTTGACAAAAAAGACTAGTTAAACTAGCCAAATTTTTAAATTGTGCACTAGATGTGCAAGTTGTAAAAATAGGAACAGCGCCATAATTTGTTAGATGAAAGATAGATGTTGATGGTACATTAATAATACTTGGAATACGTTCGAAATATACATGTAGCGGTAGTAAATTAGATGAAGACTCGCTTTTTTCTTTTACTGTAGCTGACATTAGTTCTAAATTATCCTATAAATCGACTTTTTTATATTTGTAAAAAAATCAGAAAAAAATTATGATATCAAGTACTAATGAAATATATATAAATCAGATAAATTAAGGTTGAGAATATGTTATATTATTATAATCTAGTTTTTGTTTTCCAGAAAAAAATTAAACTTTGATTTTTAAAAAAAATAAGATAAAAAAATATAATATTTATAGAGTTTGAACATCTATGTACTATTGGTTTAATAATATAAAGCTTGAGAAAAAACATAGATAAAAAAGATAGCTTAACTAAAGAATTGAAATCAAATATATTATAAAAAAAATAACTTCATACATATTAATAACAGATTATTATTATTTTTAAAAAATTGTCCATCACCGGTTCTATTGTAAAAAAATGGAATTAAGGCTTAATTATAAAAGATCAAATAATTTATTCATCTATGAATGCCCATAATTATTTTATAATCTTATATTTTTTATAAATATTTTAGAAATATTTAATAAGTTCTTAAAATTTATATAAGTGATATTGTATAAATTAAAGAATTTGATAAAGTAGAATTAGGAAAAAGACTTCAAGAAAATATGTCTGTTTAGTTTTGGTATTGCTAGTTAGGAATATGAAATTTACTTTAAAGAAAATAAAAATCTACTAAATTTGTTAAAAAAACCATTAAATATAAAGATAATTTTATTATAATCTAGATTTATGATATGAAATAAAATCGGATATATATTAAAGATATTGATATTTTTTGCAATATCTTTATTTTTAAAAAAATTATTTTAGATACTCAATACAATTAATAAACTTAAAGATATAAAAGAACATATAACTTAAAGATTTCTAGACATTCAAAATATTCTCTGTGGAAAAATGAGAAAAACTTTTTTATACAAAATCTTTCATTTTAATGATATTTTAAATAATTAATACCTATAAACAAAAATTTCTACTTTAGTAAATGATATTCTATTTTTTTGGTTAATAATTAATATTTTAAATTGAAATAATTCAACAATATGTTTTTATAAATAAACATTTATTATTCTACTCTGATTTATCTAATAACTCTTAGTATTCATTATAAATAATTATAAACAATAGTCGTAAGCTTAAATAATATTGGCAAGTGTCTTTAAATACGCAAATTCCATTAATTAGAATTAGCCATTCGGAAAGGCTATTACTGCTTATTTTATTTTGTTCACATTATACTTTATCAAAAATTAGTAAAGTACAATATTAAGAAAATAAATTTATTTATAACAAAACTGTAATATTAAAAATACAAAAAAAAATAAATATAAATAGTGCTATAAAATGGAAAAATATCATTTTAACTATATTATATAAGTAAATTTTATTTTTATATATCTATAATTTAAATTTAAAAACAAAAATATTTATATGATGAGAAATTTGATATAGTAATGTAAATGAAGTATTAAAAAATAAAAAGATATCATTTTTCTAATATACGTTATATTTATTTGAAGATCTTTTGAAAATAAATTGCAATAATAGAGATTTTAGAAATTCTATATGAAATCTAGAAATATTTATAAATTTTCTTAAAATATATAAAGGTAAATTAGTACCAAATAGAGACATAGAAAGTAAATATTTAAAATATTTAAATAATCTAGATAATAAAAATGTTAAAAAATATTCATTTATTTATAATTTATAATATAAAAAGACGCAAGTCTAATATTTTATAATATACAAGAAATATATATATACATAAAAAATAATGGATATTGTGTTTATTTTTTAAAGATAAAAATAGTAATTAAAAACGTTATTAATAAATGATTATATTAATAAATTCAAAAATCAAAAAAGAATATAGTTATGATCATATTATATAACTTCCAAATAGATGTATTTATTATATTTAATCAAAAGTTTCATTATTATTATAAACTTTAAAAAGAAACCATCAAAAAATAAAAATTAATACTATTGATAAATTTCAAAAATAAAAAATCTTTTCTTACTAATGATAATAAAAGAAGTCTAATAATATAGCTCTTTTTCTATTTTATATTTCTAAAGAACAATAATTATCATGAAAAAACCTAAAAGCACTTTTGTGTTATAAATAATTTTAAACTTTAGAAAAAATTCTTAAAGAACTAAACACATTATTTAAAATAGAACAGTAATTTATACTATCTAACATATGATTCAACTAGATCATAAAATAACACTGATTTATATAAAAATTAAACAAGTAATTTTTCAATGTGATTCTAATCTCATTAGTATATCATTAGACAATAACTTATATATTTACTTTGATTGTTTGAATTTGTTGTTTTAAATCAGATGCTTCATTTGTCGTAATACTTGCTGAAATAACCGGGCGTGAAACACCACATGCACGCCCTAAGGCTGCTTTTGAAGATATAAAAACATAAGGTACATTCTAAATAATATTAATACATAGATTCTAATTATTCCTTTTACGACCTTATCCTCGCAAAGTAACGGAAGATGCAGAAGTATCTCAATAGGCTCTGTATCTGCTGCCATAACAATAAATTCACTAATTCCTCGATTCAATGTCTTTGTCGCTTCATTCGCTCCTTTTTTCAATTGTTTATAATGAGATGCTTGCTGTACCAAGTCTAGGATTTGCTGTGTTAAACTTGTATCTGCCAAAGGAAAGGCTATATAAAAATTTTAATATTAAACCAAAAATAATAGCTTTAAAAACAAAAAAGATGCATCCATATAATACGTACCTTTGGGATTAATACATGACATTCCTTAGATTAACCTATTTCTATCAAAATATTGATTTTTTCAAGAAAAATCTGTTTTCGTATGAAAACTATAAAAACCCTCGAAATTTAAAAAATCTCTAAAATTTTTCAAAAACATCTTTATTAATATTTTATCATAAACATCTGGTACTAAACACAAATAAAATAAAAGATATTAACAATTTATTTTAAATATTTATTTATATATTTTATTATTATATTTCAACATATCGATTAAGAAAACTTAAGATACAAAAAAAATAATAAAATTACATTGAAGATACTCAAAAATTCACAAAAAATACAACAAAAAATCGTATACTTTCACTATTATGTGGGAAGAAAGCATTTCATTAATTTTTGACCCTTCTAACTTAATTTTAAAATTCAATTATCAGTTACCATGACAACCCTTATCTAGTTTTGATAAGACACAATTGACCAATCAAATTTTTCCAAAAAAATTCTATAAAAAGATATAAAAATCAAAATTTAAATGATCAAATCCTGCATTATTTTCGAAGACGCATACAACACAGGGAAAGGTAAGAAAAAAAGGAATTTATACATATTTTTTAAGAGAAAAAAATAGTTAAATCCAATTCAAAAACATTTATCTTTTTTTGAGAAATAATTATGATTTTTTTCAATGGTTTTTTGATTTTCTTACTTTTAAATAAGGTAAAAATAGCAGTAAATGCGCTGAATCCCATCATTATACGAGGTATTTAGAATCAAATAATATATATAATATACATAATTAAAAAATAATTGCAGGAAATGCATTTTTTGATAGTATTACAAATGAACGTTTCTATATAAAAGGAGTGGATTATCAGCCAGGTGGAAGTTCGGGCATTATCGATCCTCTTTCAAATAAAGAAGCATGTGAAAGAGATTTCCCTTTGATGAAAGAATTGGGAATTAATTCAATTCGTGTTTATCAGGTAGACAATGCTGATAATCATGATTATTGTATGGATATTTTGGATAAAAATGGAATTTATCTATTTCTTGATGTTAATACAGCACTTATATCACTCTGGAGCCTTAATACTAAATCTTCATATACACAAGAATATCTTCAAAACATTTTCGCAACAGTTGATGCTTTTAAAAAATATTCTAATGTTGCAGGGTTTTTCGCAGGGAATGAAGTAGTTGCATCAGTAGAACAAACCAATGCCTTACCTTGGGTTAAAGCAGTAGTTCGGTTACTTGATCTATATTTTTTTAATAATAAATTTACTTCTATAGAGATTTAAAGAAATATATTTCTT
This sequence comes from Pneumocystis murina B123, assembly GCF_000349005.2. Lineage (NCBI taxonomy): Eukaryota > Fungi > Ascomycota > Pneumocystomycetes > Pneumocystales > Pneumocystaceae > Pneumocystis > Pneumocystis murina. The sequence continues at coordinate 89,229 of NW_017802363.1, forward strand.
TGCAGTCATCAAGAAAAATACCTGTAGGTTATTCTGCAACAGATCTTAATAATCGTGTTCCTACAGCATTCTATTTAAACTGTGGAGAAGAGGCAGAGCGTGTGGATTTTTATGCCATTAATTTATATTCATGGTGTTCTCCTTCCTCATTTACAACCAGTGGATATTCTCAGAGGGTCGTTGATTTCTTTGATTTTACAATTCCTATATTTTTTAGTGAATATGGTTGTAATAGAGCAGTCCCAAGGCCATTTGATGAAGTTGAGCACATTTATTCATCCAAAATGATACATGTTTTTTCTGGAGGACTTGTTTATGAATGGACAGAAGAGAAGAATAACCCGAATTATGGACTTGTTATTGTTAATGGAAAAGAAGTTACAAAAAAACAAGATTATTTAAATCTAAAAGAACAATATTCAAAATTAAGTTTTCCTAGTAATGGAGGTGGATATAAAATTAGAGGAGGGGGTAACGAATGTCCAAAAGATGCATTTTCTTTTAATGTTCATGCTGCTCTTCCAAATGTACCCCGAGGTGCTGAAAGATACTTTAAGAATGGAGCTGGGAGACCTCTAGGACTTCGTCCTTTAGGATCAAAAAATAGATATATTAGACCAATAGTAAGAAAGGCATATATAGATAGATAGATTAATTCTAATCTCTATAGGATTACAATAATAATCCCGAAGATACAAGCGACACTACATCTGATGATTCCAATGATAATACCACCCCTTCTAAGGATAAGGGTGCTTCCACGAGGATCTATTTTAATTTAAGGTTTTATATTTATTTCATCTTGTTTATTCCATTATTTCGAATATACGTATTTTAATATTTTTCTATACGATTATAGTAATAGCTTCTAAATTCAACCTAGAGATTAACCATATTGCTAATTTTAGTGTTTATATATAGAAAGCAAATGCATTGTTTCGAAACATATACACTTCATTTTATTTAAATAAATTAAAACATATAATAATTATTTGATATCTAAGTTTTCAATGCTTCCTTAATTACTTAAAAGAATCAGTTACTAAAAATATAACTAGCATGATTATACTTTTTTCAAGTTCTTCCAGATCATCTGTAGGAACTTTAATCATCGATTTTCCAAAATACTGTTGTATAACATTCATTTCCTCAAAACTTTTTTTGTCATGTACAAAATTTATGCTAACACCAGTACGTCCAAATCTTCCTGTTCTACCAATTCTATGAAGGTATGTTTGAGGATCTGGTTTGTTCATATGATCTAATGGAATATCATAGTTAACAACCATATTCACTTGTGAAACGTCTATTCCTCTTGCTATAACCTAATAACATAATAATATATATATATATATATATTTGTTTAAACACACTTACGTTGGTTGTTATCAAAACTTTACTTTTCCCGGAACGGAAATCATCCATTATTGAATCTCTTTGAGAACCATCAAGAGCTCCATGTAGTGACACAACAGCATGCCCACTTTCCGTCATTTTCTTGGCTATCATATCGGCCTGATTACGTTGCTGTGGAATTAATTTTATTATAATTAACCTTTTCAAACTTACTCTTACAAATATAATAGATTGTCCTATTGTCAAAAAAGTATACAACTCAACCAAAACATCATATTTATGCTGTTCATTTCTACAATCCATATAAAACTGTTTTATTCCATCCAAACTGAGTTCCTCTATTTTTAGCCGTATCTCATTGGCATTGGGTGCAAATCTTGAAGAAAATTCTACCACATCATCAGGAAAAGTTGCACTAAAGAGAACAATTTGAGTCGTTTTTGGTAACCGACTAATCTCAAATTAATAAATTGTTTTTATATTTAAAATACAACGAATAAACCTTTTAATCCTCATACTTTGAGCCCCAAGACTTTGTTGATCAAGCATATTATCCGCCTCATCTAAAACGAAGATTTTAATATCCTCAGTATCAATTAACCTCCTTGTAATTAAATCTAATACAGTGCCAGGAGTCCCAACAACAACATGCGCCGCTATTTTTTCTTTCTTTACTAAAGAATCTTTAACAGCAAAAGCTATTTTTACAGGTGTAAACCGTCCCATTTCAGAAATAACATTCATCGTTTGCCTAGCAAGTTCTCTAGATGGAAACAAACATATAGCCTAACAATTTAGTTTTATTTTATAATAATATAAACACAACCTGAACAACATTTCTACTATAATCTATCCTAGATAACACCGTCAATGAAAATGCTGCTGTTTTTCCTGTTCCTGATTGAGATTGTCCTATCATATTTCTAGGTCTATTTTTTTAATATTTATTTCTATATTCTTAAAAAAACATACGGATTACTAAGAAGTAAAGGCAAAGCTTTTTCTTGAATTTTAGAGGGTCTCTGAAATTTCAAAGCATAGATTCCTTTTAACAAATCTTCATGACTATAATAATAAAACTAGGAATTATTATATATATAAACACTTACAGCGCAAGATCTTCAAATCTTTTCGCTGAATAAAGCGGTGAATTAGGATCTCCTTGTATATCCGTCAACTTAACAGTAATATCAACATTATTATCAATTAAATTATCATGATAATTTTCTGTTTTTTCTAATAACTCCTTATCCTTTTTAATTTCTAAAATCTCATCAATTTTTCCCTTTTTTAAAGAAAAAAAACAACCATAATTAACAGAGTCAACATCCCCAATGTTTTTTGTAAAAATGAAAGCGTTTGAAGCAATATTATTGTCATTTTTCACTTCATTATTGTTTTCATTTGTTTTTTCGTTTTGCACCCTCAAAATGTCCATTTTTTTTTCGAGTTTTTCAACATCTCCTGTTATAATATCATTCTTGATTATCTTACTATTTTTAGGAAAAAGTTCTGAGCAATTTGTACTCATTTTTATTTTTTTTTAAAAATATAAAAACTTTATAATAAACTTTTAACGTCTTCGTTTATCTTAAAAAAACTAAGTTAAAAATCTCAAGAAAACTACTTTATTTATATGAAGTATAATATATATAACATGTTAAATACACATTATTAAAAAGGTTTTTTTTTAAAATAGGAATTAATTGTATTTTATAGTGTTTTTTTTCTAAATTTAAAGCTAAGTATTTTGATATATGGAATCTCAAAGAACAAGTTTCGGGGAAGAATTAAAGGAAAGTCGAAGTTTAAATATGAAAATATGTATTGTACTAATTTTTTTTAAAGGATGCATTCAAACCTGTCGAGAATTGGGTATTTTTTGATGGAATTCAGAAGAGTTACGTTAAAGATATTTATAGGTAAATAATGGTATAAAATGGTTAGATGATCTCCAGTCGTTTTATAGAGAACGGTCAATTATAGGTATATGGATTTGGAGAAAGAATTGGTATTTAAAATGATATAGAGAAAGAATATTCTCTTAAGCTTGCTTCATTATCAAGAAAATATCATGAAAAAAAAGGGAAAAGATCTACAAGCTTGTCGGTAGGAGATAATCCTAAAATGACACCTGGTTCGTTAGAATCGTATGGATCCTTTGTTGTAATTGCAATTTAAATAATATTAGTGCATCTGTTACTACATGGGAAAATATATTAAATCATACGGAAAATTTGGCTAAGGAACGACAAATATTTTCAGAAGAACTTCAGACACAAGTGGTGGATAAACTTAAGGCGTTAGCAATTAAGTCAGATGATTTAAGAAAGAAGGTTTATATTGAATTTAATGTTAAAATTAAAATAATATATTAGCATGTTGTTTTTTCAGAAAGGCTTTTAGAGGAAAGAGAAAGGATATATATGGAATTAAAAAAGGTATTTAATCATGGTTATTTTTTTTTTTTTAAATTTAATAATATTAAGATGAAATTAAAATACGATGAACATTGTCATTTAGTTGAAAATTCTCGTCAAAAACATGAAAAATCAAGTGAAGAAAATAAGGTACTACTTTTTATATTGTTTTTATAATTTAATAAAGAGATATGTAGACAAAAGCAAAAAAAATATATAATCAGGTACCTTTTCAAATTTGTTTTATTTATAAGTCTTATATGCAATAACAGAATATTCTTAATATGAATAATGCCAAGGTTATCTATAAATAATATGTGTGTTTTTATTGATGTTTTAGAATAATTATATTATTGCAATTCATGTGGCCAATGCACATAAAAATAAGTATTTCTTTTCAGATATTCCTGATATTTTAGATGTAATAACAAAATCTATTCATAGGAAAGATTTTTAATTTTTTCAGAGTATGCAGGATATAAATGAGTTACGTATTCAAAGTATGAATTCCATATGGACTACTGCTGCCCATCTTGAAATTTCTACTTTCAGTAAATGTAAAAATCATCTTAATGATCTTATTAAATTTGTGGGGAAAAATGATCCAATTCTTGATTCCACTATGTTTGTACACCATAATGTGAGTTCCTGGCATGAACCACCCGATTTTGTATTTGAACCATGTTCTATTTGGCATGACTCGGTATATTTTAATATTTCTATTTAATATTCTAAAATTAATAAAATTCAAGGATCAAATGATAGCAGATGATCATTCTATAATTTTTTTAAAAAATAAAGCACTTAGATCTCGTATAAAACTATTACAATTACAAGAAAACGTAGATACAAAAAAACGGGAAATCAATGGTTTACAAAATCTTAGAGAAGTTTATTCAAAAAATCCTAATCTAGGAAGCCAAGATGAAGTTACAAATGTAATTGTTTATATTATAATGAAATCTACTAATTATTTTAGAATCTTCTTGATGCACGGAGAGAAGTGGCTTTTATGGATAATCGGAGATTAACACTTGAAATAGAAGTTAATATCATTTCTAATATTATAGGAGGTGTTTTCATTTCCTGTTTATTTTCTTTTTTAATAAGTGATAGAAATTGATACCAATATATTATTACATGATTTTAAACCTTCTTCTTTTACAATTCCTACGAATTGCGATTGTTGTCATTCTACTATTTGGGGATTAACACGTCAAGGATTAACATGCAAATGTCTTTATTATTTTCTTTTCTAAACGTTTCTTATTATCTATAGTTTGTAACTATAATTGCCATTTTAAATGCGAGATGAAAGTTTCAATAAGCTGCCCAGGAAAAAAGGAAGGGAAAAAAACAAGAAAAACGAAAGAAGTTTTAGAATCGCAAAATTTTGGAAAAAATACATCATCATCTTTATCTCCATCTTTTAAAAGTATTTTACTGATTTAATAATAATAAACTAACAAATAAGATATTGATTTAGATAAATCATCTTCTCATGAAAAAATCCCCTCGCATAGTCCTTTAAAAACAACAATGTTGATGAACCAATCTCATATTTCATTATCATCTTCTTCCGAAAAACAAATAGCTAAAGTTCTTTATAATTATGGTAATTTTAATATAAATTTTATTTATTACTAAATAAAAATAGTTTCTGGTAGTAATACTGAACTTAGCGTAAAAGAGGGTGACGAAATTATCGTTTTGGAAAAAGACGGTAATTATAAAAACATTAAATATATTTCTAATTACCAATAGATGGTTCTGGATGGATTACTGCTCGTCTTGGATCACAAGAAGGAATTGTTCCAACTACTTATGTAAAAATGTTGAATTCACAGGGTTTTATATCAAATGAAAGTGTATCTTCTACACTTGTTAAACCAGAAAAAAAATCAGGACCCGCTGTTGTTCCAAGACGAGCAAAAAAAAAAGAAATATATGTAAAAGCTTTATATAATTATGATGCAGTTTCAGATTTTGAAATATCCATTAAAAGAGGCGATTTAATTAAATTAATAAAAAGCGATCAAGGAGATGGATGGAATGAAGGTTTTACATCAACATTAACAAATTATAAAGATTAATAAATTCAGGCGAATTAAATGGCGCTATTGGCCAATTTCCTGCAAGGTAATTCTGAAAATATCATTTTTAAAAATTTCATATTAATAAAAATAGTTATGTTGAAATAACATCAGAAAGACCATAATAACATATTTTCTTAATACTATACAATACAGTAAAAACTATTACATTTTAACAAATTTGTTCACTCAATATTTATAATGCTATTTATTATCCAATTTTACTCGCTTGTTGAACATTAATCTCAGTGAATCTATGCATTTTTTTCAGTTAACATAAAATACATACTAGTTAATCACCTTTGTCCAACTCTTTCACTATGTTTAAGGAATTTGTTAGCACATCGAATAACACATGTTTCCTTTTATCATAATTATATCAAAATTTTCATAAATACTTCTTCTACCTCTTTAGAATTAAGCGACTTACTTACAAATTCATTAATACAGTCTGAAAAACATTTATTAACTAAATTAGAATACATCTATATATTTTTTTTTAATTAATATATATATATATATATATTTTATACAACCTTCATAAAATCTTTCATCTGTTTAGCTTCTAAAATACCTTGTAATGTCGCCTTCAAAAATAAACCCTCATTTCTTACAAAGCCTTAGACTTACTTGTTCTTTCTGATTTAAACTTTCCATTTTTCTAAAATATACTTTTTTACGCACCGCTTATTTTTTTTTACAAATTAAATTTTAATTAAAAATCATTAATTATATATTAAAAACTATTTAAAACAAAAATATTTAATAAATACTAACTTTTCTTATCTTAAAAAGACTATTTCTATTCATTATATATAAATACTTTTAATTTTGTATATATTGGATCTAGATTTGACGAAAAACTAAATCTATCGATGTTTTATTTCAACATAATAGAGAAAAATATAGGATAAGAGATATAAAATAAAATATAATAACAGATACAAAGAGCCCTTATATATTTAATAGCTTTTGTTTAAACATAAGGAACTTTTTTGGACTTTTTTCCGGTTATTTAAAGATAAAAAAGACGATATTTTAGATTAATTATTTTATTATATCATAAGGTTAAAAAATGCAGGAAAAAGGACAAAAATTAAATGAAGCTATAACACTTAGTCAAAAACTATCACTTTTTCTATCATGGAGACAATTTAAAGAAAAACAAGGGTGGAAAAAGCTTGTTACAGAAAAAACAAAAGGCATGTTTTATTCATCTATAATAAAAAAAATAAACGAAATTTTAATTAAATATTATTAAATAATAGTTTTTTAGAAGATCTAATATATTTTTATAGGGATTTTTGGAGTTCCTTTGCAAATATCACTTCGATATGCAAATGTAGCTATTTCTTTTGTAGATAATAATGAAAATTCAATGATATATGGGCATATACCTGTTGTTGTAGCGAAGTGTGGTGCATTTTTGAAGGAGAACGCGAAAGATGTTAAAGGAATATTTCGTCTTAATGGATCAGCAAAAAGATGTAAAGAACTACAAACAATATTTGATACTCCACCTAAGTATGGAAGAAATTTAGAATGGGATGGATTTACAGTTCATGATGCAGCAAGTATTTTGAGGCGATATCTTAACTATCTTCCAGAACCCATTATACCTCATAAATTTTATGAACCATTTCGAAAACCTCTGAGTATAAAAAAAAGAAATCTAATATAATCTTATTTTTATATAGAAAATGAATCCTATAATAAAGAAGAATATATTTCGATATATAAAAGGCTTATTGCGTCACTTCCGCCTATAAATAGACAATTATTGTTATATATATTAGATTTATTAGCTGTTTTTGCTTCAAAATCCAAAGAAAATTTGATGACAGTGTCCAATCTTTCATCTATTTTTCAACCTGGTATTCTTTCACATCCTGAACATGATATGTCACCTAAAGATTATTTCCTTTCGCAAAAAGTTCTGATATTTCTTGTGGATAATCAAGATCATTTTTTCACGAATACAGCTGGGATAGATTCTGATTTAGTAATATCATTAACGCGTTGTAGAGATAACGATATTTTAGAGAGAGCATCTACTATAAATTCTCTTAAGTTTGCATCCAGAAAGAAACATAATGTTTTAAAAAAAATACCACATGTCAGTTCGAAGAGTTTAAGTTTCCATAAAAATAAACATTCAAAATCAATGGATTTTAATTTGAAAAAATCTTTTCGATTCCTATTACGCAGCAACGTATTACCAAATAAATCTCAGTGTATAGAGATTGATTCTCATGTTATACAAGACTTAGTTTCCCCTAAAAAGTTAAAGACGTTAAAAAATTCTAAATTTCCGTCGCGAAAATTGTCTATTGACAATAACACCTTTTACAATAAGATAAAAAGGTTAGTTTATCTCCTATTTAAACATCTCTATTTATAGTCTTTAAAATAGGAGGAATTCATATTCTAGCATGGGAACATCTACAGAAGATATTCATATTTATTCAACTTCAAGGACTTCAAAAAATACAAAGTCAAAGTCATTTATATATACTTTTTCATCATCTCTAGTTGACGCAATTCGACCATTGAAATTTCAAAATAAGTCTTTATACAAAACAATACCAATTAATTTATCATCATCATCGTTGAAAACTATTGGAACTTGTTCTAATACATCTCCATTAAAGCTAGAAGCACATCGATCTTCTCAATCTATACATTCGGCTCATTCTCGAACCATTTCAATTCCTAGTTCTTTAGCATCGGAAGATAAATTTTCTAGAGATAGTTCGATTTTTACAAAAAAAGCACCAAGAAAAGATTCATCTGGAGATGCTCAATATATTTAGGAAATCTCAGTTTATAATAAATGGAAGAATACAGGAATTCTATTACGCTCATAAAAGTTGTATGATTATTTTGTTTGGTATATATTATTTTTTTTTATTTTTATATTAATGTTTTTCTTAGGACTATCTTTAATATTTAAAACTGAAATAATATATGATGTTATTTAAGATAAGTTATATTTACACGGAAATTCCTTTTTCTATTATTTCAAACCTTTCAATACTTTATTTTTCATTAATATCGTTTTCTTTTATAAATATTTTAATTAATATCTTATATAATATTTTATCAATTTACTTTTAATTATAAAATAGCCTTTAGCCATCTTCTTCTTATTTATTTTTTTAATCATCTATTAAAAATTGTCGTGAATATATAAGTTATACTATCATTTGTGCTAATTTAGATACAAATATATCTTAGATATAAAAAATCTAGAAATACATTCCCTTTTTTTTAAAAAAAACAAAAAATTCAAATATTTTACAAATATAATTTTAATATCCTTTTAAATGAAAAAACATTAAATATTTCTCCAAAAATAAGTTAAAAATAACACTTTATAATAAATCTTAAAAAAATTAAAATATTAAAAAACCAATTAATTATGTTATCATAAAAAGGTTAAAATAAGATTAAAAAATTAATATAAAAATATAAAAAAGAATCTATTTATTCCAAGATATTCAAAAAATGAATATGGAATTAATTAAAAACTTTTTTTAAATTTTTTTCCGATTTACCAATAACCTTTATAAAATTTAAATATTTAATATGAAGGATAAAACATTTTGGATTAGATATATTTTTACATTTTCTATTTTAATATTAATATTTTCTTGTGACAATGTGAAAGCATCAAGACACGATTGGTCTAAAAGGGAAATGCCAAGAAATCCTAAAGAAAAAGATCCGTTCTCTGAAATTTCATTGAATGAAACTATAGAACTTTTAATAAATGATATTTCTTCAGGAAAATTTGGGTTTCTTTCAGCAGTATTATTTCTTATTTTTATATTGAAATCTGATTTTTAAGGGTTTTGGCAATTGTCCATTTTTATCTGAATGTCAGGAATCAAGAATTCCATATCTTCATCTAGGTTATGATTGTTATACATATACTATGCAAAATATTTCAAATATTTTTAGATCATGTCAACAATTGGCAGTATTTTTACAATTAAAGTAAGATTTCTCAACAGTATAGAAACGTATTAATATTTTAGGAATTTTGTAAATTATAGAAAAGACCAAGAGCCTGACGAACCAGAAGGCAATAAAAGCGAATTTTGCCAGCATTTATGTTCAGATTCAAAAAAATGTCCGTCGTACAATAAAGATAATAAATTAGAATCTCTTAAAGATTTAGTATACAAGTTTGAAGATCATATAATGGTATTTTTTATATCTAATTTAATATTGGGAAAATATTTAAAAATTTTAGGAATGTCTAAATATAGACAAAAAATCTCATAACCCAATCTATTTTAATATATACGAAAAAAAAAAAGGTAAATTACTCCAGACCTTTTTCCCATTTTCACCGACTATTAATTCAATATTGGCCACTTTTTACATCTCAGGTCCTCCCAACTTTGTTTTGATGCTTATTCCAAATAATATAAATAAATCTCTTTTGGATATTTTAGTTGCATTTGCAATTGGTGGCTTTTTTGGAGATATTTTCTTACATCTTCTTCCCAAAGTATTTTTAGATAAAAAAACTAACAGGGATTTCGATATAACATTTTTTGACAATCAGAAAAATATTGTTCTTAGCTTTTTTATTCTTATGGGTTTTGTTTGTTTTATGTTAATAGATAAAACTTTGCGATTGTTTATAAAACATGATTCTAATCATGACCATAATGAAAAATATATAAAAGATGGTGAAGATAAAAAACATGATAAGCCTATAGCAGTATCTACTTCTATATCTTTAAAATCGGATAATACAAATGATATTAAAAAGAGGATTGTAGTTAACGATGAAAAAAAAAGAGATTCTTCAATATCTTCTGCAAAGGTTTTAAAACCAGCATTATCTGGTTATCTCAATTTTATAGCAGATTTTTTTCATAACTTTACCGATGGTTTAGCTTTATCTACATCATTTTATGTTTCTCCTATAACTGGGATGACAACAACAATGGCTATTTTCTTTCATGAAATTCCACATGAATTAGGAGATTTCGCTGTTATTTTGCATTCTGGATTTACAAAATATAAAGCATTAAGCTGCCAATTTATAACAGCTACTGGCGCCTTTCTAGGAACATTTATAGGGATTCTAATAAATAAATTTTCAACAAATTTTTTTAATACTAAAACATATCTTTTTAATACTTCTATTGTTTTAAACGATCTTGTTTTATCTTTTGTAATAGGTAAAAAGTTTTAATTAATACACATTTTTTATTTAATATTTAGGAACATTTCTTTATGTAGGAACTATAGGAATTGTTCCCGAACTGCTAAATGATAAAAATAATAGATTTTTTATAGTATTTGCTCAATTAATTGCAATTTTTTTAGGTTTCGGATGTATGCTTATTATTTGAGCGAATATTCAATTTTCTGTTAAATAATAACATTTAACCATTAACATTTTTGATCTTAAATATATATTGAATATATTTAACAACATAATTCAAACATATAAATTAGAAATAATTATTTTAATATTCTTTATCAACATTTTCACTTATTAGTTATGTAAATATCTTTTTTTAAAACCTATAATTTCAGATATTTGATTTACAAATTTATATAACCATTCAGTAAAAAAAGTTAGTCCTCCAATAATTGCAAAAATACGCATCAAAAAATGAAATAATGAAGTTCTTTTTCCAGTAATTGTTAAACTAATAGGTTCAATATCATAAATGAAGAGTATTCCTATTAAAAACTAAGATATTTTCTCAAAAAAGAAAAAAGATATTACCTGGAACATTAAAATAATCAACTGCGGATGCCTTTCCTTTAACAGAATATTTATTAGTTAATACACGTTTATTGCCTTTAACAAATGTAGTGGGAACAATAGATATATAATATTGAAACAAATAAAAATCTATTATTAATATAATTTGAAACTTTATCATACAGATTACTTACTTTCATGTGTAATTTCTCCAGTTTTATCTAAAGGACTAATAATATTAGAATAATAGGTACCAAATGAAAAACTATTAATAATATGTGTAAAATTCATTTCTATTTTCATTATTTATCTGAAATAAAACATAAAATATTACTTTTATGACTTAAATGTTTAATTCCATATCCATGTCCTTGAGCTGTAATATGAAAAATTCCTACAACCCTATGAATCTCTATACTTCCATAAACCCTACAAGCAGAAGCATTCAATACATTTTTTCCTGGCTTAAAGCTTTTCTTTCCCAAATTTTGAAAAACATGTTTTACACTTTCAATTGGCTGAAAATATTTTCCTGAAAAATCAATTGATGAAGGTTCAAAAAGCGCCTATATATATAGAATTAGTCCTCATATTATGTAGAGATATATGGCCCATTACACCCTCCTTTTTTAATGTTTGTCCCGCCAAAATCAACTCTGAAGTAACATCTTTTACATTTACATCAATTACTGAAAAAAAAAACAAAAATTAGAGAAAATACAACTCATGAACTCTTCTATATACCATCACAAGGCATTGCAACAACAATATCAACATTTAAAGTTATATGTTCCATCAAATCTTTCTCAATATTAAATTGATGCTCTTCTACACCAGTTTTATAGATTAATATCTCTTTCCAAACGAAAAAAATGAGTAATATAATCCATATAAGTGTAAAAAGACTCCCTTTTGATGATTTTTTTGTATAACATGAGTCTATTTTAGGGAAATAATCTAATTTTTTAATATGTGGAAAAGCAGAAAATTTTCTAATGCCAGGAAGCCCTTCAAAATTTTCCATTTAAACATACACTCGATTCTTTAATATTTCCTGAATGTTCATTATATTTTAAAAAACATATGTAGACAAGGTTCGAAAACTTTATAAGGATGTTTAAAGTTTTATTTATATTTTCAAAAATGATAGAAATTATATAAAGAGAGAATAATTTTTATATTGTTATATATGAAAATAAGGAGTATGTATCATCTTTAAAATAGTGTTACATAAAAAGCATTTTTGTTATGAATCATTTTGCATATCACAAATACAACGAATACAATTTCCAGTCTATATTTAAAATTATTTTGAGAAAAAAAATAGAAAAAAACTTACTTTCATTATTTGAAATCCTTCATTGATAGTTTTTATATTTTTTTTATGAGTAATATATTCATCAAGTTTAAGTTGACCTTTCATATAAAGTTCAACAAGTTGAGGAATTTCAGATCGACCTTTAATACCGCCAAAAGCAGATCCAATAATTTGACGACCAGTTACGACAAGAAAAGCTTAAAATTAAATATGGAATGAATTTTAAATAATAAAAACTTACGTGCAAAGCAAAGTTTTTTACCTTCAAGAGAAGAACCTATAATGCAAAGCTTTCCCCATCCTTTTGCTGATACTTCAAGAGCTTGTTCCATAACATGAACATTCCCTGTACAATCAAATGTATAATCAAACCCCCCATCTGATATTTCTATAAGATAATCCCGAATAGAAACATCCATTTTTAAAGGATTAACAAATTCAAAATCCGTATTAGCCACAAACTTTCTTGCCCATGATTCTTTATCACTATTAATATCAATTGCTACAATTTTTTTGGCTCTAGATGCTACTGCTCCTTGAATAACTGATAAACCAACACATCCAATACCAAAAACAGCAACTGTTGACCCAGGATCTATTTTTACAGAACGAGTAGCTGCTCCATATCCAGATGTTATTCCTAAAATATATTTATATCAATAAAAAATAAATTAAAATATACCACAACCGAGCAAACAGATCTTATCCAAAGGAGCTTCTTTAGAAATAACTACCAACGAAATATCTGGAATTACTAATAGTAACATTATATAAAAGTTTTTAAAATATCTATATATTTATTTTTTACCTGTATATTGAGAAAAAGTCGATGCACCCATAAAATGAAAAATTTCTCTCCCATTTGCCCTAAATCTCGTTGTTCCATCTGGCATTGTCCCTCTAGCCTGTGTTTCACTGATTTTCATACATAAATTTGTTTTGTCACTCTGACAAAATTTACACATTTTACATTCAGGAATATATAATACCAATACTTTTCTAATTAAAAAAAATATATAACCCTTTCCATATAATACCATGATCCCCTTTTTTTATGTCAATTACACCCTTTCCAACAGATTCTACAATTCCTGCTCCTTCATGTCCAAGTATCATTGGAAATTTCGCTTCTTCCTTCCCCATAAGCGTATATACATCTGTATGACATAAAGCAGACCTAATCCCCATCTATTTAGTACAAAATAATAAAAACCTATGCCATTATTTAACAATGACAATTATTATTTAATACCAAATAATTTTTACACGGACTTCATGAGCTTTTGGTGCTAATACTTCTATTTCTTCATATGAAAGTTCTTTTCCTAATTCCCAAGCAATCGCTGCCTAACAATTCTATTTAATCAGTCCTAATTAATATCTAAATAACTTACCTTACATCGGATCCTCTTTGTGTTTGACATAAAACTTGATAAAAGATTCCTTGATTATCTTATTTTATCTATCCCCATCCCTATCTCTGTAAGATTACGGACTTTACTAGGGTTAGATTTAAGGGTATAGGATACAGATGATATTAGAAAGTCAATAACTAGGGTTAGGTGTATGGTAATAGGGCGTTGAGAGGCTGGAAGACTAGGTATTATGCGAAAGTTCTTTAGGTTGATATAAAAGACATATTTTTAAGGTGCAATATAAATAAAAAGGATGAGAAATAAACTAACAAAAGGATAGGAGAGGAGGTTTATTATAAATTTCTTTAAATTATTGATAACTTTATTTCCGAGAAGTTTTACCTCAAAGCCGTTCGATTAAAGTGAGGAAAAAAGAGAATTAAATAGAAAAGCAAAATTTGAAGAAAAAAGTTAAAAAATAAGCTAATAATAATTGTTTTCTATCCTTTGAATTCACAAAGGTATGGAAGGGTGTTTTATGTATTCTTTGAACGGTATTTTTATTGAAACTAGAAAAATAATTGAATTTAAGTAATTAAAAGAAGTCTTTTTTGACTAAAGTAAAATATTTTTTATTTTTATCAGTTAAAGGATTGATACATAAGAAATAGAAGGGATTTTTTTAAAAAAATAGACTTTAATTAAAAAATGCAAATATTTGTTAAAACACTTACAGGAAAAACGATTACTCTTGAGGTTGAATCGTCGGACACGATTGATAATGTTAAAAGCAAGATTCAGGATAAAGAAGGGATTCCTCCAGATCAACAACGTTTAATATTTGCAGGAAAACAATTAGAAGATGGAAGAACTTTATCAGATTATAATATTCAAAAAGAATCTACGTTACACTTAGTTCTTCGTCTTCGCGGTGGAGCAATTCAAAGATGTACCATGAAGCAATGTAGTGCATCTGCTGTAAGAATTGTAGGTGACTGTAACTTTTGCGATGGACATTTTTGTGGCCGGCATCGACAGCTTGAAAACCATGCTTGTACAGGTTTGCAGGAATGTCGTCAACAAAGTCATGAACGAAACAGAACTAAGCTCCAAAAAGAACAATGTGTAGCAAGTAAAGTATAGATATTGTTTTATGCAAGTCTTCGCACTTTTTTGTATTATTCACTGAGATATCAGTGATTTTTTTATTATAATTGCGTTTAATAAGATTTTTATTTTTTATCTGTTAAATATTTATATAAAAAACTTTATGAAGATTTTGTAATATCAAGCAACTGAAGGATGGAGTCACAAGATTTTCAACATAAGCTTGATGCAGCAAAAAAACATATGAATGAAGTAAAAAAGAAGAAACGTGTAAATTCTTCTATAAATAATCAAGATTTAAATGAAAATGTTTCAGTTTCTCTAGAAAGTTCAGAAACAATATCTTCTCCTGTAACAAATAAACCTATGTTAGAAACTGTAAAAGAGGATCCTGAAATTTATTCTAAATCACAAATCAAAGAAAAAATTTTAAATCAAGTAAATATTCAGGACGTTGAAAGTTCTAAGTTTATGGAAAATGTTAAATCTTTAGAAGAAGATATAGTAACAAAACTACACTCAAAAAAAACAGTTTTAAATGATTCACTAAATCCTTCTGAATCTATAAGAACACTACAAAATGAAGTAAATGAGCTAAAATTACGTGTATCATTATTAGAAAAGAATTATCATGAAATCAATGATAAGTTAAATATAATTTTATCAAAAATACAAGTAAATAATGCACTATTTGAGGAAAAAAAAGAAGCGGGATTTATAGATAATGAAAGAATAAATCAATTGGAAATGATCGTAGAGGATTTAAAAGATAAGTTAGAGAAAAGTCAAGAAAAACAAAAAATATTAGAAGCATCGCCGAAAATAATTTGTCAAACAAATCCTCAAACACATGATGATTTAAGTTTTGAAGATATTTCATTAAATACTACCTATCTGTCGCCGATAGTAAAAAATACTACACAAATTTACCATGAAACATGTAAGATAGACTTAAAAAAAATAGGTGGATGTGCAGGATGTATAGGGGATATTTTTGAAGTATAGATATATATATAAAGAACAATGAGATATACTATATTATAATATAGATTTGATAAATTATACATAAATATTTTATCAAAAATTTAATACTTGCTTTGGTAAATTTAATAGAACCTATAACATAATCCACCTATGCATCCCCATTCATTATCATTCCATTCAGCTAAACCTGCATATTAGATAATAAATAAAAAATATAATAGGTCTTTACAAAATATATTCCTAAGATTCATTTTTATTGCCCTATTATTTGAAGATGATTCTAATAATGACATTGGCTTAATTGTTGACTTAATTATACATGAAGTAGTTTCTAAAAAGTCAATCATTAGATATAATTTACAATAGAAATTACCATCACGAAATTGTTTTAAAAATGAAATAAGATTTGTCCCTCCAGTGCCTTTTAGATTTTCTTTCTCATTAACATGTTGTGCAAGACCTATATTCATAGAATTCTTTTTATAATCTTTATTCTCAAAATTTTCAATTTTACTTTGAATAATAATATATCGTGAAACAACTTGTAAATGTTTATCACGTAATGTTTTAAGACTAGTTACACATGCATTATATGCAGAAACAACATCAAGGTCGTTAGAATTATCAAGAGAAAACTGCCTAATATTCATAATTTTTTCAAGATGTTCTAAAAATCGTCTATGTGATCCTGGCATATATTCCCTCATTTCTTGAAAAAAATTGCATTTTTTTTGAACAGGTGTATTACATGCATTAGTTCTATAAAATAGTATACCAGTAGGGCGGTGATCAACTCCTAGCGCAATATCAAGAAGATGAATTAGTGCAGATTGACCATTTGATCCACCAGAATATTGGCGATAATCTTCCGAACATCCTTCATAAATAACACCTTTTGGAAGCCCTGTATCAGCCATATTTTTCCAACCCGAAAGATATGGACGTATCTAAAAAATTAGATACTTTTCATAAGAATAATAAATTACCTTCCAGTAAAAAATATATGGATCACATTTTTCATAAATTCTACAAAAAATTTCTGTAATTTTTTCTATATAAAAAGAAAGCCTTTTCATATTATAAACATATGTATTCTTATCCCTAGCATATGCTGCTGAAATAGTGTCTAAAATAATCTGAAGACAAGGTGCACCTTCAATCTCAATAAAAGTAGAAATAAGATAAAACCAAGATTCATCTTTTGTACCAGAAAATGTATGTAACGTCGTCAAATTTGAAAGATCTATAGGCTCATTTGGAAAAGGGTGTCTCCAATTCCATAAGCATACTGCTGCATAAGAAATAACAGGACGTATTTCAAGAATCTCTGAGACTTGTACCCATGGTTTTGCAATAGATGCAGGCAATCTATCCGATGGTTTTTTCTCAATCCATACATAAGAATGAGCCATAAAACTTAAAATAAGATAACTTCGTTGTTTTTCTTTTAAAGAATCCAGATATTCAACTGAAAGAATTGGAAGCTAATTTAGATTATATATTTCTTAAATAAAAAAATATTCCTAAAAAATATACCTCATCAATAACTCTTCTAAATCGTCCCATAAGAATATAATCATTATAATGATCCATTATTTTTTCCCATGGCTCATAATATTTTTTAGTTAATCGAGCTAAAGGCTCTTTATCTGGTAAAAACCCCATCTTCTCTGAAAGCCCGTATTCTTCGAGACGAGGAATCCTTATTTCCATATTTTATATAGCAATAACTATCTATTCATTTATAAGATCTGTATATCTCTAATTTTCTTAAAATTGATATGTTGATAAAATCACGTGGCAATATAATCCAAAATCTTTAATTCGTTTTACGTATTGAATAATTTCATATATTGCATTTTAGATATTTTGTATAATATCATTTAATCCTATTAAGCAGATATATATATAAATAGATTATAAAATTTTCAAATATTCATATAAAAAATAAATTGTTTCTTTTAAATATTAAAAAAAATCTTTATAGTATCAATTCATAAAAATATAATCTTCAACAGGTGAAAAAAAGCGAATCCAGTCTTTCAATTCTTTAGAAATCAATTGATATCTTGTAAAATTATTAATGCAAAAACGTATATAATTTTAAATTATAATCTTCCAAGAAATAAAGACAAAAATAATTCGATTAAACCAAAAAAACCCTATATTCCATTCTATAAATAGTTTGACAGGATGTAATTGTACCTCTTTTTATCCATTTTCATTCTTTTAAAATCATGTTATACGAACCAAAAAAAACACTACAAAGAACGATATAAAAACAACTATAATACTTAAAAGACTAAGCCAAAACGTTCCTGAATTGACTCTACGATATTTTTCAAGTCGTTTATTAGTTATCTGTATTATATTTAAATTTTTTCCTAATAAATTCCCCGTCGATAAAATAAGCTACATTTATCAGCTTTTTTCTTATAAATTAATCCATTTCCCAACTGATTGATCTCTCTCCGCTATTTCCCCCATAGCCCTTGCATTTACTTTCATTTCTTGAGCCAAACGCAACATTTTTTCTGTCATTGCATCTGCCATCTCTCGATGTTGTATTAAAATCTCTTCTGTTGCTTCTAATTCAATATTCTCTACTGATTTTTCTTCTACTTCATCTATTTCTAAGTTATCTTCTTCTTTCTGTTTTTCCTCAATTCTCTCAATAATCTCCTCAATTTTCTGCCTTTCTACTCTCATATTCTGCCCCAAATCCTCTGCACGCAATATAAGTTTTCTTGCATACCTTGCATTGGCACGTATTTTTGCAAGCTCGGGTGTCTCAGCATAGGAAAGCTTTGTGAGATTGACCTGAAGACGACTAATAAAACGCTGGATATCCATACTTTAAGATTTAATATATAAAACGAAGCGAACACGTAGACTTGGATTAACTCTGATATTTTTTTATAAGTAAATGAGGAGTCATTAAAGAAAAAAAGAATAGTTAAAGAGTAATAGGAAAAGGAAAATTGAATATTAGGTCTATTTTTGAAAACAGAAACTGTATATCTTTTTTTTCTTATTAAATGGAAGATAATTAATAAAAGATTAAATAATAATTATTATGTCAGAATTAAGGAGAAAAGGAATAAAGAATGGAGATTTTGTACTTTCAGGGAAAGAAAGAAATATAGGAGGTCGTCAAATGGCAGAAATAAATAAGAATGAGACGTTAAAAATGAGTTTTTTCAAGGGTACACATTTTAGACAATTTCAAGACCGAATGCCATTGAATAAGAAAAATACAGAGACAGGGAATGAGTCAAAAATATGGTCTTCAAATATAAAAAGAAAATCCCATTCATTTCGTCCTAATTATTATAAATATAAAAAAAAATCAAGAAATATTCTTAAACGATCAATTTCAACAGAATGTTTAGATAATATTTCATTACCCTTTACAGCGTCGTCGAGTATTGCTAGATTTTCGTCATTATCATTGCCAATTGCGTTTCATAATACGGTTCAAGATAGTTCATTATATGGACATGATTTTGAGCATTCGAGTGGGACTTTTCGGAAGAAGATAAGTTTATCAAAGCAACCTAAGTATGCACCGTTTCTATTTTATTCTCTGGCTACGACAGAAATAGCCAAACCTAGTATGTTAATTTCTACATGAGATTTTTATATTTATTTTCAGACATAAGTTCCATTGTTTTTTCAACGATTTCTATTATGCAAACTATTGGATTGCCTTCATTTATAATTCGATCTATGATAACTGAACAGGATCTTTATGCACTTCGTGAACTTTGGATTCGTCGACAAGCGGCAAAGCATGGTTTCGATATAACAAATATTCTCAATAGACCATATTCTATATCTACGAATCCTTCAATTTTGACGCTTCCAACGCTCATTAGTCCGAGTTTTAGTGAAATTAGCGTTTTTGAAAGCGACAGTGAAGACAATAAATCATTAAAAGATGCATCAAAAAAATTTAAAACTAAAAAATCGTATGTGAATTTTAATTTTCTAATTGTTTTTTATTTATAATAGATGGTCAAATTTTATACGTTTCAAGCAACCTTTACAATTAAATTCTAATAAATCTAAACTTAGAAAAAAACGAAATGGTATTTTTATTATATATAAAGTATTGTTATTTTAAATAATTTAGTGTCTTATATGATATATGGTTCTTGTAAAACAGAGGAGGAAATTTTTAATTTATCAGAAAATACAATTTTACATATTCAAGACGATATGGGTTTTGATGTTTTGGTTACAGCCAAAAATCATTCAAAACGTTATATATTAATTGCAGGAACAATTGATTGTTTAGTAGCACAATGTTCTTTGAGTCTTAATAAGACTTTAGATCATGATCATGTTGAACTATTGATTCGCAGTTTCTCTTTTTTTTGTACTATTACTCAATTTTTAAAAATAATCATTAATCAATTTCGAGTTTCATTTCGTAATCCTAATGGTAAAGTTGCACGATCAAGGTAGTTTTTATTAAAGCTTTCTTTGTATATTTTTAAGTTATAATATAGAATTTCCTCTGTTTTAACAAAATGGCTTGCTATTCAACCAGAAGATATTTGCCGAAATAGTACTGCTTATGAAATGTTTTATATGTTTATTGAGGAAGTAAAATTTTGTGGATGTTTTTTTGAAGCTGAACAATGCGAAACTATTCTTAAAGCTCAACTAGCTTTACTTGAATCACGACGTGCTTTTTATAAACGTAATTTTCATTTAAATTTTCAGCGAGAATTAGCTTCTTTTTATAAATTTTCTAAAGGAAAATTAAAGCTTGTTGGTAATTTGCCTTCGATTTTTTTAAATCCTTTTACAGTAGCTAAATACCTTGCTGTTATGGATTATATACTAAGCAGAGATGCTGTTGATTTTGCTGCTATAAAACTTTATTGGCATAAAAGAGGAACTCTAGATAGTAGAAAAAAAAAGCTTGTTGATAAAATAGATCGTTTTGTTAGACGAACTGCAATGGTAATGTTTAATTTATTATACCTTTCTTTAATTATTATTTTAGTTGGCTCATTGGATAGCAGTTGAAATTCTTCAACAAAACTCTTCTGAAAAAAGAGCAAAAACTATTTGTTGGTTTATAGATATTGCAAAGGTTTTTTTCTTATATGTTTTAAAATTTTATTCATATTATTAGAATTTATATCATTTAAATGATTTTCATTCAACAATTATTATTACTAATGTTTTAATTAATCCTCCTGTTAAAACTCTTTATCAAACTTGGGCTGCTGTACCCTCATCATATATTGCATTTATGGATACTTTAAAAAATCTCGCTTGTCATTCGGATGGAATGATAGCTTATCGTAAGCTTTTAACACAATCTAAATCAACAACGATACCTTATTTTGGTAAAAAAGTTATTTAAATATTTTAAAAATACCATTTAACTTTAAATAGCACTATATTTAGAAGATATGTCATCTATTACTAATCTTCCAACATACATTTCTTCTGTTATTCCTGGACATTCTACAGAAAAACATTTTGTAGCAAACGTTTCTGTCCTTCCTTCATTAGCATCTTTAATTCCACGAAATGTCGATCCTGAAATGATTAATCTCCAAAAATTTAGGGCGTTTTGTAAAGAAGTCAATACTTTCTTAAATTATCTTTCTGAACCTTATCCATTCTATCTTGAACTTGATTGTAATTCTTACGGTTTACAACTATATCCTATATTCAATCCTATATCAATTTCTCACAAAACAATTCCTACTGGTAGTTTAAATTATATATCTGAAATCATCGATAAGGCTCTTTTATACGCATGGACTTTATCTGAAAATGATGATATTATTCATGTTGAAAATCCTCAACTTTTAGTTTTAACAAAGCTTTTGGAAATGACTGGGGAGAACTATTCTTTTTAATATTTATAGTTATTATATTCCTTATTTTCTACATTTCATAAACTACTAGTTCCATATATATAATATTATTTAACTTTTAAACATATCTTTTATTGCTTTTTCCATTTAATATTTCATCTATATCTTTAACCCTGCGAATAAGAAGGTTTTTTTCCTTTGAAAGACTTTTTAAAATATCAAAGGATGCCTAGAGAAATTATTACAATTCAAGCTGGACAATGTGGAAATCAAAGTAAAAAAGCGTTTTATTATAGATTTAAGTTAACAATTAATTTTTTATAGTTGGATCTCAGTTTTGGCAACAATTATGTTTGGAACATGGTATTCGTGCAGATGGAAATCTTCAAGACTTTGCGAATGAAGGCGGAGATCGTAAAGATGTGTTTTTTTATCAATCAGATGATACTCGTTATGTTCCTCGTGCAATTCTTGTAGATTTAGAACCAAAGGTTATTTTTATATAAATTAAAAAGTTAAAAGAAAAATTGATAAGTATAAAAGGTTATAAATAGTATTCTTTCAGGCGCATTTTCAAAATTATATAATCCGGAAAATGTATATCTTTCAAAAGAAGGAGGAGGAGCAGGGAACAATTGGGCTACAGGATATTCTTCAGCAGAAAAGATTTTTGAAGACGTTATGGATATGATTGATAGAGAAGCAGATGGAAGTGATTCTCTAGAAGTTTGTTTTCTTGTTTTTTCTTTATAGAATTATTAAGTGTTTTTATATTAGGGATTTCAATTATTACATTCTATCGCTGGAGGTACAGGTTCAGGTCTTGGATCATTTTTATTAGAAAGATTAAATGATCGGTTTCCTAAGAAGCTTATTCAGACATATTCAGTTTTTCCAGTTAATCAACAAACATCAGATGTTGTTGTACAACCTTATAATAGCTTATTATCTATGAAACGTTTATCGCAAAATGCAGATTCAGTTGTAAAATCTTATTTTAAGAGATTATTCAACCTTCTTAATTGTTTAGGCAGTTTTAGATAATGCAGCTCTAATGAGAATTGTAGCAGATCGTTTACATGTGCAGCATGCGTCATTTTCTCAAACAAATCAACTTGTATATATTTATTAATTTATTGGTAGTGCAATAATTAATAGAAACTAGGTATCTACAGTGATGTCAGCTAGCACAGCAACTTTAAGATATCCAGGATATATGCATAATGATCTTGTGTCAATTATTGCATCTCTTATTCCTACTCCACGGTGTCACTTTCTCATGACATCATATACACCATTCATGGGTGATTATGTCGAACAAGTAATTATTTATAATTGTTATTTTTGTTTTATTGGTTTTTAGGCAAAAACCGTAAGAAAAACTACTGTTCTTGATGTTATGAGAAGATTACTTCAACCAAAAAACAGACACGTATCTGTAAATCCTAGCAAAAAGAGTTGTTTTATTTCTATTTTAAATATTATACAAGGAGAGGCAGATCCAACTGATGTATTTTTTTATCTATATTTTCTTTTCTAAATATAATAAGGTTCATAAATCCCTTTTAAGAATTAGAGAAAGAAAGCTTGCTACGTTTATACCCTGGGGACCAGCAAGTATTCAAGTG
This sequence comes from Pneumocystis murina B123, assembly GCF_000349005.2. NCBI lineage: Eukaryota > Fungi > Ascomycota > Pneumocystomycetes > Pneumocystales > Pneumocystaceae > Pneumocystis > Pneumocystis murina. Next base: position 113,073 of record NW_017802363.1, read on the forward strand.
GCATTATCGAAGAAATCTCCATACATTCAAACTTCTCATAAAGTAAGCGGATTGATGTTAGCTAATCATACAAGCATTGCTTCTGTATCTTTTTTTCAATAATTATATTTGATTCTTTTTGACATGCTTAGTTATTCAAGCGTATCTTAGATCAATATGATCGTTTACGCAAAAGAAATGCATATATTGAGCAATATCGCAAAGAACCAATGTTTGAAGATGGTCTTGAAGAATTTGATGATTCTAGGTAAGCCATCTAAAATACAAAATAATATTTGTCATCCAATATACTGATGTTATTTAGACAAGTAGTAAAAGATTTGGTAAAAAATTCAAATTTCAGTATGTTTCTAATTTTATTTAGATAAATGAATATGAAGCTTGTGAAAATGCAGATTATTTAAATTTTGATGGAAATAATGATTGACTTGTCTTTATAAATTTCTGAAATATTTTAAAGATTTTTCATGATATAAAATGTAAATTAAGAAAATTTACAATTTAATATCGATATATCAAGCTAGGTCTTCGACATCTATAATTTTATATTTATTTATTATATTCTCTAGATTTGAAGTATTATTCATATTTTCTGTATCCTTTTCATATAGATTTTTAGATAAAATATTTTTTTCTTTTATTGAGCTTGGACACAAATTTTGAGAACTTAGTGTACATTGTGAACATTTTCTCCCACGTGGTAAACATATAGTTTGTCCAAAACTAAAAAATAGTCAATTTTAAATTATTTTTAAATTTAATATACCCAACAAATAAATGATTAATTTCTTTCCAATATTTTTTTGGCAACCATGATTCAAGCTTTAATCGTGTTTGTTCCGGGGTCTTTGTATTTACCCATCCGAGCAAATTTGATATTCTATGTACATGAACATCTACACCAATCCCTTCAGTTTTATTCCAAGCAGAAGAAAGACAAAGATGTGCCATTTTAAGACCTAAAAAATTTTAGAACTAATATAGTAAAAAATTCGGTTTTACCTACTCCAGGAAGAGCAACAAGATCTTCAATAGTTGATGGAATATCTCCATTATAATCTTTTTCAAGAATTTTAACAGTTTCTTTAATATATTTCCTAAGTAATATTAAAAATATTAATATATCTTTATAAAATTACGTTTTTCTATTGTGAAAACCAACAGGTCTAATATAATCATTAAGTAGATTTTCATCAACTTCTATTAAGCTTTTTAATGTTAATCCACCAGGAAGTTTTTGTTTTAATGTTTTCATTGCAATATAATTTGCTGTATCTTTTGTTTGACTTGAAAGCATAAGACTTATAAGAGTTTGTAAACGACTGGTCTAAAATAATAAGAAAAATTTTACATATAATTATAAATAAATATCTTAACATCAACATCTTTGTCTGCTGCTACATCACATCCCATAGTATCTACTGGAGCATTTGATGCAATTGTTTCCCTCATTTTCTTAATTTCATTATATACTACTTTCCAATATTTTGGTGAACTTTCTGATGTATTTTCATTATAATCAATTCTCGAATGTAATAATATATCTGTTTCTAATTTTTTCACCGCATCAGAACGTCCTTGTTCTTTCATCTTTTGTATACCATTTGGAAACCTATTTCTTGTATTCTTTCTTAAAAAATTGATTACTGTTTTTTTAGTTGTATTTTTTGAAGCGCAGTAAGATCTTTGAGTCATTAAAACTTACTTAATAGAAATAATTATCAATATTCCTAATAAATAATAATATCTTTTATCCTTAATTTAATATTTTAATTATAAAGGAATTGCTTTTTATAAATATATTTAAGATATTTATGCAATCCTTTTTTACTATTTTTTCTAATATTTAAAAACTTTTTTTAAGAAATAAAACAAAGTCCTTCCAAATAATCATTTATATATAAAAGTAAATGTCTAAATGACTTTAAATATATAACTCTCGAGATTAGATATTTTTTTAATATTTAAGACGTTGCGATCTTATATCTTAAGTAAATATTATAAGAAAAACAAATAAATGAGGGTAAATGTTAGAAATTTTTAAGGAGTTAACTTATTTTTTAGTTATAGATCTATATTTATTTTTAATATAGTTTTTTGAACAATTTTAAATAAGTGTATAAGACCTCTAAGTTTTAAGAAATATTTAAAAAAATACATGAATATTTTATAAAAAGATGTTATTTGAATCATTTCAAAAAGATAAGGATCTATCAGTCATTTTGCCTCAAGTTGAATGTATTGTTCGTGCAAGAATCCCTACGATATCAGGAACTGAACATTTTATTCATTTATATCATAATGATTTTGATAAAAAAGAACATCTTGCTATTGTATTTGGGAATAAGATTAAAAGTTCATCACTTTATCGTTCTAGAAATGGGGAAACAGAGACAGATAGGATGATACGTGGAGCGTATAATGGTAAACTATATCCTGGTAGAACATCTTCTAAAGAAAATTGTGCGGAAAGTAACAATTATTCATTATCAAGGGCACCTCTTGTTAGGATTCATTCGGAATGTTATACGGGTGAAATAGCATGGTCAGCAAGATGTGATTGTGGAGAGCAATTAGAAGAAGCAAGACGATTGATGACATTGGAGAATGATGGAGTCATTATTTACTTGCGTCAAGAGGGGAGAGGTATTGGATTAAAAGAAAAATTAAAGTACAGTGACTTAATATAAAAAATTATATTAATAAAAAGTTAAGGGCATATAATCTCCAGGATTTAGGAAATGATACAGTACAAGCTAATCTGTTTTTAAATCATCCAGCAGATGCACGTACATACGGGGTTGCTATTGCTATTCTTTTAGATTTAGGATTGAAGAACGTTAGATTATTAACCAATAATCCAGATAAAATAAGATCTATTGAAAAGCATCACCAAAAAATAAACGTTATAGAACGTATTCCAATGATTCCGAGGAACTGGACAGGTGAAAATAAAACTAGAATAGCAGAAAAAGATAAATATTTATCAACAAAGGTAGGAATGAAAAGTATATATTTTACGTGTTTCTTATTAATTAAGGTCGAAAAAATGGGCCATTTGTTAACAAAACCATAACATAGATATTAACAATATTGTTTCTAAAATCCGTATTTTTTAAAAATCATAAAAGTGTCATAAGATATATTTATAATATTATTAAAGCATATATTGAAAACACTTAAACTTTAAGTCATAAATACTAATAACTTTTTCAAATAATTCTATATAGATATTTAGATGGTATGCTATATTTCGTGAATATCATAAGAAATGACTTGAATATTATCAATTAATTAATAATTTATGGGTTTTAAGAATTTTTTAGTTCTAATAAAATCTCATGGAACATTTAAATTCTTCTATAAAATACAATAATTTTAATCTTTATAAAAAAATTGATATTTATGAATATTAAAAAAAGAAATAAAAGATTTTTAAATATATAATATTTATTTAGACTAATTTCATAATCCTATAAAATAATCTTTAAAATTTAATTTTCTTTTTTAAAAATACTAAAAATATTTACCTATTTTAAAAAACATAGAATATTGAATAAGCAATGATAACACTCTTTTGATAAGATTTTTATTCTTATAATATATAAAAAAGCCGATCAAAAATATAAATAATTATCATTTATTTATTCGATTTTTGAATTTGAAAACCAGGAATACTATATGGATTAAATTGTCTATCACAATCTGAATATGCTTTTCCAAGTCCAAATCCAAAGCCTATAAAAAATATCAAATATTTATATTTTCAAATAAAAGTTTATACCTAACATAGCCGGCCACATTTTTCCTAAATAATTAAATATATATTCATTTTTAAGAATATTTAAACATAAAGACGCTTACGTTTAAATAAACATACAGACGCAATAATTCCTGAACCCAAGCCTATTCCGGCATTGACTATTGCGTTCGATAAACAAAGATCCCACTATTAAAAATTGCCCTTTTTAACCACAAAAAAATATAATCAATTATAAATCATGCAAACCTTTTCACCGAAGATATCTTCACTATAACTTGTCTTTGTTTGTACCATTTAAAAATCAAAAATAAAAAATTTCCAAATTTAAACTTTTTATAGCTTTTTTTTTTGAAAAAAAAAGATTTATAGACTAAAAAACCATCAGAATTCTCGTTTCATACATAATTAAAGGCAAAATCTCTGAAAACTTCTCCTTTACTTAAATAACTCCCCTCCGCCTTTTTATGACGTTCGATACCTCGCTAACTTCAAAAATATGAATGTTTTAAAGCAAGGTCTCCAAGAGCTTAGAAATCTCTTTAACACTAAACAATATATAAAATGCAGTGAGCTACTAACAAGGCTTAAGATTGCACTTTCAGAGGAAAATTTACTTGTTCCTGGAGCTCATTTAGAGGTTAATGATATGATTCTTGCACGTATTTTAATATTTTTGTATTTATGAAATATTAAGATTTAAGGTGAAATTTTCGAAATCGGTGCGTATACATCTTTGCGTTTATCAGATACAGAGGCGTTTGTACGTTATACGTCACAACTTCAGCCATATTTCTCTAATCCATTGCTTTCAAAATTACCATTATCACAACACCAATCATTATTAACAGGGCTTTGGCTGTTAAATTTACTTGCTAAGAACTGTATTGCAGAGTTTTATACAAGTCTTGAGACCTTGCCTACAGATATGATTGAATATGACAAGTATATTTCATGGGTAATAAAACTTGAACAAAGTATTATGGAAGGATCATATGACCGAGTAAAAAAAATGTTGATACATTGCCCTTCTCCAGAGTATGAGATTTATGTTAATATGATTATGGATTTGGTTAGGTAGATTTATAAATATTATGAAAAAAAAAGATTTATAATTGTAGGAACGAAATAGCAAATTGTTTAGAAAAGGCATATACATCACTTCCTTTGCAAAATGCAGTTGGACTGTTGTTTCTATCAAATTTAAATGAAATTATAGAATTTTCTAATAAAGTATATTTTTAATTAAATTTAAGAATAATTTAAACGTTTTTATAGAAAGAATGGCTTATACAAAATGATAGAATTTATTTCCCGGATAAAGCGTCAGAATCTGTAGATGAAATGTTAATTGATGATCAAACAGGCTCTTTTAAATTTAATGGCATCAAATCAGAAACACCTAATTTAAATTTTGTTCAGCAAATACTTGGATACGCAGAAGAATTAGAACAAATTGTTTAATAATGTTTTTAAAAATATAAATCACTAATTTTATATTATCTATTTTCACCATAAACATATTTTTTTATCATAAAAACTACATGTTACAACTTCCTGTTCATTATACCAGTCTCCAGCATAAACTATACTTTCATGCTCCACAAATTCTTTATATACTCTTACTTTATATACATCATTTTCCAAGATATCTAAATCAAACAACTTTGCTCCTTCATACATTAAACAACCAAGAATCCTAAATTGATTTTCAGAATGCTGAACAAGTCTCCATGGACTGCTCATATTTTCTTTCCAGACATTTTTACTAAAATCACGAGAATCAAATAACCTAATATGATCATCAAATGATCCTGTAATCAACTTTTTGTCAAATGAAATAAAAGATATTACTCCTGCTTCATGACTTTTTGTATTTGTAAATAAAGGTTGCGCTGATGAACGAATATCCCAAATTTTAAAAGTACAATCATCAGAACCTGAAAATATAGCAGATGAATCAATATTATAACATGCTGTCCAACATTCTAATTCATGCGCTTTCCATTTTTGCAGTACTTGAAGTGAATTTAAATCAAAAATACACAAATCTCCCATAGATGTAGAAACTATGGCAGATTTTCTAATACTTGATATTGAAACAGACAAAATTAAAGTATTTGAATCAAAAATTTGTTTAAACCATATACACCTCAAAATAGGATTCTATCAATTAATTAAAACAAATAAAATAAAAAATCTGTATTACACAAGGACCCAATAACTCATAAATAGATATCCCTCCCGTAGAATTAGTAATAAGAAGTTTTTCTTGAGAATTTGAGATCCTAAAAAGTTAAAAATATTATTTAAATACTAATTTTACCATTTCATATCAAGTATTGCATCACATTCAAGATTTTGGATTAACTTTCTAATAAAAATTTAATTCATTCCTCAAAGTTATTTCTTCTTTTTACATTGTCTTTCCACTATAGTCAACCTCATAAAGAAATAAATGTCCCTTTCTTTTATTCTTTGTTTCTAAAAAATATGATCCTGCAACAAACAAATTTAAATAAATATGTGAAAAAAGAATTACATCAATTGGATATGGAGAATATTCTGTATATTTTGATTCCGCTATCATCTCTAAATATTTATATTTTTTAAATATTAACCAATAAGTCCTTTTAAAACCCAGAAGCTTCCAGATTTTCTATTGATCTTAAAAACCAAGGTGTTTAGAAAAAAAACAGGGTTAAAATGGAAGTATTTCCATGCGAAAAAGCCTTCTATAAGAATATCTTTGAAAAAAACACAAGTTTTGATGATAAATGGGAGGCAGGGAATGGATTTGAACCAAATAACTTATATTCTAAACACTCTGAAATATATCAAGACAATTGGTATCCTAAAATAAAGTATGAAGAAACAAAGATTAAGGAGCTTTCAGAATCTAATTCACCGATTGTATACTGGTCAAAATTCTTTATATTATGTGTTAATATTTTATTAGGCATTGACAGGGCGTATTGTAAATATTTATGAAATAAATAATCAAAAAAATATAGAAAATACTTTAATATTAATCTATATAAAGGATGAAACAGATGTTGTTGAGGTATTTGTAAGTTTAGAAGTTCTTTTCCTAAGAAAATCAGGTTAAATATTGGTTAAACAAAAGAAATGTTAAGGAAATTCATTATAATTTAAAAATTGATACATTATGTACAGCCTTTGTAACAAAAACATGTATAAAAAAGGAAGACATATCTAGATTTAAAAAAGCATCAACAGTTCCTTTTTATGTTATAGTTTCAGATGATAATGAAATAACGCATCTTTCAATTTTTAAAAATCAGGACAAAATCTATAAAAAACCATTAAAAATTCAGAAAGATTGCATAATACAGGACTTAATGTCATTGTCTACGTTTATTAATGGAGGATATATGGCTATTTCTAAACCAAAAGTATTAGTATCTATTAGAAAGGTAAAAATAAATATGATATGCTTTTAATTTTTTTAAAAATTAGATTGGAAATATAAGAAAGATAAATACAAAGAATGGCTATTCGGATATGATTGAATTGCGTGTTTTTGATGATACATATGATGCCGTCTTAATTTTATGGGGAAATAATGCAAAATCTGCTGAGTTATGGACGCCTTTTGATACAAGTATAATATTAATTTAAGTAATTGATAACTTACTTATTATTAAAAAGTACTCCTTCTCACTGATGTTTCTTTATCATTTCGTTGTGAAAAGGCGTATCTTACTTTCCAGAAATATTCAATAGTTGAAGTTAATCCAGATATGGATATAGAGGTTAGAGTCTAGTTTTTTATAAATTATTCATTAACCTTAAATTAGTGGCTTCGAAAATATTCTACTGATATAAGTAATAAAGTATCAGATATGCATAAATTATCTCTTGAAGATAGAAGTAAGTATTAAATAGATTATTTCTCTCTATTGCATTAAATTAATTATAGTTATAAGTACATCACCTACTATGGCAACATATACTCTTGCTGAGATTGATACCATGATTCGTTTAAATCCAAAAGGTATTTTAATATTAATTTTTAAATAAATTTTGATTTATTCAGAACCTATCATTGGTTTCATTAATGTTCTTATTGTTAAGACTGCTAAGCTTTCAACACTTCGCTCTTCTAATAAAATTTTTGTTGGAAAATGGTATAAACAATTTATAATAATCGCCTTTATAATATTTAATTAGCTGTGACAAAGTTATTAATGCTTTAGATAACAATGTTAAATGTTCTATCTGTCACCAAAAAATAAAGCTATTCAATGATTCGTTCGTATGAATATATTTTTATAAGAACATTAAAATTCTCAAATATATATAGATCATCGGGCTTTTAGATGAATCAGCTCAGCTTTTATATCCTATGGTTTCTTCTACTGCTTTAATTCAATTGCTTGAAAATTACAAGGAACTTTTTACGCATTATTTTTTTTTTAAAAAAAACTAATGTTTATAGTTAAATCTTTATAATTCCAGTAATTCTGAACTTGATGATTTTTCAGACACGATTCTTTATTCTAGAATATTGTTTCTCTTTGGAATTGAAAGAAATGATGATATTTGGAAGGTTAATTTAATAAAAATAGTAGATAATATAAAATAGTATTTGGTATTTTAAATTATCTTTAAAGTTTGCATTTTTATTTAAATTGTTCTAATATTTATGATTAAAAACATCTAGTAGAAAAAACAATAAAGTGAGAATCTTTATTTTTTATTATTGTATAATTTGATATTTTAAAATTCAAAATTTATAAATTTATATTTAAAAAATATAATTAATATAAAATTAACTTAATTTTTATATAATATAAATATTATAATTTTATTGATATTTTAACTTAATATTTTTAAACCTTAATTTAAAATATATCTAATAAAATAATCTAATATTTCTTAGAATAGATAAATCCTATACGTAAATCACATTCCCTAAAGAAATATTTGTAATAATTATTTTGCAAGATATAATTGCAAAAATTAAGATATAAAAAATATAAATCAAATAAAAGTTTCAGAAAAAGATCTACTAAGTATAACACAAACAACAAAAGAATAAACAATTAAAACATAATAAACAGATAAAAGGTCATTCGCTGGTCATGTCTCTCTGAAATTTTAATATTATGATCGAGATTTCAACATCATTATATAATTGACCATAGTTTTAAAAAGATAGAATATCTAATGATTCTAAGGACCTTATTATATAAAATTCGTAGAAATATATGATTTACGTCTTTTACACAGAATAAAACTGAGATTTAAATGTTTATTAATTTTATAAAGTTAGTAAGAAATAATGTTTAAGAACCTATTTGAACCGTATATTCTGTAGTTAAACTTCTAGTATCATCATCATTTCCTCTAGAAATAGATGTTCCAGAAATAGGATAAGATTCCCTATGAGTTTTATAATCATCTAGATCATTATATGGCATGTTAGAATCTAAATCCTGCCCTAATGTTAATCTCTGACCAATAATCCGGTCAGCTTGTGAGTGAGTAGCAACCTTATGGTTTGCTTTATCGTATACAGATAAACTAGGCCAATTGTCCAAACCTGACAAAAAACTTCCACCAGAAAAGACATTTGAATAATTAGTATTAAATCCAGAAACATTTTGGGAAGTATAAGAATCAATATGTGTTGGAATATTTCCGATTATTGATGAATTATTAGGTATTAATTCAGAAGCAGGTGCTCGAGATGATTTATATGATGGACGATTAAGCGCCATTGTATGTCTCTGGGCTCCACGATATTCGGCTTTTGGCTTAGGAAAATGAATCATAGAGACCTGTAGATTATTTAATGGTCCCTCGACAAGGCAATTTTTTTCTTTGTAATGAACTAATAAATAATGCCATAATGGATGTTTGCACAACACTTTAGGATTACCCAATATAACTATACCATACTTTGCTCTAGTAAGAGCAACATTAAGTCTTCTTGGATCACTTAAAAAACCAATTCCTTGGTGCTCATTAGAACGAACACTAAAATTATTTAATAAATAAACGACCAATATATCAAACTTACCAAGAAACAATAATATAATCTTTTTCTCTTCCTTGGAATGCATCAACACTCGCCACTTCAATCTCTTTATATAGATCCTTTCGCAGAGAACCACTTTGCTGCATTGATGATACAATATATGATCTTTGCCCCTCATATGGCGTAATAATACCAATTTGTGAAAACTTTACACCAGCTTTAAAAAATTTTACTATAATTTTCTCACAGTTTGAAGCTTCCGTTCTAATAGATACATAAATAATAATTATAAAAAGAAATAGAAAACCTATTAAGATAAGAAGTTCCACTAGATGAGATCTCTTCCTGGCCAAGACTTATATGAAACATCATAGGCGTATCATTTACAGGCCATGGAAAATCTACATTTTTACGAAGTCTTTCATTTTTACTAACACCATTTTGCAAAGTTCCTTCATAAAACATATTACTTGGAAATTCACTTAAACAAGGATGCATTCTATATTGAACAGTAAGTCTGATTGGAGAAATTCCTAGAATAACTAATCTTTCAAAAAGCGATTGTTGAAGACCTGCTTTTGCAGCTTTTTTATTCATAATTACAGGACCTTATATATTTTAAAAAATAAATATTAAAAAAAATACTAACCAAGCTGTTGATGATCGCCTACAAGAACGACCTGCTTACAGCCCATAACCAAAGGAATCATGCACTCTGGCTCGGTTGCTTGTGTTGCTTCATCAATTAATACTGTACGAAATTTAAATCTAGATAAACGAGGATCACCACAACCAACACAAGTAGCACAAATAACATCCGCATTCTAGTTCATTAAAGATAATTGTTATTATAGAATAATACTCTACCGATAAAATCTCCTTTTCACAGGCTTTTACTAAAGCTTTATACTTTTTTTCGTCTTGACTACTTAATTCTCCAAGTTCATCTCTCAATTGAATCAATTTCTGCAATTCAGTGTTTGTATCATTATTCCGAACTTGTTCATGTAAAGTTAAAAAAGCAACAGGAGACTCTAAATCCTCTCTAGATTTTGCAGAAACTCTTACTACTTTAAGACCAGTTTGATGTATCTAAGGCAATAAATATAATATTTCTTGATAATAAATAATAAACCTTTTTACAAAGCTGATCTACTGCCACATTTGACGGAGCGCATACTAAGACTTGACCTGGATTCATCTTTGCAAGATGATAAACTATAGTAGCAGATGTAACTGTTTTACCAGTACCTGGAGGTCCCTAAAAATTATCATAAATAATTATAATTATATTGTATTGTAATTACCTGAATAAGAGACAAAGGCTTTTGAAGAACACTTCGTACAGCGTGAACTTGACTTACATTAAGTTCTGGAAGTCCAGGACTCGAAAACCTTATGAAAATTAAAAACATATTTTGAATATTATTAATAACATACCGTTTAGGCATTTGTGTCTTCAATACCAATGGTGCAATATCATGCCCTAAGAGCTTATGATATATATATCCACTGACACTAGTTTCATTGATTGCAAGTTGTTTTAATGCCATTTGCATCCTGTCAAAACTAGTACTTTTCCAAACATAATCAATAGAAAAATTGTGTGTACAATCTGTTTGAATTTTATCACTTTTTTTAAGTTCAAGACCAACTTCATCTGAAATATCTAAAATACAATTAAAACTTTATCGTCACAAAATTTAAATATCAACTATTAGGTATTTTAATAACATAACCAATGCTTTCCCAATGATTCCTCAATTCTCCAAGATATCTTAAACGCATTTCATCCCCAACTGCAACTTTTAAATCACCTGCTTCTAAGACTTTGATCTTAAAATATGCTAGATATTTTTGATTTAATCCTATGTCCCAACGTACAACTATTCCATCCTGTGTCTGTGATTCTTTAACCTTCCTATCATAATCTGCTTCTATTTTTACAAGAGGACCAAAAATATTTTGATATTGATATGCATCTTCATATTTCAAAAGTACTGGAACTGGTTCGTCATCAATTCCGGGCTTTTCAAGATCCTGAAGTGTTGCTTTAGAATTTTCTTTCCATAAATCCTCCAATTTATTGATTTGATATGAACTTATCTGTCTTGCGCGCAATACTTCGTGTTCTGTAGGGATTGATACTAGCCATGGAAGAAAACTACGATCATCGATAAGAGGTTGCCATTGTGATGTATCCCAATTCATATCTTTAGAACTTTGCGTTGAAGCACAAGGTTGACGACAAAGTAGAACAACAACTGTATCGCTAATAAAAAAAATAAACTGTTATTTCTTTTTTTTAATAAATATATACCTTTTAGCTGGAATAAATCCCAAAAGAAATACATTTTTAATTCCACAATTATAACATTCTAAAACCGTCTCTCCCAAAGGACTATTATGATGAAGCATAACATCTTTATGGCGAGCACGAACTAAATGTTTAACAATATGACTACTACTTGTATTTCCTCGAGAATTACAAAACCATTTACCACACGTTAAACACTTTAAAACAGAACTTGGCGTATAAATCCCACAATAGCTAAAAATATAAATATAAACACTTATATCTCCTCTATCTTTACTACCTGCATGCCCAGTCTGGTAGATCTTCTTTAAGTTCAATATCTTTTGGTTCCTCATATGTATCTTGTATATCAAGATGATTATCTTCTAAATTCAGATTCTTCAAAGACATAATATCTGACCTATTTTCATCGTAATTATCCTCATAGTCATCATCTGACTCCCCCCTATCCTCATAATCCTGTGCTTGTGTTGATTCTGTTAATGTTTGTGATTGGATTGATATCGTATCTTCAATATCTGAACTGCTATAAAAGTGAGAATCAAGGTGGCTGAAATCATCATTCATAATTTGTTTGGATGAAATAATAAGCCTTTCTTAATATTTTATCCTCTTTTTAACTCTTTTATTAGAAAATCCTTAAAAATGAATTTTTCGAAGGTTAATAATTTAAAAAAATGGTAAAAAAACTTTAAAATCTTAAAAATTATCTAACTTTTTTTAAAGCTACGTCGAATAATAAGACAAAGACGTCAATATTTATATCAACGTCTTCAGCACCAAAATGAAGCACAATTACGTGAAAAAAGAAAGTTATTAAAAGAGTCATTAGAAAAAGATAAGCTTCTTCCTTCCCATATACGAGATGATATACAACTTAGAAAGGATTATAAGTTTGATGAGGGGATGGTTATGGAAGATGTAGATGATATTGATGATGAATATGGAAATTTAGGAGAACGAGAGCCAAATGTTTTAATTACAACGTCTCGGAAGCCAAGTACTCGTCTTTTACAATTTACTAAGGAAATGAAATTATTAATTCCGAATTCTAGAAGAATGAATAGAGGGAATTCCGTTATTGAAGATATCGTTTCAACATGTCGGTCGAATGACGTTACAGATTTAATTATCTTACATGAAACACGAGGAATGCCGGATTGTGTAAGTTATTATATATATTTAATATATTCTTTTTTTATTAGTAGCTTATTATAAGCCATTTTCCTTATGGACCTACAGCATCGTTTACACTTCATAATGTATAACAAAAAAATTATTTTTTTAAAAAGATAAATTATTTTAGGTAGTTCTTAGGCATGATATACCTAATATAGGGAATGTTTCTGAAAGCTATCCGAGATTAATTATGTTAAATTTGACATCAAAACTGGGATTACGTGTAGAAAAAATTTTAAAGGCACTTTTTCCTCCAAATCCAAAAGAAAATAGTTCTCGTGTTATAACATTTGCAAATCAAAGTAAGATATTTTTTTTTGTATATTATTACTGATTTAATAAAGGAGATTATATAAGTTTAAGGTTGAACGTTTTGATTTAGTCAATAAATTATTAATTATATTAGACATCATGTTTATTTAAGAATAGATACAAAAAATATAGAACTTGTTGAAGTAGGACCTCGCTTTGAAATGCGGTAAGGTTTTATCAAAATTAATTTGAGATTTATTTTTTATTAGTTTGTATGAAATTAAATTGGGTACAGTAGAATCATCAACTGCTGACATAGAATGGAGTTTAAAACCTTATCAAAGACATAAATCTTTTGTTCTTTCTGAAACTTAATATTCATAAAATATAATTAAACTTTAAGAAATAAATATTTTGAAATTTATAGAAGTCTTTCTGCATATAGGGTTAATATGTATTCAAAGTTTTATTTATTGACAATTTATTTACGAGTCGAGTGCTTTTTTGATATTTGTCTTTTTAGAAAATGGTCATACGAATAGGCTCTTTAAGTAAAATATTACCATTAATACAAAATATAATGCTTGTTTTATTTATTTTTTTAATAATTTAAATGATTTATTTATTTATATTATTTTTATTAAAACCGATTTATTTTAAAAATTTTTATATTAAGAGTGAATTTTTGATAACATTTAAAAATTATGATTTTGTTACTTTTTAAGAAAAAAAAGACAGAAGATACTAATATTTTTAGTACCTCTAATATGGATTTAAAGATATCTAAATTAGTTTTTAAAAGGATCAATGAATTTTAAAAAAATTTCTTAAGATGTTAGATAAAAATTATTTATTTTATAAAGAAATAGAAGAGAATAAGGGAAAAAACCTACTCACTGCATTATCGAAATTAAGAAGCTTTGATATGTATGATCAAAATGGTAGAACTTTAGACTATAGACTTTTTAAAAAATCTAAATTTATTTTTTTTGATTGTGATGAAAAACAATCCAATTATAATACACTATTGATGCAGTCATTGACATTAGATTGTGGGTTTTTTGAAGAGTCGAAGTGTATAAAAGAGAATCTTGGCTTTTATAATTTTATTGTAGTACTATTTCAATCTTTATTTTTACAAAAAAAATTAAAAAATTATTTATCAGAAAATTTACTTTCAGATTCTTTTACAGGACCGATTGTTTCTAGAGCAAGGTTTTTATATACTATGAATCTTTCGACAGAATTATTGGATTTAATGTTTTTTTCCTTAAAGTATAAAGAACAAGGTACAATAATGTTCAAAGTAACAAGAAAAAAGAAACGGAAAATTATATTTTCTTTAAATTGTGAAAGCGGTTTAATTACATTTGATGGGAAATCATGTAAAACATGTAAGATATTTATTGTAATAATTCTAATCAAATAATTGATATTAGTTTCTGTTGATGATATTCAAGATATTCGTATTGGATTAGATTCTCGTAATTATAGGGAACAATTGAAAGTAGAAATGGACTATGAAGATAGGTGGTTTAGCATTATTTATCTTACTGATCATAAATTAAAAATACTACATTTAATAGCACCAACACATGAGCTTCGACAACAATGGCTAATTCTTTTGAAAAAAATCCAACTATATAGGATAGAAATAATGGGAAAGCTTGGACTTATGGGGAAAAAGTCTGATAATTGGTTAGAGAAACATTGGGAATTAATTCAAAAAAATCATTCTTTTCATTTCTATGATATTGAGAAATTATGTAAAAAGCTTCATGTAAATGCATCAAAGAAATATTTAAGGAACTTATTTAGTAAAGTTGATATACTTTTAACTGGAAAACTAGATTTTACACAGTTTCAAAAATTTGTTAAATTATTAAAAGAACGTCAGGAAATTAATGATATTTTTAGAACTTACACTAGATCTCATAGACATTTTTTGAATTTTGAAGAATTCCAATCTTTTTTGATAAATGAACAGGGGGTAACATAGAAAAAAATTAAAAAATAAAATAATTATATACTGATATTTTAAAGTTGGATAATGATCCAAATAATAAAGAGATTTTCAAAGAATATTCAGATAAACATAATAATCTTATGTCTGTTGATGATTTTGCAGAATTTTTATTTTCAGATAAAAATCCATTAATAATCAATTCTAATATTGATATGTCTCGTCCTCTGAATGAATATTATATTTCTTCAAGTCATAATACATATTTACTAGGCAAGCAGTTTGGAGGAGAAAGTAGTATAGAAGCGTATATTAAGGTACTGCAGAAGGGTTGTAGATGTATAGAGAGTATAAAAAATTCTGTTTTTTTCTATATTTTAATTTTCTAATAGTTGATTGTTGGGATGGTCCCGATGGTCCACTTGTATATCATGGTCGTTGTTTGTATGATTTTTCTTTTTTTATTATAAGCTAATCAATACTAGTACAACTAAAATATTGTTTTATGATGTTATTTCTACAATTTCAAAATATGCCTTTATTGTCTCTCCTTATCCCCTAATTCTTTCTCTTGAAGTTCATTGTTCATTTTCTCAGCAATCTTTAATGGTTTCAATATTAAAAGAATTACTTGGAGAAATGTTGATTACTTCTCCAACAAATAAAAATAGTCAAGTATTACCATCACCAATGGAGTTGAAATATAAAATCCTTTTAAAGGTTAAATAAAATTTAATTTATATTTATCTAATTTCTAAGGTTAAACAAAATCCTGAAAATAACTTGAATATTTTTGGATTAGATACATCAAGTAGCACTACTACGGATACTACTTGTTCATCTGATATTGATATGGACAATATAAATACGGAGAAATGTAAAACAAAATCTCATAAAAAAAATTCAGGAAAAATTATAGATTCTCTTTTAAATCTTTCAGTTTATATTAAAGGTATTAAGTTTCGTAATTTTTCTCTTCCAGGTAATATAATATTATCTTTAATTTTAGATAATTTATGTTTGAAGAGTCTAAAACAATAACACATATATTTTCTCTTTCTGAAAAAAGCTTTAGTAATCTTATTAAAACTTCTAGATTCCAATTGGAAAAACATAATGTTAAATATTTGATGAGATTATATCCTAATTTTACACGAATTAATTCTACAAATTTTGAACCTCAACAATATTGGCAAAAAGGTGTACAAATGGTTGCTTTAAATTGGCAAACTAATGGTAGTATTTGCTTATATTTACTATTTATTTAACTTTTATGCTTAGATCTTGGAATACAAATAAATGATGCTATGTTTTCTGGCAATGACAAATATGGATATATATTAAAACCATCATATTTGCGTATGACAGATGTAAAGCATAATGAATTTAGTATATTTGGTTTAAAGAAAATACTATTAGACATAAAGGTTTTTTTTAAATGTTTATATATTTAGTAATTTATTTATAGATAATATCAGCACAACAACTTCCTAGAACTAAAGATTTTAGAGAAGACATTTCTTTAAATCCTTTTGTCGAAATAAAACTCATAATGTTAAATAATGAACATAAATCTTGGAAAACATCTACAATTTATGATAATGGATATAAACCTATTTGGAATGAGACTTTTACAGTTATGATAGATAGATTTCAATATGATTTTATTTTTATACAATTTAATGTTTATAATAATAATTCATCTTATTCTTTGGATAATATATTAATAGCTACATATTGTTTAAGGTTAAGTTCTTCACTTCAAGGTAATATTTTTTATTCTATCTATTTAATTTTTGACTAATTATTAGGTTATAAACATATTCCTTTAAATGATCAATATGGAGAAAAATATTTATTTTCTACTCTTTTTATAAATCTTAAATGTAAAACATTATAGACATATTATAATCAATATTTATAATCTTTCAAAATTCAATTTTATATTTTCATCATATATTTATAATTTTAATTTACATCTTAAAAATATAACATCTTTATCTTTTTTCACAAAATAAATTCTTGTAATTAGTTCTTGGCTTTATTTGAAAAATAATTTGAGATTTAATTTTAAAATTTTTAACATTAAATTTTTAAAATTCATAGGCCGTTTACAAAAGAATTTTGAAATGAGTTCTTTTGATAATCATGATTGTAATATAGATGGATTTTTAATGTAAGATAATACAGTTTTATCTTACAATTAACTTATTTGAATTAAGAACTTTTAAATCATTTATTGATCTTGTTGAAGATTCTTTAATTTCTTTACCAGTTGAAATTTTAAAAGAAACATTTATAAAAAGGATAAATAATATCAATAAATATCTTAATGATAAGAAATATGTTTCAAAAGAATCAGAATATAATTTATTGGAAGATTTTTTGGATGTTTATGGAGAATTTACATCATTAATTAAAAATCATGAAAAAGTTGGTCATTATGCAAAAATTTTAAATATTAGTACATCTAATTGCTCAAAAATCATTTTTATAGCTCAGAAATTGTTTTTTATTTCTATTCAGGAGATTAATTTAGAATATATAATAAATACTTATATGTCTGAAAAACGGTATATGATTAGATTTATAATGAATATATTTCGTCTTAGCTCGGACGAAAAACATCCTTACTATGAGATTTTTAATATTCTTGTTTTGGAATTTCAAAAAGATGAAAATTTTATGCGTAATCTTATAGAAATGATAGAAACTATTCAAAAATATACACCTCCTTCATATTCTTTAGATGAATTTAATTTAACATCTTGGTTAAGAAATGTATAATATTGATATATATATATATATATTTACAGTTTTTAGGTGCTAAAAAAGCAATTCGAATTACTTAAACTCGTTTTTATTTCAATTTATTATAAAATGCCTTGTACTTTAGAAATGGCAGTTAGTTGGTTTAAACTAATGAAAGAATTTCATTATTTGTTAAACAAAAGAAAAGTATATTAATATTATCTTAACATGATTTTAATTTAATGAGACAAGATATATAGTATTAATAATGAAGTCAACTTATTACAACGAATTGTTTCTCTATCTCTTATTATTTCAATAGAAATAATAAGACCAAGCCGTAATTTAAATTTTTGTAAAGTATTTTTTTTTTATCTTAACTTTTTAATTTGATTTTTAGTAAATGAAAATCTCCATGATAATACCTTTTATAGTTCACCTGATGCATTTTTAGAAGTTCATAATATGATCGTAAAATTAGTAGAAGATCCAGTTTGGTCACCTGTAATTATAGCTTGGGGTATAATTTTGCATGAACTTTTTATTGATATTACAGAAAGACAAGATTTTTCTAAAGAATATCACTCAATTCAAGTTAAAATAATCGATTTGGTTTTAAATTTTATTAAGTTTTTATAGGATCAGATTTTTCCTAATAATTCATTTGAATCATCTAAATATCTTATTGAAATATCTTTAAAGTATAATGTTCTTAGCATGATTGGAAATATGATTTCATCTTTTTCTCCTGATGAAGATCTTTGTATTGATACCTATAGAATGGTTTTAAGAGAGCTCTTTCGAAAAATATTAAATTATGTTAAGTTTTCTGACAGTGTAGTAAATTGTTTTATAAAAATTCATGAAAATATCTCTTCAGATTCCAATTTGGCATATTTATTTTGGTCTGATGATATTATTGTACGTTTACTTCATTCTGCAAGAACGAGGTTTCCGTATGACTTTTTCTCTATGATTCGTATTTGTAGATCTGTTTCTTCTGATTCTAAGTCAACATATGATTTCTTAAAGAATATACCTACATTTACTCAAATAACTCCTGTTGGGTTTAAGGGCTATGATATATTAGAGGAGGATTTTAATGGAACTCTTGTTAAATTAATTGATGATTTAAAAATTTTTTCTGCAAAAATATCTGATAATTCTAATGACATAATAATCCCTAAATATAGCTTGGGAAGAATTATATCTTACGATATTTCACCTCCAGTTATTATGTGGGATTATTGCTATTCTTCATGGGAATTTCTTGGAAAAATATTAGAAATAAGTTTAACTGATAGATTGTTTATAAAAAATGAAAAAATTATTATTGAAATTATTTTAATCATGACAAACATTTTGAAATCTAATGATGATTTAGGCAAACAACTTATTACAGATATATCATCAGATTTAATGGATCAAAGCGATATTATTGGAATAGTAAGGGAAATATGCTCTCTATCACTTCAGCTTAACGAAGCGCCTGAATTCGTGCGTCTTAATTTAATAAGTGCATCTATTGATTTTTTTTCAGAAGTTATAAGATCATCTTCTAAAAATTGGTCACATATTTTTAAATTAAATTTACTAGATAAAAATGAAAATTCTGGCCTTCTTTATAATATTTTTTCTTCTGAAGTATTTTTTTCATAAATATTTTTTTTTCTTACAAAATTAGATTGTTCTTGCTAATTATTCAATTCAAATATCCTTTTTAAAACTTTTAAGAGTGTTATTAGAAAACTATATTTCAATTACTGACTGCCAACATAATTTCCAAGCTTTTCAAGCAGATTATATAACAAGAGCTTTTAAATATACTTATGAATTATTCGAGAGCTTCATTGAATGGAGGTATACTTATTTATCTCAAAAATATGATATAGGACTTATTATAACATCCTTGTTTTTAAGAATTCTTGAGTTTACATACGATTTAGATTATCGTTATCAAAATTCTCCTATCATGAATTCAATAAAACCTTTAGCTCAGTTTATATTAGATAAATTTCTATCTCAAAATTCAGATTCTAGGTGTTTACATACATTATGGAAAGTTTTTAAAGATAAACATATTACAAATGCCTATAATCAATGGGTGAAGAAAACCATCAACTTCATAGATTGTCTCATTAGAATTCGTAATTGGATGAAGTATTTCCTTTTTTTTATTTTTTTATCTAATTTTAAAACTAGATCTCCTTTATCTGCATTAGAAAAACAGTTATTTCAAAGACTTCCATCAATATTAAGTTTTATGCAGTTTTCCAAGCAATATTATATTCCTATATTGCAATTGATTACAAATATGATATCATCATCATCCCAAAGACTGCCTTCTTTGTTAGCATATCTTTCGAATTATACTAGTATTTTTATAGAAAATCTTAAATATATTATTTCTAATCCAATAATTGATCAAAACATTAAAACTCATGTTTGGAAATTTTCTAGTGCTGTCATGAAATTTCAACAAGGATTAGCTATTCTTCTTTTAACAGGGAATAGTTCTTTTCAACAAAATGCACAATCTAAACAGGAAAACTCTAATTCTTCTTTATTTAAATTAGCAATTTTGGAATTATATAAAATAAACGACGTTTATTCTATATTAAATTCAGAATATTTGGGTAGATATTTTTTTCATATTTTCTGAAAAATTAAAGGAAATAGCTTCATTTCTTGAATTTATTGCAAATGCTCAAAATTGTTGGGTTTCTGTTGTTCCATTAAAATTCAAAGATGACAAGTTTTGGTCGAAAATTTTAACTTTAATAGATTGGATTAGTACTTTAAAATCAAATTTTTCGACAAATTTGTCTTCTATATGTTATCAAATCGCTGGTATTGCTTTTTCAGTACAGATTTGTACTGCAGAAATATACTTACAATCCCAAACTCAATCAACTATATTAAAATCTGGTTTTGAAAAATCTTTATTAAATAAACTTGATTCTTATTCAAAATTCGTTTTAAATATAAGTGGATATCGTGTATCACTTCATTCTAATTTGAAAAAGAATTTTGAGAAAACGTATTCTGATAAATCTTTATTTTGTTTTAGAAATAGTGGAATTATTAAATCGCCGTCATATGGTGATGAATATTTCTATAATTTACATATAACAAATATTATTTTAGGAAACAACAAAGTATCATTAGCATATTTAAATGAAATGAAAGAAGCAAATTTAAACTTATCACTTTTAGATGCTCAAGTGGTATAAAAACTGCTATTTATCTGATAAAGTCTAATAATATTCTTCTATAGACACTTTTAAGAGCGTGGATTTTTCTTTGCTCATCTATTTTTCATCCTAAGTCTTTAGAAATAGAAAATCTTAAAACTTATGTGAATATTATTATTACTGCATTAAAAGCTAATTCAAAAGAAAATATTGATCTTTCAATTATGATGCCTATTGCACATGAAAGAGCAGAATTATCATTATTTCTTACGATGCATCTTCAGGCAATTAAATCTAAATTTCATTTAGGAAGTTATTTCTCTACTATTTTATTATATGCATGGGAAGCAATAAGCTCTTCAGAAGCAAATTTTTTACTTTCAATTGGCACTAAAAATTCACAATATACGCGTACATTATTAAGAATAATATATATATGTTTACATGGGATTAATTCATCTGAAGATAACGTTGAAAATCATACAATGTTTCCTATTTTAATAGGTTTATCTGATCTTGTTTTGGCACGTGGTGCTTCTAAATTATTTTCAAAAGCTTTAGAAACACAAAATTCCGTTTTTCCTTCAGATATTATGTTATTTGCTGCTATTGCAGAAGAAATTTTTGATATTCAAGGAATTGAAGCATTGTATGATACTATAACTACTTCAATGTTTCAGCATGATAATTTTCATTCAATTATAACTTTTTTTTCTAATATTGATACTATCAAAGAAAATCAAGATAACTATCTTTTTGCTGAAGCAAGTCTCTTATTTTTATATACACTTTCATCAATTCCATCACTATCAGAACAACTCGTTGTGTATGGATTATTAAACATACTTGTTGATGCATCTATTTGTCATGAAGTTCAAGAAAAAGTTATAAATATACAGAATTCTAATACGGGGTCTATTTCTTTAAGTTTATATCAATTATGGGTTCGTGGTATTTTGCCTATTGTTGTTAATTTACTTCGTCATCTTGGAAATCGAATTTTTGTTGAAATATGTGGTTTTTTGAAAATTTATGATGTACAGATACAAACGGCTTTTGAAAATTGGAATAGGCCTACTGTTATTACTAGTTTAGTTATTGAAGAAACTTTTTTATTAGTTATGATATTCGATATCTTACACATGGAAGGGAATAATAATAATGATTATTTATTTAACAAAACAGAGTTATTAGATTCAATTACATATTTACTTTCACATCCAAAGTATATATTATTGTTTCATTTTTTATGATTATTAATAGTTATAGATACTTGGCTACTTTGATTATTCCTGTAACAGAAATGGATCATTTAATGGCAGCAAAGCTTTCAGATGATAATGAAACAGTTCCCTCCACAAAATTTATTAATTATATATCAGAAAAACTAGAAGGATTACGCAATGTTTTATAGGAACATTAGTCAACATTTTAAATATTCATATTAAAAATATTTTTTTATATTAAAGCGTACACTATGTTTCATCCCATTTATCATATTGTGTATAATTGCTATACAACTTTTTAAAGACAATTTTACCTTGACTATCTAATGCATTATTTATCATTCTGAGTTCATGTGTAGAGAGTAGTTTAAAAATTTCCATTATTGAAGATGTAAGAATAACCTTTATTTCGCTATTTATAGAATAATTCAATAATAATTTGATATATTCAACTATAATCCATAAAAGATATTTTGCAATAGCTTTTTCAGATGTTTTAAATGAATTTAATTTTAATTTTTTAGAACTTTTATTTGAATGAGAAGTTTGAATCCAACATAATAAACTATCTGAATAAATTTTAGCAGTAGAGATAGAGCATGAAGATGTTAAAATCCAATTAGGAATTCTATGGAAAAAGCTATTTTTAGTAATTTTAGTATTAGTATTATCATGTGCAAACAAATATAATAATGATTGGAAACAATTAGTAAGCAGGTGATATCGTCCATTTAGTTTTTTATAATTTTTCTTTAATATTAAAGAAATCATCTTGCAAAATCTCTTACAAATGTCATCAATAGTAATATTAGGAGATAAATTAAGAATTGGACTAGACGAAGATAATGTAATAGTTATTAAAACAAAAAGTTGATCCAAGTTTTGTAGTGAAAAATACTGCGACTAAATTTTTTTAGAAAGAAAAACATTTAATTTCATATACGTACTTTTTTATATAAAAGGATATTAAATAAATTTATAAAATTATATAGTATTTCAAGATCTTTTGCCCTTTTTGCGACTGAAATTAAACAAGAAACAAAAGTTTGAAATAATTCTAAGTATTTTTTTTTTGATTCATCCACTAAAACATTTTAAATAAAATATATATAATATATATTATATTAAAATTACCCTCTTCTATTCTACTTAATAAAATTGCACATAAAATATTCGCTGCCATATTAATATTTTCTACCTTCCATGAACTAAGACATAATACTTTACATATTCTTTCAAAATCCTGGAATTTTAAACTTTGTGATTTTTGCTGGATAAAACAATAAATAGATAATGATTCAAAATTGTAATATGTAGATATTTTCGGGATATCTGTTAAAGATAATTGTATATTTTTGAAGGCAGTTATCAAAACTATAGATGTTTCTAATATATCATCATGACTTCTGATTTTATTACAATGAATTTTTAATAAAGATAAAAGTAAATCTTGAGATTTTTCGTATAAATAAATATTTATATTTTCGTAGTAAAAACAACACGTAGACATAAGAAATATAAGTTGCTTTAAAGAGTCTTAAAAGATTTAATTTAAATTTATTAAAAAAATATTTAACATACCTTTATCATATTCAGAAAAAAAGAAAGAAAGTTTAAAAAAAAGTTGAAAAAGATAAATGGAATTTAATGCTTTTTCTAAATTTGAAGTATTTTTTTGACAAATTTCTAATAATTTTTTCAAACATTTTTCAATAGTTTCAAAATAAAAATGCATTAATTTAGTGATTTCCTCTTTTAAAAATTCTTTTTTATGACTAATATTAGTTAATAAATATAAAACAGTAATAAATTGAATACATTTTATCATTATTTTGAATTTCAAAAAAAAAAATTGAGATTAATTGAATAATTCCAGGTATATAAAATGTATTTTCAGTCTGTTGATATAAAAATGCATGATAATAATCTAACAAATTTATTTCATATTTTTTAATAATTTTAATTAATTTATCAGCAAGAGAATTATCAGAAAATATTTTTTTCCTAATTTACTAAATTATTATTTCAACTAATCAAAAAATATTAATATACCTGATTATTTCCTTAGATATTAAACTAGAAATGGAGATCAATGACTCTTCCTTTACCTTAATATTATCTAAGCTAACACAAAAATATACTAAAGAAAAAATATTATATAACTATAATCATTTAAAAATTTATTTGAATTTTAAGGTCATACCAAAGAATTTAGTGTATTTATTGTCATCATTATTCGATATAATAATTTACGGCTTTCATCTAGTACTATATTCATGGAATATCTTTTGATGAATTGAAAATCTATATAAAACAAAAAATCTAATAATTTTTCCTTTACTGAATCTTTTATGCAGTTTATAGGAATTATTTGTAAATATTTGATTATTTTCCTAAATTTTAGAATATCAAAGTCATCCTTATTGTCCTCAATGAGGTTTTTATGTTTCTTATTAGAATAAGATTTTATACTATCTTGAAATAATATTTGATCAAATTCATAAGAAAAAATATAGTCTGTAAATGCAGATAGGGATGCATCTATAATGAAAATAAAATATAATCTTATTATTCATAATATATACCTCTAAGTAAAGCTAATTCATATATTTCTGCATTGGATAAAAAGATATACCATAAATTTGAAAAAGATAATAACTGACTTATATTAACTTCTAGAGAACTTTCAACACTATATTTAATAAAAATATTCATAAATTTTTTAATTTTATCAAAAGAACATAATTTGCTAATATATGTTAATATTTTTTTATAAATCAAAAAAGATACTTTATTAAATACAACCAATTATTATTTATTGCATAGATATATGCTATACTTATGTTATCTTTATTTATCAGTTGCATTTTTCCGGCTTTCCAAAGAGAATTGATAGATGTAGACCTAAGAAAAAATATTATATCATCTAAAATTGAATCCATCAAAAGTAAACGATTTTCTGTTTTAAAATTTTCTGAATAACCTTGATCAAAATATTGCAAATAAAATAATTGACATTGAATCTAAGTATTTAGAATTTATAAATACATTTTAATCATACCATGTAAAAAAATATCTTAGGTGAGATTCTTTTAAAGTTACTTATAGATCTAATATATTCTAAATTTTTATATGGATCAGTAGAAGATATATATTCATGAGATAACAACATTGTTTTGTAATGGATTCTAAATATTAGATGTATGCCATGATCCTCTAAAAAAGTAGAAATGTTTGAAAAAACCTCAATTATAATAGATTTATATAATTTAACCATGTCTTTCCAGATATCCGAAATTATTTCAGTATCAGTTAATCCATGTAATATGGAAAGTAATGGATAAAAAACAAAAAAAGGACTTTTAATTTGATTTTTTGAAATATCTAAAGAATTTTTCAAGGATAATTCATTTGAATCTACTGATTTTTTCAACACTTCAAAATTATTTTCTTCCAAAATATAATTAATTATTGCTTTTATTTTATTCAATGGAAGAGTATTAGCTGATCCCATTACTCTATGATTTTATTAGACGAGTTTATTTATACTTTCTACTTACATAATTAAAATTTCATCACTGAGTAATATACAGTTATTGATAAGAGAAAAATTCAAAAACTTCATCCAATTGTTTATAAATTCATGCAAGTTCCTTTGCATTTTATAGTTATTTACAAATAATTTTATTAGTTCATAACATATTTCTGAATACTCAGATGTCATATCAATCTTTTATATAAAAAAGTTAAATAATAATTATTAGTTATATTAAATTGATTACCTGGGTTAAATTTGTCCATAATTGTTCATTATATGGTAATATTAGCTCAAAATTAAACTTTAAAAGAGTATATAATAATTTCCAGCCAATCATCATTGTATTATCTTTGAAAAAAATTAAATTAAATTAATAAGTTTAATATATACCTTCTTTAATTAATAAAAATGAGTCTTTGAATATTTCAGAAATTTGTTGTTCCAATATAATATTAGAAACTTTATGAGAAATGCTGTTGTCTTTTGATACTTCCAAAATATTTAAAATAATTGAATATTTAAAAGTTTTTTGTTCTAATGATAATTTAAATACAAATTTTAATATTTCTGATAAAAATATATCATTAAGTTGCATCATTTTTGATGGATTTACATTAATCTTCACTTTTGAATATACTGAATTATAACTAACAGAATTCTGCGCAATTTCTAGAAATTTTGGAAGAGAAGATAAAATATCTATATTTCATATTACCTTCATAATCAAAAAAATTTAAAAATATATTACTAAAATGAGATGTTTTCGGTAAATTATTCAGTAAAGAGTTAAAAAATAATTCTAAACTAGATTCTTTTAGAGCTATATTTCGGGATTTAGAATTTTGTATTTGATCATTTATATAATCAATTAACAACTCTGGAGAAAATAAAGTTTTATAAAGAACAGTAGAAAACAAATCGTTAAGCCATGATGGAGTATCTTTTTTTCCAATAAGGTAACAAGCATGAGGTAAAACCTTAGAAGAAATTGTTTTAGATACCTAATCTATTAATTTAAAAATATATAAATAGAAATATAGACCTTTTTAAAATTCTCAAGACCATAAATAGATTTTTCCC
Source organism: Pneumocystis murina B123 (assembly GCF_000349005.2). Taxonomy (NCBI): domain Eukaryota; kingdom Fungi; phylum Ascomycota; class Pneumocystomycetes; order Pneumocystales; family Pneumocystaceae; genus Pneumocystis; species Pneumocystis murina. The sequence goes on from NW_017802363.1 coordinate 140,340, forward strand.
ATATTCCAAAAATTTGAGACCCTAAAATAGATATCGTATCATTATAAAGATTCAAGTCTTTAATGCAACAAAAAAAATCTGCTAAAATAGTAGTAGTAGTATCAAATGACCCTTTAATAAAGAAAAAAAGTGTTCCTTCTGACAATATATAATCTATTGTTTTTGTAATTGATGAAATTAATGATAATAATTTTTTTTCTTTAACTTTAGCAGCAAAAGACATTGTTATAGAAAGAAGAGTAGTAAATGAATGTTTCTGAAAATTAAAATATTTAGATTCTGCCAAGAGATCTTTTGATTCTAAAACATTCCTTAAAAATTCCCATAATTCAGAAATAACTTTAAGAGAATTCTTCCTAAAATTATTGAATATTTTATTTATAGAAAGTTTTATGTGAATATACTCATTTGGTATGATTTCTTTAAGTTTATCTAAAACCCAATTTAAAAGAAAATTCTCTTTTTGAGGAAAATATATATTTATATTTCCATTTAAAAGATCATTTGCAGTTTTTAATTTATTTTCTAATGTTTCTGATTTATTTCTTAAAAAACGTGTAACTTCTTGAGTACTTCTAACAGGTATATCCTATAATTAAGTTAAATTTTATATTAATAAAGATGTTTAATAGATTCCAAAGAAACGTTTGTCATTTCTCAATATAACAAACATTTATAGAAAAAGTTAAAATGTTAATTAAAAATTCAAATTTATGATTAAAGTTTTTAATATATTTTAATTAAAATACGCTTTAAAAATTAAATTCTCTATTAAAAATACGTTTTATTTCAAAAATGCTTTAAATAAAAAATTTTGAAGGCTCAATGATTAGTAATATATAATGAAAACATAATATAATTAATAAAAAAAATAATCTATTATGATAAGACCACTTCTCTTCTGAGTCTTCTTCTACGCCAATCCTTATGATTTAAATTAATAGACAAGTTTTCTGTATTATTATCGTCTACTTTCCAAAAACTATTTTTTTCAAACTTGTAACCTTCCGGGGGATGAATACAATTTATAGATCCAGTAATAGAAGAATCATCATATAGAAGTTCTCTTAATCCTTCTTCTGCTGGTGTAGATGTTTTATTAGGTGGTAATGCATAAGGATTTGATGAATAATAAATAAGTTTCTCGTTTTTTTGATCTGTTTTTAATTCAAATTCAAATATTTCCACGAAAATAGTTTTTTTTGGAATTTCTGGTGCTATATAATTATAATCAATCCAATTGTATATATAATCATAATTAAAGAATAAATCTGATTCAAGCTGTAGTCGATTTTTTTTATATTCTTCAATTAAAGCCTTAATAGCTTTTTGAACATCAGTATTTATAGATAAAACTGAAATCCATCCGAACAATAAAAATATTAAACGCAAAGGTATCCAATGAGAAAATAATATAAGAAAAACAGATATAATAATGCAAAAAAGAAAAACAGTTGAGCTTAATTTATCATCATTGAAACTAGTATATTTTAAAAGAAAGCCATAAATTAAGTCATAAAAATGTGTATATTCCGACATAGAATTCTTTTATATTTAATATAATATTGAAGATATTATAATATTCAATCACCTGAATATTTCTTATATTAATAGTAAAATCCTTTGCCTCTGATGGCTTTCCATTTGTATTAGATTTTTTAGAAGTTATAATATCTTTGTTATTTAAAGAAAAAATATCAGAATAAGAATCTGGATAGCGAGCCTCATAAGATGGTAAAAGAAGCCCAAATATAAATATTGTAGAAGGAATCATAAGAATAAGAGATGGATTTATAGATATTAACGTGTAAATACACAAAAATGAGAGAGTTTTATAGGGGTTTTCCCATTGAAATATTGATGCTAATTTATCTCTAGCTTGAAATAGGATTCCAATCCTAAATTATTAATCTATATTAATATTAATTAACGATATTACCTAGAAGATATCTTTTTAAAATTTTGTGTTAAAATATGTAGAGAAAAAGGTGCTACAGATGAATCATCATCATCAAAAGGTATTTGAGAGGAATTAAGATCCCCTTTAGGAGAACTTGAAGCAAGAGACGATGTTATTGCCGATATAAATACATCCTGAACCGTAACTGACTGTTTAAGCTGTTTATCTGCCATTTTGACAGCTCATTTAAATTTTAAAAAATATAAACAATTATATATTTTTAAAATCGTAATATATATATATATATTATAATAAAAAGTATATAAATAAGTTACAATATATATAGCAAAACGCTGATTTTTAAAAAAAAATATAAAAATTATATTTTAACTTCGATTTTCTAGTTTTTCTTGAATTTTTCGACGTTTTTCCTCATTTGAAATTTTCGGTTTCTTAAATACACAGAACTCCTTCTTATAATCTCTTGTCTTTTTTGTAGGAACAAATGTAGGGTCTTCTCGAATCTAATAAAATTAATTAAATATATTAAAATAAAAAATAAGAAAACCCTGCGATGTGCTTCGGCGTACATATCTTCAAGTTGATCGCAGTCAATTCCATCAGAAATTAAACCGGAAAACTGTTTTTTATATCTTTCCTCATCATCTTCCATGAGCATGCTCATATATTCAGAAACATGGCCTCCAAAAATGTATTTTCGAAGGACTTCAGGATCTAATTCTTTAGTTTCGATATCGTATCCAGGAAAACGATTCTGGGAATGAGGGATATTAATTCCTCCATCACTGGCACCTTTTAATGCTGCAAAAACTCTACTTCCTGTTGATGTCCGCTTTAAACCAACATCCAGAAAGACTTTAAAAGGACGAGGACAATCGTCAATAGGTTCTGTTATTGACATTGTTCCATCAGGTTCTACTACACCTTCATATTTATCTGCCAGACCCAGTTTAGTCAAAGCTCTTCTAGCAACTAATAATCCAGTTGCATATGCAGCTGACCAATTTGTTAATCCATGCTTAATACCGTATCTCGGCAATTCATGAGAATAAGCTGCTGCAAAAACAAAATCTCCCTGAACTTTAGCATAAACAATTTGACACATAATATCCTTATTGGTGAATCGTACAACAAGGCGATATTTAGGAGCTATACCTTTTTAAAAAAAATACATAAAAAATATAACTTACTATCATATTTGTTTTTTGCCTGCATAACAAGCCTCTTACGTGCATAATAATCTGTCTTCCCTTCGCGCCGTCTACGATATTTTGTTTGATATCGCTTATAATACGCCTTGTTTTTAACCTGCTTTGTAAAAGTCTAAAACATAAGCCATTATGAAAAATATATATATTAAATAATCATCTCTGTATAATAAAAAAATAAATTATTTTTCTTCCTAATATATAACAATTAGTACTTAAAAAAATATATAAATAATTTAAGAAAATGTCAGATAGGAGCGAAAGACATTTTGATGGTGTAAAGACTCCTCATAAATACAAGTACGTATTTTTGGCCGAACTATGCTTTAGAATACGCATCATTCACTTTTTTTCTTAATTTATCCTTTTCTTACCTTTTTTTTTAAAATTTATATATTACTCTGATAAAATATTAAAAAATTAATCTTTTTTTTCTAAAAAAAAGACAAATCACTTCTAATTAAAAGAGCCTCACTGCTTCTCACAATAATTTTGATGATTATTTCTATCTTTTCTTACCATTTTTTTTAAAAAATAATGACTACTAAAAAACTTGACTGACAAATTTTAATTCTTAGGGTTAAACCCTTGTCAATTATATATAATAAATACTATATTATTGATTGTTTTTAAGAGATTTACTCCTTAAGATTCTTGTATTAAACTATATTCTTTTTTTTGTTTTTTTTTTAAATTTTTAAATGATTATTTTTTATATTATTTTTTTAGTAATTATACAAATTTTTATATCATTTATTTTAAATATTAATCCAAAATAACCTTTTAAATGGTTTTTTATTTAGTTCTTTAATAGATTTTAAATCTTATATTTATTTTACCTGAACTTGTCTTAATGGTGTTATCGTGTTGTTTACCAACGTTAAAAAAATTAATTTGAGGGTTATCAGTTAAAAGAACAAAAAAAAAGATGATAATATCAGTATTTCTGCAAAACTATATGAATTTTATCTTTATTAAGTTTTTTAGGGATTTTTTTGGGGTTAAATTGAATGGATGCTTCAGAAGAATTTTTAGATGTATGGGATTTAGATTATTCCTCTTTATATAAATATGATATGGAAGAAATAAGAGTAGAAAATGATTTAGGGTCTAGTATTTTAAAATCGGATGATAGTTGTGGAGAAACAGAGGATTTGGATTCGGAAAAAGGGAAAAAAGAAGATTCGTCTAAAGATGGAATATTTGAGTTTTCATCAAAAGACAGCAGTTCATGTTCAGATGAGTTTTTGTTTGAGAAATATTTGAATAAGAGTTATGAAAAATCTGATAATGGACATGAAATGGATAATTTGTTAAATTTTGAAGTGGGTAGTTTTTTAGAAATTGAGGGGGTAGAGAAAGATGTAAAATTGGAAGACAAATCAAATTCTAGTTCGTTTTTTTTTTCATCATTCATTGATTATTATTATACGAAAAATGAGAATAAAGGTGATACTTTATGTTATTTAAACGATGTTTCTAAAAGAATCTAAAGATAATATTTTTACAGAAGAAATGGAATTTTTGGATGAATATATCAGAGAATTTGATAAGGAAATGTTTGTATTATGATGTTTTTAATATTTTCTGATGAAAATAGCTTAAAACGCAGTACATCTTCAATTTTGAATGAGACTAACAAGTCTTTTGCTAAAAATAATATTGAACATTCTTTAGAAATTCCTAATAGAAATATTCGAAGCTCTTTAAAAAGTTCATCCAATTCTGATATAGATTTTAAGAAATCAATTAATTCTGAATTTGTTCGACTAACTGAAATGCCCACTTCTTTTTGCCAAATTGTAACGCCATTCAGTGATAAAGCAGATATTTCACATCAGCCAAAAAGTTCTAAAACATCTCTATCTCCAAAATCTCGTAATTTTATTTTTGGGGCTTCTGATCTGGGTTCTAAAACGATATCTCCTACAGAACTTAAATCTATTAAAAATATGTATGGATTATCTTCTTCGAATTTTTTAAGTAATGGTGTTTCATGCTCTTATATAAAAGATCTACCAACAAGGCTATCTGTAATAACTCGAAAAATTACAGTATTAGATAATTCTATTCCCCCTGTACCTCCTATACCTGAAGGTATTTCTAATTATCAATATTCTAACATAGGAATATCAAAAATTGTCGATAAAATATCTGAAAAATCAGAGGATACTCAAAAAGATAATGGCAATAATTTCTATACTTTTTCAAAAAAAAATTTAAATATCGAATCAGGAAAATGCCAAAATGATGTTAAGGTTGTTGATGTTTCTCCATCAAATGCTTGTATTTCGTCAAGTTCTACATCTAGTGAAATTAATTTAATTGCTTCAGAAAATAAAAACGAAGATATCTCTAAAGATTTTTCAAAAACCTTTTCTCCATCGTCTTTTTTACCTAAATTTGGTTTTAGAAAGAATAAAGGCATGAAGAATTTTCGTATTACTTATACAAAAGCTCCTATTTGTTCTGAAAACTTAAAGTTATGCTTTTCTGATGATCATTCTCATTCAAACCATACTAATTCTAATAAAAATACATATAAAGGGCAATCATGTTTATATTCTGATTTTAAGTATGTTGGTTTTTCAAAAAATGTTCAAATTAAAAGGTTATATAATTTTATTTTTTATATCTTTTTTAATTATATATTAGTTTTTTGCCCAAATTAAAGTCTAGTTTTGAATGTTTAGGTGGAAAAAAGTCAAAAATTAATAATTCAAATCCTCTTTCAGAATTAGCTATATCAAGAATATCACCAGGATCTAATTCATTACGTAAAGTACATAAAACCCCTTCTAAAAATAAAGAGAGTATTCCATGTAATGAAAATATTTATTGTTCACCAGGGTTGTGTTCTACTAATAAGTGTTTATATAATAATGAATCAAATAGGGATTTATTGCAATCAGATTTTGATTTTAATCAGTTACATATTGATGATAGTGATATTATAAAGGATGAATTGGATAGATTAAGACTCAAAAGAGAGAAGATTCAGGAAAATAAGGAATCATCAGATTATTTATCTGATGATAAAAGATCTCCGAAATCGGGAGTAGAAAGGAAACTTATGAACTTTGATGACATTAAATTATTTTATCATTTATTAACTTTTTACGAGATGGGAGAAATTAACAATTATATAGGGTCTATCTATTTTATTGGTCGTCCAGGAATAAAGAAAAGAGAATTTTCTACTTCAGGTGATAATGATCTTGGGTATGATGATGCTAGAGGAGATTATATTATTATTATAGGTGATCATATTGCATATCGTTATGAGATTTATAGTATTCTTGGAAAAGGAAGTTTTGGTCAGGTTATTAAGTGTTTTGATTATAAAATAGGGCAAATAGTTGCTATTAAAATTATTCGAAATAAAAAGAGATTTCACTCCCAAGCTTTGATTGAGACGAAAATACTTAGAAGATTATCGGAATGGGTAGACATTAATTGTACAATATATAGTATATATTTATAATTAAAGTATCTTAGGATCCTAATGATGATTATTCTTTTATAAAATATATTGACCATTTTTATTTTCGCGATCATTTGTGTATTGTTATGGAATTGTTGGATATAAATTTGTATGAGTTAATAAGAATAAATGATTTTAAAGGATTTTCTCTCCCATTAATTAGATGGTTTGATATTTTTAGAAAAAAAATTATTCTTATAATTTTAGTTTTACAAAACAATTGCTTCAAAATTTGGTTTTTTTGAAAAAGCATGGTATTATTCATTGTGATTTAAAGCCAGAAAACATTCTATTGTCTCATGGAATTGAGCCTAATATTAAAGTAATAGATTTTGGGAGTAGCTGTTTTGAGAATGAAAAAGGTAATATTTAAGCATGTTCAGAACATAGATTTATTATATTTAGTTTATACATACATACAATCTAGATTTTATAGATCTCCTGAGGTTATTTTAGGTCTAAGTTATGGAATATCAATTGATATTTGGAGTTTGGGTTGTATTTTAGCAGAATTATATACCGGGTATCCTATATTTCCTGGAGAAGATGAACAAGAACAACTTGCATGTATAATGGAAGTTCTTGGTATTCCTGAAAAATATTTAATAGAAAAGAGTTCCCGGAGAATGTTATTTTTTGGTAAATTTGATATGTTGGTTTGAGAGTCTTGTTTATTGATTTAGATTCATCTGGAAATCCTCGTTTTTCTGTTTCTTCTAAAGGAAGACGAAGATTTCCTTCTTCGAAAACACTTTCTCAAATAGTGAAATGCAATCATATATCTTTTCTTGATTTTTTATCTAAATGTTTATTATGGGATCCAGAATATCGTTTAACACCGGAAAAAGCACTTGAACATGAATTTGTAACAAAAATTGGAAACATTTAATACAGTTTGGCAAACCATTTTTTACTTGTTTTTTTGGATGATTTTATCTTGGTTTCTTGGGAATAGGGATCGTAATAAAACGCTGTTATTTCTTGTAAGAATATTGTAATTGTATTATTTTTAATTTTTTGGAACGATGTATTTATGAGTTATGAACTTTTAGTTTTATTTATTAAATTTTTATGTGCATTGGTACTGATTAGCATTGTTTAATTTTTTATAGATACTAAAACAATGCATTTGGTTTATTTTTAAAATACCATCATTAAAATAAAATTCAATTTTTTCTAGGAAAATATTTTCAAGAAATGTTTAGTTTTTTATTGAGTCTTATCATTTTAATAATTAATATTTAATTAGGTGTATTTAATTTTAAGTTGATTTTAGAGTTTATAATAAAATTAAATATTTTTATTTTGAATATAATATTTATAAAAAAGCTTAATTAAAAAAATATTTCTTAAGTTATTTTTATGGTGAAAATTCTAGTTGAAAATGTAGAAATTAAAATATTTTATAGTATATAGCTTCTTAAAACCGAAATATTAAATATTAAAGACTAATTTTTATAAAAATGTTACTAAATTACTGATACACATTTATATACTAAAATTATATTACATCATAATAAATAATTTATTTACTCCATGTATTTTTTCCATTTTCCGTGCTTTTATGTATAAGGCTGGTTTTTTGTTTTTTAAAATGTTCATTTTTAGAAGAACTATGATAGCTTCTCTTAAGATTTTTTGAATATTTACGACTAGATTTGCTTCCACTGCCAATATTAATATTTACAGAAGGGGGTATAGCAAATCCAAAGCTCTGAAATAATTAATATATTGAAATTTGAATAAAGTAATAGTTTACCTTTGCTACTTTAGCAAGATCAAGATTATTTACATCGAATATTGATTTTAAAGCATAGGACGCATATGCTTGTAAATAACTTCTATATCCATCTTTTGCTGATTTATTTAAATAATAATTTTTTGAAATTAGCTTTTCTAACTGAAAAAAATTAATTTAATTTTTTAATAAAATAATACAACCTGAAATTGAATATTTGCCAATTTACTGAATTCGTATTCATTTAAAGAAACTTTTGCCGCTTTAAGATATCTCAAAAAGCCTAATTCACTAGGTACAAGAAACATAAGACTTTTTCCTTTTGCTTCAGCCCCTCTAGCAGTTCGTCCAACACGATGCTATTATAGATTATTCGTTAATTAAAAATAAAAAAAAAAATTACAATATAGTCTCGTGGATCATCTGGAGGATCATATTGAACAATCCAATCCACTGCTGGAATATCTAAGCCTCTTGCAGCTACATCTGTACATATAAGAATTCCTTGTTTTGCATTAGAAAATTCAAAAAACGTATTCGTTCTTTTTTGCTGTTTTTGTTTCCCCTATAATAAATTTAAAAAAGAGCAGACTAATTTGTTAATAAAATATACATGAAGATCCAAAACGGGAATGTCGATATAATTTAATAATTCAGAGTGATATTTTACAGAATTACAACTTGAAAAAAAAACGATAATTTTCTTTTTAAGATTACGTTTGAGAAAAGTAAAAAGAAGCAAAAAGCGCTTATCACTATCACAAACAACATAGCCTTGTTCAAGCCCATCTACTGTTGAACTTTTTTTGTCTGAATCTACATTAATATAAAGAGGGCCAGGCCGCAAAGATATTCTAGCAAGATCTTCAACTTTTGTCGTTTGAGTTGCAGAAAATAACATAGATTGTCTGTTTTCTTTTAACGTTATATAATATATATATATATAAATATATAAAAATACCATTAGGAAGTATTTTAATAATTTGACGCATCTCGTCTTCAAATCCAATTTCAAGGATACGATCTGCTTCATCAATAATAAGTGCTTTCAAATTTCTATAAATGAAGCCCTTTGTATTCTGTAAATGATCCAAAAGCCTTCCTGGAGTTGCTATTAAAAGATTAACACCTTTTTCTAATTTTTCTGCTTCTGCTCGTCTATTTGCCCCGCCAATAATAACTCCAAACGTTTGACTATGATATTCCAAAAGTTCTTTAGCAACACCAAATATTTGTAATGCAAGTTCACGTGTAGGAGATATTATAATAATTCCTGTACCTAAAAAAAGAAGTTAGATAAATATAAATCATAAAAGCAATAAATATCCATCAATTAAAAGAAAAAGTGCACATACCATTCCTTGGTTTAAACTTTAAAGAATATAGAATTTCAATCGCAGGAATTAAAAATGCTAATGTTTTTCCACTTCCTGTTTTTGCAGCACCTAAAACATCTTTTCCCGTCATCAAAATAGGTATTGTACGTGCTTGAACTTCCGTCATTTTTGAAAAACCCATGTTTTGTAAAGCTTTTTCTGTAGGTTTAGAAAGAGAGAGATCTGAAAATAAAACTGGACTATCTTTAGTTGAAGTAGCAGACATAGAACTTATTAAAGAACTATCCTTATGTGAATTTGTATTTGCTTCTGTTTCTGATATAATATTCGATTTTTTCTCTTTTTTTTCAGTCTTGAGTATTTTTTTCAATGTATCTTTGTCTATTAGGTCATTTTCAGTGCTTTTTTTTTCCTGCAAGTTTAATGTCATTTCCCGAGTTCTAGATGCTCTTTAATTTAAATAAGTTGTTTTTTTTTTTGAAAAATAAATAATTTTTTTTAGAAATATAACATATTAAGAGTTTGATGCTAAACGTGCAATTAATTTTGACGACTTAATCACGATGAAATTAAGATATTGAGATGATAATAAAAATATTAGAGAAAATAAATATCGCATTTTAGATATTTAAACATTGTATTAATACTCATATATTAATGCATATAATCCAATAAATATATTTTAATAAATATATCATTCATTAATTCATTTTGAAAACTAAGAATAAGGCGTTTTATATCATTTTCTTTCCTGGAGATATTTATAGAAAAAGAATTGTTCGTTTAAGGAGATTTTTCTTTTATACGATTTTTATAACGTGAAATAAAAAGATTATACAATTGATAATATAGTTTTATAAAATATATAAAGATTATTTTATAAAAATACGTATTTCACTTGGGTATTTATAAAACATTAGAATTTATCCTGTTTTATGTATAAAATCGTATGCAATGATATACATTAATGTCTATATATCAATATAGAATATATTTTAATAGATATTTGTTTTATATATTAAGAAATAATATATAATAATATTTAGTGGAATATATGCGTGAAAGTATTAATATATTTTTATAATTATATATACTTTATATACTTTAAGTTATATTTCTGGAATTCTATGTATTAAATTAATTCTATTTAGATGAATTTATGCTTTTTTATGATTTATACATACACATTTTATTCATTTTGAATATTGAAACTATGGAATATATATATCCAATAGTATATCTAAATTTCTATATTTAATTATATCCACGTAAATATACCATATTAAGTGTAGAATATGCATAAATACATCTATATATTATTTTTTTGATTTGTTTGGGTCTTATTCATGTATATTTATTATATATTTTATCTTTATTACGCGTTTATCGTTTGACAGTTTTGGAATTTATAATACGATTAATTAGATTTTTCTTTAAAATACCCTTTTTTTTGGACATAAGAATTCAATTACACCAATTATTAAGCAGCTGAAGAAAGAGGTTGGAGACGGTCATTAGAGGTATAAATACTATTTTTTATGAAGAAATTGTTCATTTTTTAACGGTATTTGTAGAATTTTTTAGAAAATAATTATTTCATTTTTTGAATTTTTTGATGAAAAGCATTAAATTCTTGGAGTTTATGCATTAGGAATTTCATAGCATATATAAACTAAAAAGGCTATATTTGTAGTATTATTGCATTGGAAAATGAAGTTTTTCATTTTTGGATTTATATTAATTTTTTTTTGGAATGGGTTGATTAGCTGTGTCAATGCTAAGCGTGGTATTGGTACTCGATCTATGTCAACATGTATGGAAAATTCAGGACTTATTGCAACTGTTTTCCGTATTACTTATTATCCAGATTTGGAGAAAATGGTATATCGCGTCGATGGTATGACATCAATTGAAGGCGAAGTTATTGGTACGCATATATTCGATAGGAATTTTGATTTAATGGTTAATTGTGAAATATTTAGTTAATTTAATTATAATGGCATATGGTATTCAAGTATTGAATAAAACAATTGATCCTTGTATTCTTAAAATGCCGCAACTTTGTTATTTGCAACCGGGTCCTCTTACACAAATTGAGGGGGAAAGTGACGTTCCTGTTGATATTACGTCACATATTCCTGGTATGCTTGGTTTATTTAATTTTTTTATGTTTTAATTTATAGGTGTTGTCTACGCTATTCCAGATATTGATGTATACGTAAAAGTGATGATATATAGCAAACATTCTGGAGATCTTAAAGCATGTGTTCAGGTTACAATGACAAATATGATGACTGTTAATGTAAAAACGGTTGGATGGATATCAGGCCTTATCGCGTTATCAGCACTTATAGTGAGCGCAATTGCATGGGAAAATGGAAATTCTAATACTGCTCATCATATTGCAACAAATGCGTTTGCTCTTTTTAGCTATTTTCAAGGACAGGCTATGTTTGGTATGATGTCTGCAAAAATGCCACCCATTGTTCGCGCATGGACGCAAAATTTCCAATGGACAATGGGAATTATTAATTTAGGATTTATGCAAAAGATCTTTACATGGTATATTAAATCTACAGGAGGGTTACCGTCTTATCTTCATTCTTCATCACTTGAACATTCTATTATTCTTGAAAAGCGAGATTTTCATCTTGAGAAACGTGCTTCTAATAACTTTAACGACCCTAAATATGTTTTTCGTGGTATACATCGTGTTGCATATAGTGAACAGATCGAAACTACAAATCTATTTATGACTAGTTTTTCTTTTTTTCTTATAATGGTTTTTATAATGTTGTTAGGATTTGCATTGTTTAGAATCCTTATTCATTATTCTCCGAAAATTCAATGGATACGAAATGACCGTTTTTTTGGTTTTAAAAATGAATGGAAGGATCTTTTGAAAGGAACTATGTATAGATTGGTAAGAATTTTGATATATATTTTTCTAAGAAATTTATTTTGAAAGCTACTTATTGGATATCCTCAATTGTCTCTCCTCTGTATTTGGGAACTGATTTCTCGTGATTCCATTGGTGCGATGATTTATGCCATTATTTCGCTTATAGTGGTAACCGGTTTGCTGAGTTATGCAGCATATTGGGTTATAGTTTTGGCACGACGTTCCCTTAAATTTCATAAAACCGCTGCATATATTTTATATTCCGATTCAGGAATTTTAACTAAATGGGGTTCTTTATACATACAATTTTCTGCATCTGCATATTATTTCATTGTTCCTCTTTTACTTTTTATTTTGTTACGATCATTTTTTATAGCATTGTGTCAAAGCAATTCTCTTGTTCAGGCAATAGGGTATTTTGTTATTGAATTGGTTTATTTCTTTTTGATTGTTTACATTCGTCCCTTCTTGGATAGAAAAACGAATATTTTTAGCATTACTGTTGCCTCAATCGATTTATTGAATAGCATTTTTATACTTATTTTTGCAAACGAATCACGCATATATGTAATATTTTTTTATTTTTTTTTTAAATTAATCTTTTTATAGAGCATAGTTGTTGCTGTTTTCGGAATAATCTTTTTTATCATTAATTGTATCTTCGCTCTCATTTTGCTTGTTCTTCTTATTATAGTATCTATATATGCTCTTGTTTCGGAAAATCCTGATATTCTTCATGAACAAATGCAGGATGATAGATCAGAATTTATTAAAAGTAAAACTAACTTTTCCAATCTTGAGCTTAATTTATCAAATGAAAATAATGGATCTAATTTTAAAGAAATGTCTACAAAAAATCATGCATTGTCTTCATATGATAGATCTTATTCTTTAGCAGGCAAAGTGAATAATACTAATTCTAATCAATCTGGGAACTTTTTATCTTCTTATGATCTCATAGCTAATTATATATCACAGAATCCATCTATAACTGCGCCTCAGCCTCCTTTTAAGTCAAGTATGAGATCTAGTAATGATTCTTTATTTAAAGACTTACAAGGTAATAAAGATAATATGGATGTTGAATATGTGCCTTATAGAGAATTAAATATCGATTCATCTATGGCTAACGATAGACAATTTTCAAATATTCATAGATCACGTTATATTCCAGATCAAAATTCTCATGCTATATCATTTTCAGATTTACAATCTCGGCAATATATTCCGGGCGCTCCTAAGAAAACACGGAATTACGGTTTGTATTACAATACATATACTAGTAGAGCAACATAAATTATTAAAATGAATTAATGGTTAATTATTTTAAAATATTTAATAAAATAATTTCAAATTGAGGTTACATAATAATTTCAGTGGATTTCGGACGTTAAAAATCTTTTTTAATCTTGTTTTTATTTAATAATTATTTAAATTTATAAAGAATGGATTCTTTAGATAAGAATCTGATGTATGTCATTTTTCTTTTTTTCAATATATTTATTTATTAGATTATTTATTGATTCATGTTTTGAGGAGGAGCTTTATCAATCAGGTCTTGAAATCCTTGATGTCGTTTTTATACCAAACAATGAGAATTATGGCCCTATGCCTTTTTTGCCTGAGAGATATTTGCTCATTTTAATTAATCTTATCATACAAAGGGATAATACAAATCAAATTTCTCAAAAAGCTGCTCAACTTCTTTATAGAATTGTTTATTCAAAGAAATTCTCGAAAAATGAATTGTATGATCAGTGGTCTTGGATGTTTTGTCATCAAGTACGTGCTCGAAAATTCAGGAAATTAATAGATACTACAAATATAGATGATTTAAATTTACAAAGTAATTTACAATTGAATTCTATAGAATCTATTTTTTCTAAATTTTCAAATGTTTGGAGACTCATTCAATATTGTTTTGAAGAACCGTCAACAACTTTGTATATACTTTTGAATTGTATTGTATCTATTTTAGAATTGGATTATCAAGAATATTCAAAAGGTTTTTATTTAAAAAAATGTATATTAAATTGATTTTTTTATAGAATCAGAAAAAGAATTAGAAAAAATGCTATTTATAAGTTCTTTGAAGAATAATGATAGAGAAAAACCGAATATTAAACAGGTATTAGCTGCTATATTTGCTAATATAGATTTGGAAAATTATGAATATCCATTATCATTTTCTAGTATAATGGAAACATCCATTAAAGGAAATGTAATAAAATCTATAGAAAGTATGATGTTAAGGAAACGACTTTTATATTTGGTAAATGATGAATATTTTGATTATTTTCGTTAAATATTTTTTAGACATATAATGTAATATATTCTTTACCTAAGAATATTAATAAGTTTGATTTTGAAAATGAATTATCTATTTATTTAAAAAAATTGGAAATTAATAAGTTTATTTTTTACCTTTCAGTATTTACACAAAATTATTAAAAAACTTGTCTAATTTATATGTTTAGAATGTAATACCTTCTCCATTAAAATCTAATTTATGTCATATGTTACTTGTAAAGTATTCTGTTCATTCAAAATTAAGTAGACATTTTTTGGAATTATCAATAGATATGTTAAAATTATGGCCATCAATTGCTTCTCACGTAAAATTGGGATTATCGGAAAAAGCAAAGTACAGCTTTTTACTTCAAATGTTATTGAAAAATATTTTTAATGATATTTTATTAAAAAAAATTACTCAAGAAGAACAACAAGCTATGTATCTTGCAAAAATGAAGAGAATTGCCGGATTTAATGATGAATTTGAAAAAATAAAGCAAAAGAACAAAATAACATCGAAATATCTACATATAAAGGATGTTTTTGAACAAAGTGAATACATTATAAGTTTCATTTTAAAACAGATTTCTTAAATTATTCTCTTATTATAAAAAATATGCTTTATAATAATTTATATTTAATCTTATAGATTAAATCTTGATTCTTTTATATTTAGTATTTGGATTTTGAGATTAATAAAAAGCAAGCTCTTTAGATATAAATATTTTTAAATAAACCTAACTATAAAATGTACGGGCTCTACCGGGAATCGAACCCGGGACCTCCGCTATACATGTCATAATTTGGACTAACCCGAAAGCGGAATCTTACTACTAGACCATAGAGCCTATTTATTTTCTAGCTTTTTTTATAGATATAAATGATAAATATTATTATCTATATTTTTAGAAAGTTTTCCAATTAAACTAATATTTTTTAATTCTAAAAATAGTTAGTAAAAAAATTATAAATCTTTGAAATTATATTTACTATAATATAGAATGGAGTATCAATAAATAAAAATATATGATACAATTTTCGTTTTATAATTTAATTTTACATTAGGAATTAGATATCTTTTTAGATAAATTATCTAAATTTTCAAAATTTTTTAACTAATTTAAAATTATTTTAATATCAAAAAAATATTTTAGAATGAGTATAATTTTTTTGTCATTCTATTGGTTTAAAAGAAGTAAAGATTCTATAAATAAAACCTGCAGAAGTATAAGCTATATAAAATAAATATTTTTTAATTGTGTTTTTGTACTTTATGAATAAGTTAAAACAGAATTTAAATATATTATTTCAAGAACTATGATTTTTATGTTAATTATTTCGTATTTATAATGAATCATTTAATAAAAATGAAAAGAAAATTTCACTGATACAATTTAACTTTACAACAATTCTTTTCTATTAAAAAATATTTAAATTTATTAAATTTTTTTTGAAAATATTGAAATTATATTTTATTTAAATATTATAAATAAAATACCATTTGAACTTTTAAATTGAAAAGAAATATATTTCATGTTATTATTTAACAGAAATATTGATTGGATTGGTAAATATTTTATGCATTATTATTTGAAGTATTTTATTTTTATCAATAATAAATGATTTTTATATTTATTTTATAATTTTTTTTTAAAACATTTAAATATTATATCTTGAAAGCTAATTAATAGTTTAATATTTTTTATCCACAATCAAATTATTAATCTTATAAAATTTTTATTTCAGATAATATTTTGAAAAAAAATTAAATAATCAATAATAAGAAAAATATTTTTAATGCGATTTCATATTTAAGTATATGGAATGTATTTCGCCTTCTATTTTATAAAATATTTAATCAAATTGATGTTCGTTGTTTATAATTTATATATAGTAAAATCTTACCAATTCAAATGAAAACTCAAGTAATTATTAAAACTATATTATTCTTAAATATAATATATTAAAATTTGTTTGAATTAAATATAAAAGTTTTTAATTAAATCAGCCAAAATTTTAATTGATTATAAATATAATTTTTTATTAAATTTTTTTAAAATTCCTATTAAAAATATAAATCATAATAATTTAAAGAACAAATGAGTAATTCTAATATATTTAATATTAGTATTTTTTATTTTCAATAGTATTACATTATTAATAAACCTGTTTTGTTTCATTAAAAAATTAAAAGAAAAACTTCCAGATATTTTGATATATATATAAATAATAACTATTTTTTTAGACTTTATCCTTCAATATTTTCTAAATAATCAGAATATTTGTTAAATAAAATAAAAATATAGGATATATAAATTTAATCCTATTGGTAATATTATACATTTAATATTTTTAACAATTTAATATTATAATTATAATATTTCTGTTAGAAAAATACAAACAATTGATATAAATCTTATAAATATTAAAATAATTATTTATTTTAACTTTTTTCTGAAAATTTATTATTTTAAGTCATATTTAAATCTTCCTTTTATAAGTTATTAAAAAAAGTAAATAAAAATAAATCATTTAAAATTAAAAATGAATAAATTCAAACAAATATACATAATTTTAATACCTCTATTAAGGATATAAACCATTGAAAAATTGAATTAATTTAATTTAGATATGATTTTACTAAACTAAATTTAGAAAACTATGATTAAAAATGACTTAAAAAACATTAATTATATGAAACAAAAAGTCAGTTGAAAACTATTAAATAATAATTTTATTCTTTAGGACTTTTAATTTTTTAAAATATTTAAAAAAATAAATGAAAATAAATTAATAATTATAGAAATATAAAAAAATACGAATTCAAGAGTTTATAAAATCCTATGATTTATTTCTCTATAGAATTACTGTTACTCTAAGAGTAAGATTTAAATATAATACTATAATTTCTTTTATTTTATATATCAACTATATAACTTTATTTTCTTAAAAAAATTCATATGTTCTATTCATGATAATTCAAAGATATACATTTAATCTTTATTTAGAAATACTAGAAATTCTTAAAAAATAAAATACCTTTTATTCTTAAAAGAAATAATTAGTAACAATATAATATATATTTCAATAAATTAATGTTTTTGTAGTCTATTCAATAAACGCAATAGAAATATTTAGTAGGTTTTTATATTATGATATAAATATAATTTTTCTTTGAACTTTTATTTCGATTGAATACTTCTGAAGTCTTAATGAAAAAAATATTATTAAAGATAAAAAACAATAACATACCTTGATATAAAATATACTTTTAAGCAATATGAAGAATTATCTATTTCAATAATTTTCAAAATATGTGAATAAATATTTGTCTCATTTGTTACATAATTTTGCCTAACAATAATTTTGAAATTATAGAAAACATGATATTACTAATTTACAGAAGAAAGAAAACATGTTATGCTCCCTCCTAAATATATTACTCGTGGTTCCCAGTTCATAATATTTTAGCTTATGAATTATATAATAAAAAATCTATAAAAGAAAACAAGATTAATGAGTAAATGGTCTAAGCCATTTCATATAATTATTTTTAAAGTGTTGAAAAAATAAATAACTATAGTTATATTAATAATAGAAAACAAAAACAAAATAGTTACATTGTTTGTCGCAGCAACTGCTATAGAATCTTCATTTGGATGCCAACTTGAATGTAAAATTTTTTTATTAAAATCTATGTTATCAGTATCAATTAAATCAATTCCTCCATTTTCTCGCAGATTAGGAGATACGCCTCTTACTAACTTTTTATTTCCTCCGACTTTTTTCGCCTTAAAAGCAGATCTATCTGCATGTAAAACAATTTCTCTGTTAGAACACGTATTGGATGTATCAGTAGGATAAATCATTAAAGTATTGTTATAACTTCCAGATAAAACATTTTTCCCATCTCCAGAAAAGATACATTCAAATTTATCAAAAATACAGTCATTTTCATAAAGATCACAGAGTTTTGATCTAAGCTTATCATGCATGTTAATAACTTTAATAGGGTGTTTCTCCATTGCTATATCCCAGATTTTAAGAGTAAGATAATCTCTAGAAAGAATAAATTTTCCATCGTGCGAAAACTTAACATTAGAAATTGATGAAATTATTTCAGAAAAAAAAGATTTTGACGAAGGATCTTCTTGTTCCTCAAAAACTAATCAAAGTCAAAATCAAACAATCCATTATGAAACAATATGAACCAACTTTTAGCGTGTTGATCACATAAAGCAGATTGGCGCATATCAATAAGTTTGATAGTACCTTTACTACTACTAAGCATAAATTGGTTACAATGCAAAGGATGGAATTCAGCAGAAGTAATAACTTCCGTAAGCTCCTCCATATTTACTGGTTTTATATCGACAATGTCTAAAGATTAAAAAAGAAAATATATATTAAATAAACTTACTAAATGATTGATCTGCTATATTTAGATTCCATAAATTTATTCGTAAATCATCTGCACTAATATATGTTTCTCCATCAGAACTTATACTAATTGAATTTATATGGTAAGCATGTGCATTAGAATATATTTTTCTTGGAACTGATGCAATAATTGTATCATGATGACTCATTCGTGGCAATTTCAGTAAATCTGGAGATGTAATATATGATGAATAAAGACCATCAGAAAGATTGTTCTCTGCTACAACTTTAAGAGATTTTTCAAATACTTTCCATAATTTTATAGTTTTATCTAATTTTATAAATACAATAAGATTCTCGCAAAGAAATATAACATACCATTTGTAGATAATAAAAAATGTGCAGAATTCTGACGTTTACACCATTTTATTTTATTAATTTTCTCCTCAATTTCCAATGATTTTAAATAATCAAATTCTGGTTCGTGAGATTGAAATTCTGTATAAAAACGATATTCACAATTCTTTTTCTATAAATAAAAAATCTTAAAACTTTCCAGTAGAAGAAGTTATAAGACCATACTGTATGATTTCTTTCAAATAAAACTACTCTTCCGCCTTTATCCCCCGTTGCAAGATAATCTCCTGTATGATCAAATTCAACTGTACTAATAATATCCGCTATTTATCATAAGCATATTCCATTAAAAAAATAACATATTATTCTTCATTTTTCATATTATAATTTTATACCTTCTGTAATATCTTCTACATCTCCCTTGTCTCCGAAACATCTAAAATTATCAATATTTAGCCAAAAACTAACTAAAAAAGGCCATTACTGAGCAAATTTCCACTGAGAGCCTCCTATCCCTTCTATCATTTCTTTATTATATTCCTTTTTTCCCTAAATATACTTTTTAATTAATCTCTTATTATATATTTATTTTTCTAGACATATATTAACCCAAATTTACTCATTCAAATTGAAAATCTCATTAAAAAAATATCTTACATCTATTTATTCCTATTATTTCTTATAAATATCCCTTCTTTAGTGTTTATAAAGAAGTTTTTACTTATAAATATCAAAAATCATTAACGTCGATGCCCATTTTTATATATTCAAAGCAGCGTTTATTATAAAGACTAAGGAGATAGATTATATTGAAAAAAAGTAAGAAATATGCTTATTGAATTGAAGAGAAAAATGATAATTTATTTTTATTAAAGTCTGAAATTTTTTATAAGTCTTAAATTATAAAATAGTTTTGAAATAATAAAAATATAATTATATTTAAATAAATCCAAAATAAAAAAGATATTTAAAATAAGATCTTCCAAGTTTGAAAGATCCATATATAATTTATTAATATAAGAGAAATAAATAGAAATGTATAAATTCTATAATGTATTTTTATAATGTTTTAAACAAATATAAATATTAATAAAAATCTAATTTTATAAAAAAAAGAATTAGATAAAAAGTATAAAATTATTTAGAAGTGAAAAAAGCTATAATTCATTTTGAATTAAAAACGAAAATTAAACACCATTCCCTATTATTTATGCATAAATAAAAAGTATAAAAAAAGATTTAAAAAAATTTATACCTTTTTAAAAATTATAATAGATATGTATTAAAATAGAAATGTCAATTGCTGTTCCATATATTTTAAAAATATAATTCTAGAAATTTTAAAATAATTTCTCATAAGAAATATAAAATATTTTTAAAGGCAACCAAGATAATCCTAGAAAAAATTAAGGATTTTCCTATTTATTTAAAATTCTACTTCTTTAATTGTCCCAATAGCAAACTAATCAAATTAATAAAAGAAAAAAAATAATAATGTAACTTACAATTTCGGTTGCATCATTTCTCGTACCAACAATTTTTAATCGAACTTTAGCACCTTTTTCAACCAATTGATCTTCTGAAACATAAGAAGGAGGATTCGATGTTGGATCAAACTTAAGATCAGAAGGGATCAACTATATAAAGATGTGTGACTAAAATTAATAACTTTTGCAACATTTACATACATGACTTGATACAAATATCGATAAAGGCCCAACATCTGCAAAAAAACCCATCTTATTCACTGTAGAAACAACTGCATCTAAAACTTCTCCCTGAAATGATTATATCAATACCATCCACATAAAAACACGCCATAAAGTCAAAAAAATATCTAATTTTTAAACCCACCTTAAAAGGACGCCACACAATCGCCTTATAACCCACTTGAAACTCTGCTTCTCCCTTTCCAGGAACAATACGCCCTTTTCCAATATCAATTTTGTTACTATCAAGGACGCAAATAATATATCCATAATTTCCAGAACATGTCCCTTCAACATCTGAAAGCAATTTCGCCTTAAGATAATCTCGCATCCGAGGACCAAAGAAAGATGGATGTAAAGTAATTCGTAAAGTAAGATCTTTCAAAAAAAACTTATCCAAACGTCAACAGACTTAAAAACAAACTCTCTTCAGACCATAATTTCTGATATAAAGATAATAATATCTTTTAAAGGCCTTAATCCTGCAAAATCCCTAGAAAAGACCTATTTTAAATCTTTATCCAGAATATTTCTATTTTCTTTTTAAAAAGTATAATCAAACTACTCTTTTTTTACTACATTTTGCCAGCTCTCGTCTTCTAAGCTTAATAAGACAGATGCTAATTAAACTTCAAGAGATAAAAATAAATTTTAGACAAAAATAACACAAAACTCTTACTAAAAAAAAATAAGGTGTTCGACATATCGTTCACGTTATATAGAAACACAACAAATGAAAAAGCAAAAAAATAGAGAAAATAAAGGAGGATTTTCAGTAAATAAATGAATTTTAAGAACTAAATAGGGGTTAGTATATAATTTATCTTTTTTAGTGGTCAAAAAACATAAAAATAGAGCAAAAAACGATTAAAATCATTAAAATTAAAGGAAAATGACAGAAGAGATGCCTTTTATTGGAGTATACCGTTCATTATATCCTTATCAACCTCAACAAGATCCAGAATTTGTAGTAGCAGAGAACAAAGAACTAGAACTAGAAGAAAATGAATTACTTTATATTCTTGAAAAAGGTGAAGATCTTTGGTGGAGAGTTAAAAAAAAAGCACCATGCGATCAAGAAGATGGAGACATAGGATTAGTTCCAGGAAATTATCTTGAAGAGGTGAAAAGGATATTTTAATAAGACATAACTAAATTGGAAAGTGTAAACCAGTATATCAGGTTAGAACTTTATATGATTATGAACAACAATCATTTGAAGAAATATCGTTTAATGAGGGGGAAATTCTTGATGTTTTTGATGAAGATGGTGAAAACTGGGTTTTTGCTAGATGTGGATCATCATACGGATTTGCGCCAAGCAATTATTTAGAAAAAATTACAAACACAACATTACCTAGCCATAAATCAACGCCTATTCAAGAAAATACGGAATCGCAGCTTGTATCTACAAGCTCTTCTATATCTCCAGAATTTATGAAGAAATCAAACGTATCAAAAGAAACATTTCCATCATTTCAAAATACACAACTTACAAATAAATTACAGAAAAACGTCGTTTCATTTTCAGAAAAGCCCGTTTCAAATAAGGAATTAAGTAATTCAGAAACTTTAGATGCTTACGCTATTTCTAGCGAACCTTATTCTTTTAATACTCAAGATAATTCCAATGAAAGTTTTAAAACATGGACTGTTCATGAAATTGATAAAAAAAAGAGGAGGAAAGGAGCTTTAGGCGTTGGAAGTGATAAAATTACATTTTCTTGTGAATCTGGTAAAAAATCACCGCAAGTATTTCCTATTTCTTCTATTATTCAATATTCAGTCGAGAAAAAACACGTATTTATTGATGTATCTTCATCTAAGTCAACAATTTCTTATGATTTTCATGCAGGATCCTCTGAAACTGCAGCTGAAATTTATTCTGCTATCGAAAATCTTGCTAGTATTTCACGTTCTACTTTAAAAGAAATTGCTTCTGCAGCTGGTACAGCAGCTTCAACAATGCATATCAGTTCCGGAACTGTCAAGGAAATAGAAAAAACTTCTTACAAGGGCGATGAATCCACTAATAATAATGATAATAATGATAATAATGATAACAATAATATTAATAGATTTAATTTCGAACAATTAGAAGAAAAAAAAGGGATAATTTTATATGATTTCGATGCTGTTGAAGATGATGAGCTATCTGTAAAAGAAAATACAGAAGTTTTTATTTTAGATGACACTTCCAATAATGATTGGTGGAAAGTAAAGAAAGGAGATCACGAGGGTCTGGTTCCAGCCTCATATATAAGATATTTTCCTCAGAATCTAAAAGTTTCAAGAAATCAGAAGAACGTAAAAAATTCAAAAGACTCAAAGGATCAAAAAAAAACAGAATGTTATCAAAATGAATTACAAAAATCAGAAAAAAAAGTTCATGTAGAAAAGAAAATAAACAGTAAAAAATTTTCAATCTAATGATTTTATAACTAATGAGATTAGAGCCTCAATTAGATAAAATTAGAACATGGACCGATAGAACAGGCTCATTTAAAGTGGATGCACAATTTTTAGGCATCATTGATAACAAAATTCATTTACATAAGCTTAATGGAATAAAAATATCAGTCCCTATGTCAAAAATGTCATTAGAAGATATACATTATGTTGAAAGTATCACAGAGCCTTTTAAAAATAAACAAAATACAACTACAAATGCAGAAGTTAGTGATACTAAACAAAGTAAAACCAAGAACAAAACTTCCCTAAACAAACGTAATTCTTCTACCTCAATTTCTAAGAATAATTATGACTGGTTCGATTTTTTTTTATCATCTGGTGTCAAATATGAATTATGTCAAACTTATGCTACAAATTTTGAAAATGAAAATTTAGTTGAATCAAATCTATTAGATCTTACACGGGAAGATATGCAAAGTCTTGGCATAAAAGATGATGATATTATTAGAATTACTAAAAATATAAGGGAAAAATTTAAAAACAAACTAAATATTCAGGAGCCTAAACTTGAAATAAATAAGACAGAAAGCCAAATTACTTCTGAAACAGAAAACTTAAGTAAATTAGAGGATAATTTGGATTCATTATTATCACTTCCAAATGAAAAATCACAATCACTTCAAGTCAATAATAAAACTGATACACATTCTTTTTCAAAAAGTATAAATAAAGAATTTCTTTCAGAAACTAAGAAAACTTCAGCATCTGGATTTGAAGATGATGCCTGGTCTATTAGATCACCTAATACCAAAAAAAATGAACCATCTATTCCAAATACAGAAACTACTAATCCTCAATTAGCTCATGCAATGAAAAACTTATCATTACTAACTCCTCCTATGAAACCTACTCATACGTCACCCATTTCTTCCCAATTTTCCAAGGTTAGTTATTTTATCTTTATAAAGCTTCTATCCTAATAATATTCATTATAGCAACAAATTCAACAAAATATTCTACCACAAGCACAACCTATTTCTCAAACAACGATACAAAATCAATATACTACTGTTGATCCGTTTTCAACCACATTTACTAATATGAATCCTAATCCATCACATTTACAGCCTTATCAAAATTATGGAATTACAAATATTCCTGTTGCTTCACGATACTTTTCTTCACCTATTATACAGCCTACTATTCCTCAATTTCAATATCATCAGACACTTCAACCCCAAATTACCTTTGATCAGAAAACTAAACAACAAATTCCACATAATTCGCTTTATATAGATCCTCAACTTTCAACAAATCAAACTCAACTTTATAATTCTCTTCCTTTTACACAACAAAATACAACTTTACCATTACATCTACAAAATAATGGACATAACAATTCCATACCTCAACATACAACAATTCAACAACCATTTCAAAATGCAAATATATTTCGTCATTCGGTTGCTTCTCAATATAATAATTATAATCAATCAACTAATTTCCTTCAAAATACCTACCATCCTTCAATTCAACAACAACAGCTGTTAAACAACTTTATTTCTTCTGACACTTTAAAACATGCTCCAAATAATCCTTCTTTTTCTACAACTTCGCAACCACCAAATACTTCATTTAAACAAACACCAATATTTAAACCTGTTCAATTCGGAACATCAAAATTATCACGACCTGAATCAACTGAGAGACGTGCGAATATAGCTGCAGCAAGTATATTCTTTTTATTTTTTCTTATTTTTAATATATTATTAGCTCCAGAAAACCCTTTTGGTTTCTAGTTTTTTCATATACAACGAATACATGAAAGTCACAACTAAAATAAACAAAATCATAACTAAAATACATGTCTTATTATTTCATTTCAACTTATTTATTTTTATTGTCATTTTATATATTTTTCTAATTTTTTTATATGTTGCGGAGATACTTCAAATCTTAACATAAAAAAATAAGCAACTTCAAAAATATTAAGAAAATTTGAAAATGACTAAGGAAGAAAGAACCGGTAAGTAAATTTCTAATAATAGGGGAGAGGATATGTTTTTCTATTGTAATTATGAGATTTTAAAAAAATCCTATTTAAACAGATTAAAAATGATAAAGAAAAGTAATTAATAATTTATCTTTTTTTTTTCAAATTTTTAAGATAAAAATGGGAAAAATAAGGAAGAAATGGCTATTTATAAGAGATCGTCTTATTTTTAATTATTTATCTTTTTTAGTTAATTGTAACTAATATTTTTTTATAGGGTTGGCAGTAGGCCTTAACCGTGGCTATAAAACAACATTTCGCCAGCCTCCACCTCGGATATCACATAGGAAAGGTTGTTTATCTAAGCGTGTTTCTTTTATTCGAAATATTATTCGTGAAGTTGCAGGGTTTGCTCCATATGAGAGACGTATTATTGAGCTATTGCGTAATTCAAAAGATAAACGTGCACGAAAACTTGCAAAACGAAGAGTATTTTTTCCAGTTGTATTGTTAATATCTTTAATATATTTAGCTTGGAACTTTTGGGCGTGCTAAGAAGAAAATAGAAGAATTGACACATCTTATTGCAGAAACACGAAAAGCGGCAGCACATTGAATTTTTTGGTTATAAGTTTCTAATGAGGAACTTATTTCTAACACAATGTTCCTAGATTTCTTAATATTTTATCAATGATTAAAGTTACTGTTTTGTTTTTATATTTAGCTTTAATTATTCTAAAATCATTGAAATCTCATTAAAGTCTATATTTTTAATTCTACAGCTTAATCATATTACTATTTAATTCTAAAAAATCTTTATATTACTTTTTTTTAGAAATTTTCACCAAAATTATTTTAAAATTATAATTTTTAAAATTTGTTTTTTTTAAGTGCTCAAAGAACCACATAATATTAAGAGTTTTATATATTTAAAATACTTTTAATAATTTTTTCCATTGCAAATAAATTATAAACTTATACGCTTAATGATTGATAAATTATTCCTAAACTTAACTATATAAGGATTTTTGAAATTTTATATTACTAAATCTAATATTTTTTAATTATAAACTTAGTAACAGTAAAAAGTTAAAGATAATTTTGAAATGTATATCTTTTAAGTAAAAAAAATAAAACAATGAATGAATAACATAAATCAAATTTTAATTGATATAAGTAAATATATTCATGTTATTTAATCCATAAACTTAAACAAATGTCTTTAAAAATTCTTCAATAACAGTTCGAATTTCTTCATTCGTTTCTTTTGAGAGGGAACCTTCTTCTCTAATTTTTGTCAAAAGACCTGAAAAATTCTGCCGAAGATGAGCCTAAATTTTTATTAAAAGATAAATTTACAACGTTTTAGTAATAAACTAACCAAAAAAGCCTGCTCAAATGGACCAATTTTTTCTACAGGTAATTTATCAAGTAAACCATTTACACCAGCAAATATCAATGGCACTATTATTAAATTAAAAACATTAAAACGATATATTTTCATGATTACCCTGTTCTTCAACAGGCATAGGAGAATATTGATTTTGTTTTAAAAGCTCAACCAAACGTTCACCACGATTCAAAGTCAATTTTGTAGAAGTATCAAGATCAGAACCAAACTGAGCAAAAGCAGCAACCTCTCTGTACTGAGCCAAAAAAAGCTTTAAAGAACCGGATACTATAATGTAATAATAATTCAATAATAATAAAAAACATATAATATACCTTGTTTCATAGCTTTAACTTGAGCAGAAGAACCAACACGAGATACAGAAAGACCAACATTAATAGCAGGTCTTATACCCTTAAAGAATAACTCCGATTCCAAGAATATTTGGCCATCAGTAATAGAAATAACATTTGTAGCTAGAATCATTAGAAAAAAACAATAAAACAACAAATAAGTACGAATGTATGCAGAAACATCACCACCTTGCGTCTCAATAATAGGAAGAGCAGTTAAAGATCCCGACCCATATTTTTCATTCATTTTAGCAGCACGTTCTAAAAGTCGAGAATGAAGATAAAAAACACTATTCTTAGTAAATAAAGCAATTTAGATAACACACAACATACTCCCCAGGATATGCCTCTCTCCCAGGAGGACGTCGAAGAAGAAGAGACATTTGACGATACGCGACAGCCTGTTTTGATAAATCATCATACACAATTAAGGCATGACGTCCATTATCACGAAACCATTCCCCCATAGCACATCCGGAAAACGGTGCAATATATTGAAGAGGCGCAGCCTCGGATGCAGTAGCAGCCACAACTATAGAATATTTTAAAGCATCATTTTCCTCTAACGTTTGTACAAGCTGTGCAACAGTTGATCGTTTCTGACCAACGGCTACATAAACACAATATAGCTTTTTAGATTCATCATTTCCATTATTCAATCGTTTTTGATTAAGAATAGTATCAAGAGCAACCGCTGTTTTTCCAGTCTGCCGATTACCAATGATCAATTCTCGCTGACCACGTCCTATAGGAACCATGGAATCAACACATTTCAGGCCTGTTTGCATAGGTTCTCTAACAGATTGTCGAGGAAGAATACCAGGTGCTTTCATTTGAACACGTCGACGCTCAGTAGCTTTAATAGGACCTCTACCATCAATAGGATTACCTAGAGCATCAACAACCTTCCTCGCATTAGAAATACTCTTTTAAAGGTGTTTTTAAATACACGTCCAAGTAATGAAGGACCAACTGCAACATCAACAATATCGCCTGTTCGTTTGACAATTTCTCCTTCTTTTACCAAACGATCATTTCCAAATAATACAACACCTATTCAACCAATTCAACTAAAATATAAAACATGGCAAAAAATAACATACCCACTTGATCAGGTTCTAAATTTAAAGCCATACCTTTAATACCAGATGAAAATTCAACCAATTCTTCAGCTTGTACATTATTAAGACCATAAACACGAGCAATACCATCACTAATAATCATATTATATCACTTATTAAAAGAACTAATCAAAATACCCAACACTGAGTACACGTCCTGTTTCTGTTAAACTCGCATCAGCAGAAATACCTCGAATTTTTTCCTCCAAAATCGATGAAATCTCAGTCGGAGACACCTTTTCAGAGAAACCCCTTGTATTTATACGAATTATTGGATATTCTGCAGAGATCTAATACCAATAAAATTAACAATCCACCAAAACGTAAAAAAAATAATAAATCTCAAATAAAATATATAATATATCCAATAAAAATAATAGCTAAAGGATATTCCTATAATTACAGCCAAAAAATTGCTTATTTTAATCATTATTTAGAAAAATATTTCTCCATATATCATTTCTTAATAACACTCAAAAAATGTTACTATCCAAGTAAATTCCAGAGAAAAAAAAGACATATAATAATCAATTAGTCCATTTATTTATAAAGATATAGGTTTTTCATTTTTTTTTGCAAAAAAATCCCCATTCTTTTAAAGAAAATTAGTATTTTGTTTTACTTACCGTTCTCAAAGCTGATCGCTTAAAAAACCCAGAAAAAAAGAATGAAGCCATACGTGCAGAAGAGGCAATCATTGTTCTTATAATAAACTCCTTTTTTCTCTATATAAAAACGCTAAAATAATCTTTTTTTCTAGACTTAAAAACGAGGTAGAGAAAAACCTCATAAAAAACCCTAAAGAACAAAGACAAATTTCAAAGGTAATATTTATAAAATGCAAGTAAAACATAAAAAAATATTAAGAATTTAAGTGAATATATATAATTTTCCTTAAAGATATGTTATATAAAGAAATGAAAATAAATGAATAAAAAATTAATCAAAAGATTCAATATCATCATTTATATCATATAATAAAAACTTATGAGATTCATCTTTATCAATTAAGGCAGGAATATCGAAAAATGCTTAAAAAATTAGCAAAAAAAGATATTAAAAAGAATCATACATGTTTTTTTTTTTAAAATAAGTGACTGATATGGAAAAATTTCAGTTATCATAGATATCGAAGATTTCATAGTATTATAGTAAAGATTGTAACAATTACAATAACTTTTATAAATAGAATCAATGAAATAATCATTTTTTAATTTCATTTCTTGTAAGATTTTTTGATAAACAGGATATACTATTTTTGATGTAAATGAACGTTTTACAGGGGATGGTAAACCTATTAATAAGCCCATAATAGCTACAAGGGAAGACATCCGTTGTTGCAAAGAATAATGCCATACTTTAGCTGAAAGCATTGTATCAGAATAACTTAAAAAAGAAAGTATAAAATCAACATGTTTTATATCATTGCAAGATTCCAAATAATTGTGATGAAGTGCTAATATATAAATATCATAACTAACTGGTATCGTGTCCAATATGTTATCAGGGTTGACCTTTGATATTCGTCTTTCATAAACTTTTAAATGAAAAGGTAAAGAATTTTTTGGGAAAAAATGTTCAAATTTATCCTCCGGAGAATCCCCAATACGCTTATTGTATATAACTTTACCAACAGCATGAAAAAACCCTAAAGTAATATCTCGATTTATAATCGAATTAATAAGTAAGCCTTTCTCTTTAGAAAAACCTAAAATTATATTATTTCTTTGTAACACTAATACAAAGTTAATGAAACCTTTGCTTGAATTCTCTAAAATTATTCCTACAATAAATTGTAAAGAATTTAATGCTGAACGAATATCTCCGCAAGATGACTCAATAATTGATTCTATTAATTCTAAACTAGGTTTCTGAGAATAACGACATTCAATATCAATTATCTTATTTATTGTTTTTTGAAGAGATATTTTTGTAATTGGATTAAAACTATAATAGCATTACTATTAAGTTTAAATAAAGAATTACCAACCTAATTTGTACCGTTTTTTCAGATTCAATAATAGTCCTACCTAATAAACTATACAAACTTAACCCTTTAACTCTTTTATTATCTGTTTCGTCAAATTCTTTAAAATCCATTTCTGTTATTATTAAGACAAGAGGATATTTGTTTCTAGATGATGAAATATAACGAAGAATAGCCAATTGAAAATCATGCTCTTTATCAGGAGTGCCAGGAGACGATGTATAAATGTTTGGTAAATCTTCAATCAAAATAATCTTAGAATCAGAAAAAACATTGGATGTGCCATCAAAATCTAAAGATGAATATTGCTTCGATATTAAAAGAAAATTCTCAAATTTTGAAAACAATGATAGATGATCTAGCTCTAGACAGTCCTTAAGAAAAAATTATAAAATAAATTCAACAATAACAACCCATATCCTCTGATAATATAGTCATTGGATTTTGCCATTCCAAAATTTCAAATCCCATTTCCTGAGATAATACATTAATCGTAGCTGTCTTTCCTGATCCTGGTGGTCCCGTAAGAATAATTAATTTCTAATATCTATTAGATCATTAAAATATATAACTCATAAATTCTTACTTTTTCTAAATCCTGCTTTAATGCAATTGATAACCAATTACGAATTTCTGCAACTTTCTTTTTATTAACTGCTAAATCATTAACAGTTAATGGTTTGTATTTTTCATTCCACATCAAAATATCTTGTTCCATAAGAAATCATGGATATAAAATTCTATATAAGATATATACCATCATATTTACTCTTTTTTTCTATTTTATTTTTTTCTATCCTATCAAAAATCGCCATGATATTCCTTGATCTTTTACCAACACTTCTAACAAAACGACTACAGTAATTTTCTTCCTCTGAATCACTTTCAATACAAATAGAATCACATTCAAGATATTTATTTTCTGATTCAAACAAAGAATCCTTTAATCCAAAGCATTTCTTCTCTTTTTTACAACTAACTCTCTCTTTAGACGATCTAAGGAAATGTTTACTTAATCTTTCATCAGTTTCTTCTATTTTTAGCTTCTTTAATGGCATTTTTTTTCTCATATTTAACAACTTTATTCAATTTCAAATAAAAAGCCCAAATTTAAAGCTAAATTAACCGGGAAAAAACAACCACAAATCATTAACACAAATAATCCACTCACTGAGTCATATTTAACTTAAAAAGACTCATTAAATAGTCATTTATTCCATAAACATTAAATGTTGACGTTCACGATTTTAACGTGCTCTGATAAAATTCAAGATAAACGACATAAAAAACTTGTAAGCACCAGTAAGTATTTTAATGGAATTTTTCCCTAGAAAAAACACTAAAAACTAATAGATCTTAATATAAGAAAACTATATCTTTCTATAATTTACATGAAACAGAAAAAAAGGATCTTTAAGGGTTATAAATGAAGGTTTATAGAGAAATTAAAATCTAAAAGAAATATACTAAGTAAAGGAATTAGTCACAGGATATACAGATGAACACGCAGAATCTCTCAAGAAAAGTATCAAAAATATCTCTTGATTTTTCTACAGAAGAAGCATCAGATAATGAATTTGAATTTGAAAGCGCGTATGCTAGAATGTTATTTGCTAAAGATAGAAAATCAGGAGAAAGGAATTGTATAGAAGATAATAAATATGATATTAAGAAAATAAGGAAAAAAAGATCTATTAAAAAAGAGAGGGAATCACCAAATGAAATTTTAAAACAAAATATAGAAGAATCTAATTCTACATTACAAACAATCAGGAGCATGGAGAATGCAGGAAGGAATTATATATATGATAAAAAAGTATAGTATTTTATCTACTTTTTTTTATTTATTTAGGGTCTAGAATGATTTTATAGAAAAAAGTATAAATTACCATAAGAATCTTAAATATACGGAAGAATTACAGTCAATGCCACAAAAGGTATGAGTTTTGTAGGAATTATTTATATAATAATATTTATATTTAAGGAGTTAGTTGATATTTCTGCTTTTTCAAATTCTATGGCACTTATAACAGCACAAACTAAAATAAATCAACATAGTCAAGAATCACATACATTTCAAACTCCAGCTTTAAAACAAAGGTATAAGGGGTTTTATTTTCAAGATTTGTTTTTTAAATTCTACAGTTGGGGAATTAATGCATCGTCTTCAGCTCGTTGGAAACGTATTGGACGAATAGGCTTAGGACCACCAAAACGTGCAGAGCGTCTTTCAAGTGAAAGTGTGGATGAACTTGAAAATGGCACAGAAGTAAGACAAGAAGATTCTAAACTTCCTTTTTTAGGAGCAGAAAAGCAAGACATACAAACTTTTAATGGTGGTAAAGAAAATATACCACATGAACATATTATGAATAAGGAAAATCAATTTGACATTTTTCCTGTACTCTCGAATTCAACGTCACCAATAGAAAATCAAAAAACATCCCCAAAGAAGTTCAAAAAAATGCAATCTTTATTGATAAATCCAGTAAACTGTCTTCAAGATACAGATTTAATTGTTCAAAATAAAGTCGTAAACTTCATCTTTTGAATTAATAGTATACTAAATTGTGTAAAGAATGAATCTGTTTTACCAGTTTATATATCAAAATCATCACTTTTTGAAAATTTACAGAAAAATATAGAAACAAATTCTCCAAAGGACTCTTCTATTAAGAAATCTGATTCATGTTGTTTGCAATCAATGTTAAAATCTGAAAAGAAAAATTCAGTAGATGTAAATGACAATGTTTTACCTCAAACAAATTCTCCTAACACAAAAACTAATTTATCATCATTGCAAAATGTTTCTTCGAAATCTAAATCCATTACTTATGTATATATATCCTTTAATATCACGTCTTCTAATTTTTATTAGGTAAATTCGAAACCTTACAATCGATTAGATCTTATAGGAAGAGGAGGAAGTAGTAAAGTGTTTAGAGTAATGGACCAAAATCATAAAATGTTTGCTCTTAAAAAAGTTCATTTCGACAAAGCAGACAAAAGTGCAATTGTTAATTTCAAAGACGAAATTGAATTATTAAAAAAACTTTCAGGGCATGAGAGAATTATTAAATTATATGATTCTGAAATTAATGATACAAAAGGTTATTTAACAATGGTACAAATATAAACTTTAAAATTTATATAATTATATATAATAATTTATAGATATTAGAAATCGGAGAAATCGATTTATCACATTTACTTGCAAAACAACATCAAAGACCGTTAGATATAAACTTTGTTCGATTATATTGGGATCAAATGCTTCAGGCTGTTCAGGCTGTTCATGATCAAAAAATTGTTCATTCTGACCTAAAACCTGCGAATTTTTTGCTTGTTGAAGGTTCTCTTAAATTAATAGATTTCGGTATTGCTAAAGCGATCGGAAATGATACTACAAACATTCATCGTGATTCACAAATAGGAACTATTAATTATATGTCTCCAGAAGCATTATCTGAAGCACATTCTAGTACACCAGGAGAACAAAAAGTGATGAAACTAGGAAGAGCAAGTGATATATGGAGCCTGGGATGCATATTATATCAAATGGTATATGGAAAAACACCTTTTGCTCATCTAACAATGTTTCAAAAAATCAAAGCAATACCGGATCCTAAGCATTCTATCAATTTTCCAACTATGGCATTTCCTATTGCACATAATGGACAAAGTCAACCAGATGGTGTTAGAGTTAATAAAAATTTGATAAAAGTTATGAAAAGTTGTCTTGAAAGAGATCAAACAAAAAGAAAAACAATACCAGAATTATTACAAGACCGGTTTTTGCAACCTGAAAAACATCTACAAAATGAAAAGCCAACTGTCAGACTAACATTAGAACAAATGATCCAATTAGTTGAACAAATAGTAGAAGCAGTAAAATCCGAAAAACATACTTTGGAACAATTAAAAGCAGCAACTAATGTAGGGTTCTTTTCTATTTTAATGTTATTCTTCTAAAATCGTATGATAGGAATCTTTTGCGAGATTATTAGAAATCCAAGAAGGCTAACAAAAAGCTATAATAGCCATATTTGAAAAGATATTTAACGTTTAATTATTTATACTCCATCTATAAAAATTTCAAGATTCTAAAATTTACCAAAGAGATTAATATTAAAATATGGTTGGGTTTACCGAAATGGCATCTTTCTATTTCATTATCAAATCTTTTAAATTGCAAGTACATACTCCTATTTATGTATATCATGTATTGTAATCTCACAAATTCTAATATCAATTAAACTTTTTTTTTTTTTCAAAATCTATTTACCTTAATACTGTATAATCTTGTTTGCTTTTTACAACTTTTATACGTCTTTGTCTACGCTTCTTTTTTATAAAATATGACATGGGTGCCTTTGTTAATTCCAAAACTCTAGCTCTACATGTATAAAGTTTCTCATCTATATACGGTTGACCTTTTAATGTATAATTTCTTGACCCCAATTTAGAGATAGAATTTAACCTAATTATATCACCAGGCTTAACATCACACAATCTTTGAGGAAGTGTAACAACATCCCCTTCTGTAACAATAAAAGATCGGCCATATATATGTATAACAGCATAAAAAGAAGGTTCAGATAGAAATTTTTTAAATGGCGTAGTAATTAATGATGTAGATTCAACTGATGATTTAATTTTAGGAGATAAGGAAATAAACCTAGCAAAGAACGGAGGAAGTAGTCCTTTATTCTTTGAAAAAAAAAGTTTCCTTTCTAAATAAAAATCATAAGAAGTTTATAACTATTTTTCTTTATTTCTATCTCAAACTTGCCTATAAAAACCCCGTTTTTTCGAAAAAATAATAAAAGACATCTTCTTGAAGAACTAAATATGTTCCATTTCTTCATTAAAAACCCTTTTCCTTCAAATTAATAAATATATATTTTTTTAATAATTTTGAAGGTTATCGGGCTAGGACTTTAACGTCTGATATTTCTAAAAATCTATAAAAAGTTTAAATTTTGTCTAAATTATACTTAAAAAATGGTTTTAATTTTATTTTTCTTTAATATTTATTAAAAATGAGCAGCCCCAAGGGGATTATATTGAAAATCACATTAAAAAAAGAGGCCGCCGTCTTGATTTTGAGGAAAGAAAGTAGTTTTATTTTATAATCAAATAAAATAAGATTAAGGTATTTTAGACGTAAAAGAGAGGCTCATTTGGTTCATAAAAAGTCAGAATGTTCAAGAAAATTAAGAGGAATTAAAGCAAAAATCTATAATAAACAACGGCGACAGGAAAATATTAAAATGAGAAAATTGTAAGATTATTTTTACTATTTTAAGATTATTTATTAGTTTTTCGGATAGAATTAAAGAGCATGAAAAGAGAAATATAAAAGAAAAGATACCAAATAGCATTCCTGATGGAGCAGTACCGACATATCTATTAGATCGTGGAGATGAAAAACAAGCTAAAATACTTTCGAATATGGTAAAACAAAAAAGAAAAGATAAGGAAGGAAGATATTCTGTTCCTCTTCCGAAAGTTCGTGGAATTTCAGAGGAGGAGATATTTAAGGTTATTAAAACAGGGAAAAGCAAGAAAAAATCATGGAAACGATTGATTACAAAAGCAACATTTGTTGGGGAAGGATTTACACGAAAACCTGTTAAATATGAGGTAAATATGTTTTAAAAGTCTTTTATAATGTTTATTTAACTTTTGAAAAGAGATTTATAAGGTTTTTTAGTCTTTTTTAATATAAATATCTAATTAATTAAGACCTATGGCTCTTCGACAAAAAAAAGCCAATGTTACTCATCCAAAATTGGCAGTAACCATGCAGTTTCCTATCCTCGGTGTTAAAAAAAATCCCCAATCTCCTATGTATACACAATTAGGTGTTCTAACAAAAGGAACTGTAAATAAAAAACAAGTATGTCTATAGTTCTTCTAATTTATATAGATTATTGAGGTAAATGTAAGTGAAATGGGTCTTGTAACACCTGGAGGAAAGGTAGTCTGGGGAAAAGTATCAAATACATAATTTTTATTCATTTTATAATATATATAGTATGCTCAAATAACAAATAATCCTGAAAACGATGGTATTTAACTTTTTTTATCCATTTATATTAATAGCTTTTAGGTTGCGTCAATGCAATTTTACTTGTATAAATGAATTTTTATCTATATTTCTTATTTATAATTCATCATATATAAATTTTCTCTCTAAATTTGCATTTTCATCATTTATAAAGTAATTTCATAATTACTAATAATATTACTGATATTTTATTTATTTTAATCTTATTATAAAATATTATTTCAATTATTCATATAACATTTTTATTTTTAATTTTTCATAACCTATATCTTAAAAACAACATTCAATTAAAATAAATATATAATTCTTTTTCTTTTTAAAGATAAATATATCCTTTAGAAATAAGTATTTCATATTATTTTATTCAAGGTTCTATTACTTTTTATTTATAATTCGGCTCTTTAATTTTTCTGAATATCAAGAAAAAATGAAGAAAAACATAATTTTATGGATAATTCTCCCTTTCATACACATTTACGGGTTTTCTGTTTATGATGATGTATATTTTTTTATTTAAAAAAATCATTTTCATCAAAAATAGATCTTAAGTCAACCACGTTATCAAATAAACTTTAAAAAAATGCCTATATCAAGAGGAATAGTCAATGATCGTCTTTTAACTGACAATAGGACACATAAGGATGATATAGAATATGAGATATTAAAGCTTAAAAACGAGGAATATCTCTGCACAATACCTAAAGTTAATGATGAGTTAATAGAAAATGAAGAAACTCCAGAAGAAAAAATTAAAAAAGAACAAGAAGCAGATAAGGCATTAGAAAAAGGGCTAAAATTATTATCTTCTATGGAGAATACATGTATTTATTATGTAGGAAATGATTTAAATATTTAAAATATAAATAATTTAAAAATAGTTGGAAGGATGGTGGACATATGTTTTTTGTTATAATAAATATGCAAAACAATTTCATCAAAAAGAATGGGATGGTACTCAAAGAGGTCTTCGTATGTTAGAGAATCAAAGTGAAAATTATTATTTTTTAGGAAAGTTAAATGCAACTACAAAGAAAAAAGAACCAGAACTTCCGTCTAAAATAGAATATAATGGAGATTCTTATTATATTAGTCAGAGAATGCACGGAGGTACATATTGTAATCTTATTCAAGATAATCGACATATTGAAATTCAGGTATTTTTTTCAGATAAGAGTTTTATATTTAAATAATTTTTTAGTATATATGTGAACCTGATACTTATGACAAAATTATGTTTATATCAGAAGTTTCTACATGCTCATATAAAATGATTGTTCATACGTCAAAATTATGCAAAGAGTCTTTTTTTAATCAAATAAATAATAAAAACGTACATATTGTTAGTTGTGAAAAGATATTGAATAATAATGAATATGCCGAATTGATGAACGTTTTATATCCGAAAACACCTAATAATTTACGTTTGGATCTTTTCTTTTCTAATCTCAACGTTAAACATATTGCTAAACAAAAAAGAAAGAAGAGAATTGAGAAAAATAGAAATACATTTAATTCTTCATATATATATAAAAATGAAAACTAAAAATCACCAAAAGTAAATATTCTACAAAAATGAATAATTTCTTAACTGTCTATACAAATTCAAAAATTATCAATTAACTAACTATACAATAATATCCAAAAAACCTTACGAAAATAAACACAAAAAATCTAACTCAATTTATCATTATAATTTACAATTCTTAAATGATTCTATAAAAATAAGGGAATTCTAATTTTATAAAAAAGATTATTAATTCTTTAAACAAAATATTATTAATTCTCAATCATTTTATTACATTTCTGTATATAGGTTTTTGCTTATTTTAAAAACCTATTTTAACACTAATAAATATTTTAAAAAATAAATACTTTTCAAATGATAGGAAGATTTTACAAAAATTATTTTTATAAAACTAAACTTTTAATAAGATAAAATGAAGATGGATCAAAAAGATAAGGAATCTAATAGGTCTTTTTTAAATTCTTATGAAGAAGCTCATTTTTTTAATGATTTTTGCTGCATTGATTATCTCATTTTTAAAGGGTTATCTTATGGAAAAAAAGAAAAGAATGTATGTACAGGTGTATATAAATTATCTTATTATATTAATTCTTTTTTAGCAGGAAAATCACAATTATCTTTTATCTTTTAAAAAATTAAATTCATTAGAAAATAAAACATGTATAAAAAAATGTACAAATAGTTCTTATAAAAATGAAATTGAACTAAATATAAATCCAAGGGAAGTTCAAGAAAGATTTAATAGATGTTTATATTTTCGAGAATATTATACATTATATAAAGAGGCTCAAAATCTATATGAAGATAGGACAATTTGTGAGAGCAGTAGAATTCTTAAATATATTTATTTATATATCTGATTTCTAATACAACAGATTTAAAGTCAATGAAAAATTTAAAAAATACATGTTCTTCTTTATATAAATGTCTTATACTTCGCAATCAGTACATTAAATTTTCACTTCAACGTCATATTGATAACCCAAGACATGAAAAAGTATGGAACATATATCCAAAAGATAATGAAAAATTTGAGATTGAGAAATGTGTAATTCCAGGTAAAGATAATCAAATAAAATATAGATATGAAAGTTCAGGAATTTTTCAAACATATTCATCCCAAAATGGTATAATTATTAGGAAAAATTAAATTTAAAGCCTTTAATTATTTAATTTAGATATGGATATTGGTAATCCAGTATTAACTGTTCCAACAATATGCGAATTCTACGAAAATCTTAAAGAAATTTACATTGTAATAAATGATGAATCAATCAAGAAATTTGCTTCTGAAAGACTAAAAAATTTAGAAGATGAATGGGAAAAATATATAATATCTCATGAAAAAGACGAAATCATAAGAATTAAAGTATTTTTTTTTTTAAAAAATGAGATACTAATATATAAAAGCAAATTCCCCATAGAGACTTTTATAATATTAGAAAAGTTGATACGCATATTCATCACGATGCAACTGTTAATAATATTTTATATAAATGAATATAGTACTTATATTAATAGGCTACTCAAAAACATTTGTTGGAATTTATAAAAAGAAAACTGGAAAATTCTCCAAATGTATAATCTTATAATTCTTTAGATGTTTTATTTAATTTTTTTGATAGGATATTGTGTTATATCAAGATGGAAAATATCATACATTAAAAGATGTATTTGATTCTTTAAATTTAACTGCATATGATCTTACAATTGATATTCTTGATATGCATGTAAGTTTTTAAAATGAAATTATATATCAGATTGATCCTAAAAAGGCTTATAAAGATACGTTTCAGCATTTTGAAGTATTTAATTCAAAATTTAATCCATTTGGAAGACCCATATTTAAAACTATTTTCTTAAGTACAGATAATTATATGAAAGGAAAATATTTTGCGGAGCTTACACGCGGTATTTACCTGCTATTTACTATTTATTCTATATTTATTTTGTATAGAGCTTATTAACAAATTGGAAGCTGATAAATATAAAATGGCAGAATATAGACTTACTATTTTTGGAATGTTCGTTTTATAATTAATTTATATAAAGCTAATTATAAGTAGATCATTAGATGAATGGGATAAGTTAGCAGAATGGGTTATTGATAACAATTTATTTTCACCAAATGTTCGCTGGATAATACAAGTTCCTCGAATTTATAATGTTTTTAAAAAGATTGGGACTCTCAACAACATGGAGGAACATATAAAAAGTAGAAGACTAAATTTAATTTTTAATACTTATATTTTAATAGATTTTTTTCAGCCACTTTTTGAAATAACCCTTGATCCATCTAAAAATCCTAAGCTTCATATTTTTTTACAAAGAGTTGTTGGTTTTGATTCTGTAGATGATGAATCAAAGCCAGAAATTGAACTAGATTCTGAATTTTTAACTCCATCTTGGGATTATTTGGAAAATCCACCATATTTTTATTGGCATTATTATATATATATGAATACGGCAATTCTTAATCATTGGAGAAGAGAAAGAGGATTCAATACTTTCCTATTTAGGCCACATTCTGGAGAAGCAGGAGATATTAACCATCTTGCATGTTCATTTTTAACAAGTTATTCTATTAATCATGGAATTTTGCTAGAAAAAAATTATGCAATACAATATTTATATTATTTAGCTCAAATTGGAATTTCTATGTCTCCAATATCGAATAATTTATTATTTTTAAGGTTTCATGAAAACCCATTTCCACTTTTTTTTAAAAGAGGATTAAATGTAACGCTTTCTACAGATGATCCCGTTCAATTTCATTTTACAGAGGATCCACTTCTTGAAGAATATGCTATTGCTACTCAGGTATGAAATTTATAAGTTTATACTCTATTTAACATTTAAGATTTGGAATTTATCTGCTGTAGACATGTGTGAACTTGCACGCACTTCTGTTCTTCAGAGTGGTTTTGAATATAAACTTAAGATAAAATGGTTTGGAGATGAATTTCAGGATGAAAAGAAGACAAATATACCGAAAATTCGTTTAGATTTTAGGAAAAAGACATTTTTTTATGAGTTATTTATGTTAATTCAATATATTACTTTTGATTCAGAAAATTAGCTATTTTTAATATAAGAATCTTTCAACTTAATAGATACTAGTAATTATGTTATTGTCAATTATAATATATACTCCTAAATAAACAAAATATTATATAGTTTTATAAATATTTACATAAAATGTCATAGAGTATTTTAAATAAAAGTTTAATATATATCCTTTTCAAAATTATATACTGCACATTGTATTAAAACATTTAAAACTGCTTATTTTAGGTATGTAATGTTAAATCATCTTTAAAAGTAACTCGATGATGTTTTTTACCATTCTTATTAAAAGATTCATCCTCAATACTATCTTCAATCTTCCGTTTTAACCCCTTAAACTTCCGTGTTTGAAGCTGATTAATATTTTGTTTTTCTAAATGAATTTGTCCAATTTTATCACCCATTTTATCAATGTCAATATTCTTTTTGATTTTAGGCAGATGTTTTTTTGGTTTTTTCATAGCTTCTTTCATCATTTTCTCATTTGCTTCATGAGTCCTTTTAATTGAAAAATCATACCGTGGCCCCATTTCTTCCAATTCTATCTTTGAGCCTACTTGTTTTTCCTTTAAATATTTAATCATGTAT
Source organism: Pneumocystis murina B123 (assembly GCF_000349005.2). NCBI lineage: Eukaryota > Fungi > Ascomycota > Pneumocystomycetes > Pneumocystales > Pneumocystaceae > Pneumocystis > Pneumocystis murina. The sequence goes on from NW_017802363.1 coordinate 182,176, forward strand.
ACACGAAAAAAAATAGGAGGAAAAGGATTTTCATCCGTAGGCTCTTCAGTTAAAAGACATACAGCATACTGAATACCTTCAATATTCAACCGATCTGTTGTTTGACCATGAAAAAAATCAAGAAACATAGATTTACATAATTGATATTTTGGAGATGATTCAAATAATGATCCTGCAAATAAAATCATTGGTTTTAACCCAATAAAACATTTTTCATTCTTATAATATCAGTATAAACCCATATTTCTTTCTAATTATCAAAAAAACATACTTTAAATTCTATCATTGACACTGCATTTTCAATACGCAACTCAAGCATATCAAGAACTTGATAGTCAAACATACGAACAAAGATTAACGTATTCTGACGTTTCTTTCCATAACTTCCTATAACCAAAAAACTTGCATCATTTTTTTCTGATAAAAAATTCAATGAACTTGTATCTTCAAAAGGATAAATCTTATTTTTTCGAGAAAAATTGATTGCATTAGGTTTCTTTAACAAATACTAAATACCATTGAGTCAGAGAATTCGGGGATTTTCTCTTTTTTTATTATTTTCCTACCAAATCTAAAAGTGCTGTCTGAATTACTCTGTTTGTTGTTGATCCTCGTAAAAAAAGAACTGTCCGTCCAGATTCCTGTATTTTAGGCTCCCGTTTTTCAATTTCCCTTTTTGATCTTGCATTTCTCGGCTTTCTTTAAACAATTTAATACAGAAATTAGAAAAAAATACTAAGAAAAACTTACACAGCTCTTAACATCCTAAGATTTTTAAAAACTTAAGATTCGATAAGAAATTCTTAATCTCATTGATAAAGGGTAGGTCTAACCCTACTCTTAAGTTCTTAAAAATGCCTTTTTTTATTTCCTTCAGAAAACCTCTTCTTAATATAGTTAAAGCCTTCTCTACAAGATCTTTTATTAATCAATATCTTCCTGTTATCTCAGTAGCATGTTCTCCTGGCAAGAAATCCCAAACATCTAAGATTATACTAAGTTCATTGGATAATTCATGGGAAACATTAAAAAAAAGAATAAGAAATACAAGTCAAGTAAAGAATAGATCAAGAATAGATAGATTGGAGATTTAAGAATATTCAGGATTCATTTTTTGTATCGGAACTTAAAGAAATTGGAGGGAAAAAAGAAATAGCAGTTGGTATTTTTGATGGAGTTGGGGGTTGGGAAACATCTAATATTGATGTCAAATGTTTTTCATGGGGAATAAGTGAAAAAACAGAAAATATTTTTAAAGAACAGACAAAAAAAGAAGATACGATAGTAGAAGCTCTTAAAAAAGGGTTTGAAGAGGTTTTAATGGACAAAAATATAGTTGGAGGGGGAGCAACAGTATGTTTGGGTCAATTTTATTATGAAAAAGGAAATATAAAAATCATAAAGTAAGATATATTAAAAAGAGAGCGACTCTTTATAAAAATGATCAGTCTCGGAGATTCGGGATATTCAATTTATCGTAACGGGATTCTTTTATTCAAATCGAATATACAGACCCATTTTTTTAATGCACCTTTTCAGCTTTCTAAGATTCCTTTAGATCTTTTAAAACAAAGTAAAGAAGGGGGGAAAACATATTTAAAAAATGAAGTAGATGATGCAGATATATATAATCATGATTTAAAACATGGGGATGTAATTGTATTTGCAACAGATGGTGTTTTAGATAATTTATTTTTTGAGAATATGGAAATGATTATTACAAAAACACTTGTTAATGCAGGAATTTGGTTAAAATCAGGACAAAATGTCTTGCCATATGAAGGCAATATTTCAAAAGATCAATTATTAGTCGCTACACAAGTTTCTAAACATCTTGTTGTTTCTGCAAAAAAAATTGCACAAAACACAAAAATTGATACACCATTTGCTCAAGAAGCTAGAAAACATCATTTTTTTTATAAAGGAGGGTACAATTAGTCATTAATTATTCATTTCAGATAACTAATAAACAAATAGAAAGCCCGATGATATAACTGTCTTGGTTTTAATCATATTAGATGCTTCCTTTCTAACAACTCTATTTCCACACACTCTTTTTTGCGTATAACTTTATTTTTAAAATATTTTTTCTAAAAAAATTTCAATATATATTAATATCTAATCTTATCCGATTATCTCGATAAGATTAAAAAACCGATATAAAAACATTTTCAAAATACAAATTTTTGTTTTGGTGTTTCTAATTCCTGCAATTTCTTTCTATTAGATGATATTTATCTTATAAAATGTATTTTAAGAATCATTTTTAATACTTAATATCTGTCAAAATCAGTTTTTTAAGATAAAAAATATATTAAAAAAGAAGATTTTAAATAAAAATAAAAATTGAAATGGAGCGCCGAAAAGCAGAAATTGAAGAAAAACGGAACAAACTTGCAGCATTTCGGCGTCATATTCAAGAACGCCGAGGACAATTTGAACTTTCAAAAGCATCAGATGAAACAATGTCACAAGTTGTAAAGAAATTGAATTAGTTTATCTTAAAAAATTAATATGGTTCTATTAGGAAAAGAAAAACATGTTTGATAATAAGAAGGAAATTGATGATCTTGTGACACGTCTTATGGCAGACACAAAAATAGAGGAAAAAGAGGATTTGAAGGGAGAAATGCCCTTAAAAGTTGAAAAAAGGGAAACAAAAGAGTAGAAACCAATAGTATAATCCAGTTTAATTTATTAATCAGTTTTTTTTTAGGAAAATTAGTATTCAAAATGCTTATACATTGTCAGTGACGCCTCCTATTCATCTTTTTAATATACCGCCTTTACAACAAGAATTGAAGCCTATAACATATAATAAAGAGATTCAAACATCGTTTGAGTTGAATACCCCCCCAAAAAAAGAAATAGATATTGAAGCTCAAGTGGAAATTCGGTTAAAACAGGCATTAGATGAAGAGCTTCAAAAAGAGGAAATTCGTAGGAAAGAAGAACAGAATATAGATATAAAAATCGAAATTTTAAAAGATGAAAAACGAAATGATATATTTAATTCTACTTTATTTCAAAATTTTATAGAAAAATCATCAAAAATAATTGAACGAGTTTTGGATGAGGAATATCAACCAACTATAGACTATTCAGAAGATTATTCATTAAGCAAGGACAAACATACAGAAAAAAAGATTAAAGAAGTAATGCAATTTCAATGTGAAAAATGGACATCGAAAAAAGTGATCACTGATTTAGACTGGAGTAATCATTTTAAAGAATTATCTTTAGCTAGTTATTCAAAAAATAAAGGAATTTTTTCAAACTCTGATGGTCATGTTATGATATGGAATTTGCATCTACATGATAGACCTGAATATATCTTTAATTCCCAGGTTTAATATGATATCTTGAATTATCATATATAATTATCTAACCCTCATAAAGAGTGATATTTTATCAGCAAAGTTTTCACCTTTTCATTCTAATTTGATTATTGGTGGATCTTATAATGGACAAATTCTTCTATGGGATACAAGAGCAAATTCTCTTCCTGTTCTTATGACACCTTTAGCGTGTACAGGTCATTCACATCCTGTCTATAGTGTAAAAATTGTTGGTACGTCTAATGCAAACAATATTATCAGTATGAGTACAGATGGAATTGTTTGTGCCTGGACAGTTGATATGCTCACGCAGCCACAAGAAATACTTGAGTTAACCGCTCCGTCATCTTTTAAATACGATGATATTTGTTCTAGATGTATAGAATTTCCAGAATCGGACCCAACAACTTTTCTCGTAGGCACTGATGAAGGGAATATTTATTTTGTTAATAGGTATAATCGAGCAGGTGTAAAAGCTGGTATTAATCCTGGGCTTATATACAAGGGTCATATGGGTCCGATAACATCTATCTCATTTCATTCTTCTAAAGGACCATTGGACTTTGGTAATCTTGTTTTGAGTTCAAGTTTAGATTGGAGTATTAAATTATGGAAAATAAAGCCATCAACAGTTTTAAATACAAATCATTTAGATAAAGATCACAATTTGAATTCTAATATTCCAATTATGGAGTTTGATTGTGGTGAAATGATTTATGATATTAAATGGAGTCCTATTAGACCTGGTATATGGGCATCTGTAAATGGTGGTGGTTCTCTTGAAATTTGGAATTTAGATGCCAATACAGAGGTAAAAATAAAAATTTCTTCTTAGATTTTCTAAAAGAATTTAGATGCCAGTTGCACAAATCTTTCCATCTACAACATCTTCTACTAACAAAGCATTAAATAAATTATCTTGGGAAAGCTATGAAGGGAAGAGAATTGCAATAGGAGGATTAGATGGAGTTGTTTCTATTATCGATATTGGCGATTTTGGAGGAACAGAATTTAAACAAGAAGAATGGATAAAAATGAAAAAATTAGTAGATAAAAATAATAATCATGATAGAACAGGGTCAGAAATTAATGAAATTCGATATCTATAAACTATTTTGTTTTAAATATGCACATTCAATTTTATATTTTCAAAACTAAATCATATAAAATAAAAGTATATATTTGACATATTTAAAATATTTATTTAAAAAAATACATTTTTATCATTCTATAATTTTTAAAAACAATTAAAACTAATAATTTGTCTATATTATAGAAGAAATATTTTAAAAATTATAAAAATTATTAAGTCTATTTAGCAATATACTTTAAGTAAGCATAATCCTACAAATTTATATTAGGAAATATTTATAGATCTTAAAATTAAAATACCCAGTTAGGAGACCATTTCCTTTTATATAATTCATTAGAAGTTAATCCTGGTTTACCATATGTAAATGGAGAGAAAAAAATAAAACATGCTAAAAGAGAACTTGTCAATATCATGAACATAATTTTAGCCTTGTTTTGTGTATTAATTATTTTTTCTCTTCCTATATTTATTTTGTCTTTATTTTTTTTAAAAAAATAGGAAGAAATCAATGATTTACTATGTTTTTCAAATAATAATTGAAATAGGGATCCTGATAGAAGTGCAGAACAAATATGTGCAGGAAGATAATGATGTAAAAAGAGCTGGCGGCGCATTAAATAAAATGGAAAATAATGTAGCATCCAAGAGAAAAAGAAAAATGTGGTATAATTGTAGAACAATTCACGAGCTATTTAACAATCAATATTATTTTTATATAATATTTTTAAAATTCTTACATTCTTTAATTAAGTTTAAACCTCTTCGTAATAAAATTTGATCTGAAATTATAACAATAACAAAAATAATCGTAAATGAGAAAGTGAACCACCATCCAAGTGGGTTTCCCAATAAGTATATTTGTTTAAATTCAGATTCCTTAGTCCAAAAGCTAATTCCCCTGTTTAATATTGGCCATTCGATAGGATATGATGAATAAGGATGAGACTTAGTTAGCAAATTATTGTGTCGAAGCATAGAAAATTGTAATTCTATATATTTTTTAAAAAATGAAAGACTTCTAAGTGTATAATTTTTGATTTCGCGACCTATATTAATTAAAAAATAATTTATCATAAATAAACATACTAGTATCATTCAAGTCAACAATTTCATCAATAAGCCAAATATTATGCTCTTGTTTTATTTTTTTATTACCGTTAACCTCTTGTTGTTTAAAAGCCCAATCAGGCAAAGGATCTTTGTTAGACCACATTGCTACACCTGTTAATTTATGAATTAATTTAAATGTTTTGCCTTTTGTTTTAAGAACGGAATTATTTTTGTCATATTCACATTTAATTTGAAATATAGTCTCATTATAACGATCTTTCAATTGATTTGATATAGTAGTAAATTCCTGATTAGTTGGATATCTAGGAGATGCCACATCATGAGTCAACAGATAAGTATCTGTTGAAACGTGTTTCAATCTAATATAATCATTGTTTAATACACGCTTTTTCAATAATGTTTCATTAGATAAATAAGCTGGTTCAATAATCCAATGATTATTTGTATCATTATGTATATATGCAGTTACTTGTTGGCCTATATATTTTAAATTAAAATCAATATATATATATATATATATATATAATAATTAAACCTTGAGATGAAATACGACCATCATTATACCGTAAAGGATATCTAGCCGTATGTGAATGAAGAAAAGCATTTGTTTCCTTATGTTTTATAAGAATTTTATCATAATAATTAACCTCAATTGAGCTAGAAGAAAGAATATTGCCATCTAGAGTTTCTTGAAAAGATGGAGTCATAAATCTATCACCTGGTCCTGTCTTAGAAAGAATACTAAGATGAATATAAAACCAAAGTAAATATAGAATAAATGGAAATACTAGAAGAGATATGGCTCTAGCAATAAAATGTTTAGTAAAATAATTCTAAATATTTTTAAGGATTAAATCATAAATTTTACAAAATTTACCAAAGTATATCCCTTACGAATATCTAAAAGGTCCCATAAATCTATAACAACCATTACACCAATAGCCATATATGTAAATAATCCAATATATTTTGTACTTTAATACCTTAAAATTTAAAAATCAATAATTTTAAAAATTACCTAATTGTACATGATAAAAATAAACCAGTTAAAAAAAGCCATTTCCACCAAACAAAAGAAAATTCAAGATATCTTATATTAGAAAAACGAATATAACAATACAATGTAGACGTCATTAAAAAAATTAATATAGAATCTAGTAAAATAAGTCTAGATTGAGTCACTTGAGCATTATCTATAAAAAAAGATATTAATTGTATTTATTATAGAAACATATATATATACCAAAAAGAACAAGAGATGCTGCAAATGTTGATGAAAGAAGACTATGTCCTGAATGTTTCATAATTAAGAATACCAGAGGAACTACCATAGCACCAAAAAATGCTGGAACCAATCGAATATATACATAAGGAACACTATTTTCAATATAAGAATCTCCGATATTTTCAAAAAGAAAATGGCCATCATATCCTTTTAAAAATTATTATTTTATTATACAAAAATTAAAATATAACCAATTATCCATCCAAAAAATGCAAGTAAAAGTTTAGAAAATGGAGGATGTACATCAAAAAAGTATGTTCTCCTAAGATACTGTCCAATTATTAAATATTATTAAATAAATTATAAAAAAAACCAATGACATAAATTTCCCAAAATGAACTTCATCAAAACTAATAAAGTATAAGAATATAAAAAATTACCAAGAAATTCTTACACTACTTCTGAAGGATGATGAATATCATAAAACCGTGTTAGAAAACTTAATATAAAGATAATAACAAAGACAAATTCATATGTAAAAAACTTTTTAGATTTTTTTTCCTATAAAACCATGATCCAATAAATATTTAAAGAAGTTCACTAATATACCTTTTTAATTTCATCTTTTTCCTCTATTTTCTCAATTATTTCTGTCTTTTTTATACGGTTTCTAAGAAATGATTCCATAATGATAATAAAATATTTAAAAATTTTAAAAAATATAAAAATAATAATAAATATTTTATTTTCTATTATTTTTATTAAAATTTATTTTTATATTTTTTAAAATTTTTAAATATTTTATTAAAAATCGAGTTAACCTTTCAAAAAATATTAACAAATTTATTAATATTTGCTTAATATCTTATTAATGTCTTATTAATCATTGAATATCTTTGTTTAAAAAAGAAAAAACATTAAAAACCTTTTAAAAAACATGAAAAAATGGTAAAGAATTATTTGAAAGAAATAATCATTATTAACATTATATATAAGCTTATTAATAACGGAATTGTAGTAGAAAATCTTGGTAGAAATATAAAAGATCTATTTTGATTGAAAAATCTTATTTTTTGTTGAGAAAATGAAGCTTCAAATGAATATAATCGTTATTCAGAGAAAGAACAAATTATTTTGGCAGAATTTGAACGGCGACAGAAAATAAAGAGTATTTACATACCTACAGATGATGGGAAAGTGCGGGCAAAACTTCGTGAACTAGGCAAACCTATTACACTTTTTGGAGAAGGACCAGCAGATCGTAGAGATAGGTTAAGAGAATTATTAAGTAACTTTGATGGGACAGTGACATTTTCAGAAAAAGAAACAGAAGAAGTATGAAATGGGAATGTTTTTTATGTATAAAAGTTGACATTATAGATTGAAGAAGAGTTTTATACAAGTGGTACAGAAGAACTTCTTATTTGTAGAAGAAGGATTGCAGAATATTCATTAAACAGGTATTTAAAAATAGATAAAATTTTTTATATATGTTTATATGAGGAAGAGCACGAACAAGAATAGCACGACAAAAACTTGAATCTCGTATTCCTTTGATGAAAATTATTAATCATAGAAAGGCAATAAATAAGGAACTGAAAACCTATATTTCTTTGGGATCTCAAATATGTTCAGATAGACCTGTTGGTATTGCTAGATTTTCACCAAATTCTCAGTATATTGCATCAGGATCATGGTCTGGAACATGTAAACTTTATTCGATTCCTGATTTAGAAGAAAAACACAAATTTCGTTACCATGTGGATAAAATTGGAGGTATATCATGGAATCCCGGGGCTACTATTGGAGGTGTTTCAGAAGAAGCAATAAATTTAATCACAGGAGGGGGTGAAGGTGATATTTGTTTATGGAATTTAAAAAGCGAGACCCCAATATCTATTCTGAAGGGTCATGAAAATAGGGTTTGTAGAGTAGAATTTCATCCATCAGGAAATTATATTGGAAGTGCATCGTTTGATGGTACATGGCGTTTATGGGATATAACAACAACTGCAGAACTTTTGCGGCAGGAAGGACATTCTAGAGAGGTTTACGCTATTTCTTTTCAAAACGATGGTGCATTAGTATGTTCTGGGGGACTTGATGCTGTTGGAAGGGTCTGGGATTTACGGACAGGTCGTACAATTATGAATTTAGATGGGCATATTAAACCTATTCAATCCCTTGACTTTTCTCCCAATGGTTACCAAATTGCATCAGGATCAGCAGATGATTCAATTAAGATCTGGGATGTTCGAAAAATAAAATGTATATCTACGATTCCTGCACATAAAAATTTGGTCTCTGATGTTAGATTTTTTAAAACTGCTCATGAAGAAGTATTGATTCAAAGCAAAGAATTAATTCCAACAACTTCAGGAATTTACCTTGTTTCAAGTGGCTATGATGGAAGAGTAAATGTAGGTTATAAAATACTTATATATATACTAATACAATTATAAGATATGGAGCTCGGATGATTGGGTTTTAATAAAAAGCTTAATTGGTCATCCAGATAAAGTAATGAGTGTAGATATTTCAAAAGGTATTTTTTATTATATTAAAGCATTTTTAATGAATTTCAAGATAATCATTGGATTATTTCTGCAGGCTGGGATCGAACAATAAAATTATGGGGAAGTGAAACTTCATAGAGTCCTTATTTGGAAAAGTCCAAGCATAATATATCTTACATTTTGTTATCATTTCTTTTTCTTTTTCTTTCAAATAAGTATCCTTTACTATCTTTAAATATTAATGTAAACTTTCTTCTTCTAGCCTATTTAAATATGCTTCTAAATCAAAGTTTGGATCATTTAAATCTACAAAAATTAGTTATAATTATCATTTAATTATATTATTAAATTCTTTTTTACCTAAACTATTCGCTTTTAATAAAGATAGCGTATGAAGTTTTGCATATTCTATCCGTGCCTTGTGTATAACATCTTCTTTACGTTTATATAATTCTTCTTGCTCTTTTTTTTTCTTTTTTACTGCTAATGTATTACGATGTGTATATCCATATCCTATACCTGCTACAAGGGCTGACCATCTAAAAACCTATTTCCTTATAAATATTAAACATAAACATGATAAATTTATGCTAGATTTAATCTTTTCTTACATTCTGTATAACAGGTTCCATATTTTAATATTGAACGTTGACCCCTCAGCGCACATGAACGTAAAAAAAAATAAATATATAGAAAATAAGTTTTTTAAAACGAATATATGTTTTAAAATATGAAATATTATTTGAATTATTGGAATTGAAGATATTGAGATGTAGAGCTAAATTTTTGATTGCCTTTGATTACCTAAAGATGAAATTTTAGAATTATTTTAATATTATAAAAAAAAATACTTTGTTAACAGATTCGAGAAAATCTTTTTCTGTAACTACTTTTCGACGAGCTCTAATAGCAAACATTCCTGCTTCCGTACAAACAGAACGTAATTCAGCACCTATAGAATTTTATTTAAATAACCTAAAATAATTAATGTATATTACCAGTTGTATTGGGACATAAGCGAGAAATAAGTTCCCATCGAATATCTCTATCTACAGACATTCTATTCTGGTTAAAAAAAATTATATAAAAAAGTATTGCTTACGATCGTGTATGAATTTTTAGAATATTTGTACGTCCTTCTAAATCTGGTAAATTAAATTCAACCTTTCTGTCAATCCTCCCTGGTCGTAATAGAGCAGGATCTAATGTATCTGGTCTATTGGTTGCAAACATTACTTTAATATTACCACGCGGATCAAATCCATCCAATTGAGTAATTAATTCAAGCATTGTTCGTTGAACTTCATTATCTCCACCAGCGCCATCATCAAAACGGGTACCCCCAATAGCATCCACTTCATCAAAAAAAATGATGCAAGCTCTTTTAGTTCTTGCCATTTCAAAAAGTTCACGAACCATACGTGCACCTTCACCCACATATTTTTGAACTAATTCTGATCCAATTACACGAATAAATGTTGCATCTGTCCTATTTGCTACAGCCCGAGCACAAAGTGTTTTTCCTGTTCCAGGAGGGCCATAAAGCATAATACCCTTAGGGGGGTCAATTCCAAGATTTACAAAGCGTTCTGGCTAATTATAATTAAAAAAATATGAAATATCACTAATATATTATACCAGAAGAAGAGGAAGTTCAACTACTTCCCTCAATTTTTCTATTTGTTCTTTACAGCCACCAATATCATTATATGTAACATCTGGCTTATCTTCTACTTGCATCATAGTCACAGAAGGATCAATTTTTGGAGGTAACGGAAGTTGTATAGCATATTTCTGTCGCTCAACTCTATTTCTTTGTAAACAAAAAAATAAATGGTTTATTAATATAAAAATTATACCCCACTCGCATTCCTTCTTCGATATCTGTAGGACTCACTCTATCACCAAGTTTAACAACAAACTTTGCAATTTGCTTGACATTAATAACATATTTATTTGCTTCAAGATCATCTTTATTCTGAATAATTTTTGTACAACGTGCTACTTGTAAAGGTTGTTCTTCTGACATACGTTGTCTATCTTTTGCAAGATCCCAAAAACGCCTATCAAGAACACCTGTTTCTGCTTCTTTAACACCAAGGACTTCATTTACTTTCTTTTGAAGTTCTTTAATATCTGTATCAATTTTAGATAAAAGATCATGATATGGTCCTGTTCCCTGTATAATTTATTCATTAAAATTTCTTTTTTCCTCAAAAAAAAATAATAATTACATATGTTTTCAGTAAAAGAATATCGCCATCATCTAAAGGAACTATTTTCTCCTCTTCTTTATCATCATCTACAACTCTAAAATAATTATTAGTATTTTCTTATTATTTTTTTATTTTTGGTCGTTTTTTTTTGGAAAAAAAACATTCCCTACTTTTTATATTCTTCCCAATTCTCTTTTGGAGGCATTTTTATGAATATCTATGTTCTTTGTCCCTTTTTCTTTTAAAATTCTAGTATTTAATTAAAATCTTATGTTGTACGATATAACGTCAACCTTAAAATTAAAAATTTTAAAAAAATAAGTAAAAGTTATTTAAAATCATAAGAAATTCTTAATCAAATCTTAAGAATCTTATTTTCTTTAAGAATGGTGGATTCAAAACTTACAAAACAATTTCAAGATAAAGAAAAGTCAAATTCAGTAAGATTATCAAATATAACAGCAGCCAAAGGTTAGTATTTTTTAATAAGAAGGTTTCTAACTATTGTATAGCAGTTGCTGATACAATTCGCACATCTTTAGGTCCAAAAGGCATGGACAAGATGATACAAACAAGTAAAGGGGATGTAATATTAACTAATGATGGAGCTACTATTTTAAAACATTTATCAGTTGTACATCCAGCAGCAAAAATGGTGAATATTTATTTTATTAGTTTTTTTTAAAGAAGAATATTAAGATATATTTGTTTTAGTTAGTAGATGTATCATTTTCTCAAGATATTGAGGCAGGTGATGGAACTACTACGGTTGTTGTTATTACAGGTAGTCTTTTAAGCGCAGCAGAAAAATTACTGGCAAAGGGTTTGTTTTATAAGGATTTTATATTAATAAGTTGATTTAATAAAAAGGAATTCATCCTACAATTATTGCGGAATCTTTTCAAAGAGCGGCAGCTCATGCTGTCAATGCTCTTGAAGCATGTTCGAAAGAAATTGATCTTTCAGATAGAAACACACTTATTCGTGTTGCAAGTACATCTCTTAATTCAAAGGTAAATATATGTTATATTTTTTATTTTTTTGTATCTTATACAAAAAGATTGTTTCTCAATATTCAGTATTATTGGCACCTATCGCTGTAGATGCTATTACAAAAGTCATTAGTTCCTTTTCAGCAAATAATGTTGATATTTATGATATCCGAATTGTTAAAAAGGTTGGTGGTACTATTGACGATACAGAACTTATAGACGGACTTGTTTTATCACAATCTGTAATTAAAACAACAGGAGGACCCATACGAATAGAGAAGGCTAAAATAGGATTAATTCAATTTCAATTGTCGCCTCCAAAGCCTGATGTTTGATGCTTTTTTTTCTTTATATTTAAACTGACTTTTTAAAGTTGGAAAATCAAATTATTGTTAACGATTATCGTCAAATGGATAGAATTTTAAAAGAAGAAAGACAATATATACTTAATATTTGTAAAAAAATTAAAAAAACTGGGTGTAATGTACTACTTATACAGAAATCAATTTTAAGAGATGCTGTTAATGATCTTTCTCTTCATTTTCTATCAAAATTAAAAATTCTTGTTATTAAAGATATTGAACGTGATGAAATTGAATTTATTTGTAAAGTATTAATAATTTTTTTAACTTATTTTTGGTAATAATAATAGAGCACTGGTTGTAAACCTATTGCAGATATTGATTCTTTTACTGAAGATAAACTTGGGAGTGCCGATCTTGTAGAAGAAGTTCAGTCATATGGTGAACATATTGTAAAAATCACAGGTGTAAAAGGTTCTGTAAAAACTGTTTCTATATTGTGTCGTGGTGCAAATCAACTTGTTTTAGAAGAAGCAGAACGCTCTCTTCATGATGCTCTTTGTGTTATTCGCTGTTTGGTTAAGAAAAGGTTTGTATTATTTTTTTCTTTGATATATAATTAATCATTATAGGGCGCTTATTGCAGGAGGAGGTGCACCTGAAATTGAAGCATCACAACATTTAATGAAGCTTGCTAGGACGTTAAGTGGGACGGAAGCCTTTTGTTTTCAGGCTTTTGCAGAAGCTTTAGAAGTAATACCGATCACACTTGCTGAAAATGCTGGATTGGATAGTATTAAAATAATTACAGAATTAAGAAATAGACATGAAAAAGGCGAAATAACAGCTGGAATTAATGTTCGAAAGGTTTTTTTTTTTTAATAAAATTTCTCTTACTTATTTTTAAGGGAATGGTTACAAATATTCTTGAAGAAAATATTTTTCAGCCTTTATTAGTAAGCACATCTGCTTTAGAATTATCCGCAGAAACGTGCAAAATGATATTAAAAGTTAGTTATTTTGATATTTATATATCTTTTATTAATTATTTAGGTTGATGATCTGACTTTTAGTCGTTAAGGCTATGTTGTAATTAATATATTTATATTTTTTTTTGAAAAAATAAATCTAAAGAAATAGAATTGAAAAAATAAATTAAATTTTTTAAAGACTATTATTTAATACTTTCATTTAATTTTTTAGCTGTTTAATACGGTTAAAGGTGTAAAAAGAACATTTTATTAATATTATTAAACTATATTAACGATTAAACCCGTTTAAAATGAAAATTATGCTTTTTTAGCCCTTTAAAACGTCTAAATATTCTTTAAGAAGTCATAATAGAATGTATTTTTGTATAAAAAATGCCTATAAAACCAATAGAACTATTCATTACATCAACTTACAATTTATAGCTCAATACAAAGTACGAGTACTTTCAACTTTAACAGAAATGAATAAAAAATGCGAGAATTGCCTAAAAAAATGCAATTCTTGGGATCTTATATGTTCTTCATGTTTACTACTTCTGAAATTACCATCTTCTATTCATTTTTATAAGATTTTCCCCAAATCTCTTAAAGAACCACCTCCAGATGGCGATTTTCAAATTGATACAAAACAATTACATAAAGAATATTTAGAAATTCAAAAAAAAATACATCCTGATATTCATGCAAAGAATGGAGACGTAATATCGCTTTTTTTTAATATTTTTTAAAAGTTTAATATTAAAAGAAACAACGGATGCTCGCTGAATCTTTAACATCAACACTAAACACTGCATATTCAACACTTGTAGATCCACTATCTCGTGCAGATTATTTACTTTCTTTTTACAATATTCCTATTTTAGATGAAAATAAAACTCATCAAGATACTACATTTTTTTCAAAAATTATGAAATTGAATGAAGAAATAGAAAATTCAAAAAGCCAAGCAGATATACAATCCATACAAAGGGCAATTTATGAAGAAATTAAAAAGGAAATTATGGAAATTAGATCTGGTTTTAAAACAATGGATTTTCAAATTATTAAACAAGCAACTATACGGTTTATCATAAATTCTTTTTTTATATTTTTTAAATTTTATAGACTTAAATATTGGACCAATATGAAACATACATTACAAGAAAAAAGTTATTTTTAAATATTTTTTATGAATGATTTATTAATATTTTCAATATTATTTTTTATATAAAAATATATAAAAGGTAATAAATATATTACTTTTATTTAATTTAATATGAATAATTTAAAAGAATTTTATAGCTCATATAATTTATAAATATAAATTAAATTAGTGTTAAAGTTTAACTGTCGAAATCTGAACCAACAAAATAAGACTGGGCAAATATTTATAGATAAAGCATTCTTAAATGCTGAACAAATTGTGTTATTTGAATACATTTCTTCTAAATGTAAGTTATTTTTAATATTAAATTTACTTTATTGATTTTTGATTAAAATAAAAATCTAACAACTTTCTTAGAAAGATTTTTTTAAAATTAGAGTAAGGAGGATACATATATCTAAACCTGTTCTTAAGACGATATCTAATCAGGTTTTTTTTAATTTATTTATTTTTTTTTGTTAAAAAAGATAAATAGACAATACGTTCCAAACAAGCAAAGGGATTTATTGGTTCTAAATATTCAATTGTTGATCATGAATATGATGTTGTTGTTGTTGGTTCAGGAGGGGCAGGTTTAAGAGCTGCATTTGGCCTTTCGGAAGCAGGATATAGTACAGCATGTGTTACTAAACTTTTTCCGACAAGATCTCATACAGTTGCTGCTCAAGGAGGAATTAATGCAGCACTTGGAAATATGACAGAAGATGATTGGAGATGGCATATGGTTTATTAAGATCCATTATATATGGAATGATTGATATTTTTAGTATGATACAGTGAAAGGTTCAGATTGGCTTGGAGATCAAGATGCAATTCATTATATGTGTCGGGAAGCACCTCGTTCTGTAATCGAACTTGAGCATTTTGGAGTGCCATTTTCAAGAACTAAAGATGGAAAAATTTATCAGCGAGCTTTTGGTGGTCAATCTTTAAATTTTGGGAAGGGTGGACAAGCATATCGTTGTGCAGCTGTTGCAGATCGTACTGGTCATGCTATTCTTCATGCACTTTATGGGCAAAGTTTAAAATATAATACCAATTTTTTTATAGAGTTTACTTATATTTTTTAAATTTAGCATCTTCTAAATTAAAACTAGATATTTTGCTCTTGATTTACTTATGGAAGGAGATACCTGTGTTGGTGTAATTGCTTTAAGTATGGAGGATGGAACTATACATCGATTTAATTCTCATAAAACTATTTTGGCTACTGGTGGTTATGGAAGGGCATATTTTTCATGTACTTCTGCACATACATGTACAGGTGATGGAAATGCTATGGTACAACGTGCAGGATTGCCTTTATCAGATCTCGAAATGGTTCAATTTCATCCAACTGGCATTTACGGTGTTGGCTGTTTAATTACAGAAGGTTCTAGAGGAGAAGGTGGATATCTCTTGAATTCTAAGGGAGAACGTTTTATGGAACGATATGCACCTACAGCAAAAGATCTTGCATCTAGGGATGTTGTTTCAAGGTCAATAACTATAGAAATTCGCGAAGGAAGAGGAACGGGCCCTTTAAAAGATCATATAGATTTGCAACTTTCTCATATACCTGCAGATATATTGCGCGAACGGCTTCCTGGAATAAGTGAGACTGTATCAATTTTTTGTGGGATAGATGTTACTAAAGATCCAATTCCTGTTCTACCTACAGTACATTATAATATGGGGGGAATAGTAAGATTCGGCTTTATTTTTTTTGCATTATTAATAACTATTTTTAGCCTACAAAATTCACAGGAGAAGTAATTACATTGGATAATGAAGGAAATGATAAGGTCGTACCGGGACTTTATGCCGCTGGCGAAGCAGCATGTGTTTCAGTACATGGAGCAAATCGTTTAGGCGCGAATTCATTATTGGATATTATTGTATTTGGCCGAGCATGTGCTAATCATATAAAAGAAACACTTAAACCTAAAACTTCATGTAAACCTCTTTCATCTGATGCTGGTCTTGCTTCTATTCAAAATCTTGATAAATTAAGAAATGCCAATGGATCTATTCCTACTGCAAAAATTCGTTTAAACATGCAAAGAGTTATGCAAACAGATGTTTCTGTTTTTCGAACTGAAGAATCTTTACAAAAAGGTGTAGAAAATATAATGAAAGTTGACGAAAGTTTTAATGATGTTAAAACTACTGTATGTAATATTAAACATTCTTATTTTTCTCATAACACCTTTTATAGGATAGAGGCTTAATATGGAATACCGATTTGATAGAAACACTTGAATTACAAAATCTCCTAACTAATGCATGTCAAACTGCACATTCTGCATTAGCCAGAAAGGAGTCTCGAGGTGCGCATGCACGTGAAGATTATAAAGAGTCTGTATTTTTATATAAATAATTTATTTTTTTAATATTTTACCAGAAGAGATGATAAAAACTGGATGAAACATACGTTAAGTTGGCAAGATCCTATCACAAGGAAAGTTACTTTGAGATATAGACCCGTTAAATCTCATACTTTAGATGAAAATGAATGCAAGTCAGGTTTTGTTTATTTCTTTATTTTTTTTATTATAAATTAATATATACATTTAGTTCCTCCCTCAAAAAGAGTATATTAGATTGAAATTACCTCCTATTCTAGTTTCTTAGTATTTTTAATATCTAAATAAGTCTTATTTTAGATTTTTTTATATTTAACTTCTAAAAAAAATAAAATTAAAAAATCCCCATATAATTATGTTTATCCCAGAAAAAATATTGACAGATCTTAGGAAAATGATTCCTCCACTCCTGGATCATTTTCATAAGGGCCAAGCAGGTAGAATTGGTATTATTGGTGGCTCAGAGAAGTTTTATAGGAACTTTTTAAGAAATTCTTTAATATTTGGCAGTTATACAGGCGCTCCTTTTTTTTCCTGTATGTCTTCTATGGTAATTTAATATATTCTCTCTTTAAAATATGCCTTATGGGCTGCATATAGCTTTTTGGCGCAGATCTTGGATATATAATATGTGAACCTGGTGCAGGAAAAGTAATTAAGACATATTCACCAGATTTAATTGTTTGTCCTATGATGAGGCTCTCTACTTGTAATTTAAAGGACGTTTCTAGCAAAATAGTGTCAAATATTTCTCAGTTATTAGACCGTTTACATGTTATTGTTGTTGGACCAGGTCTTGGAAGAGATCCTTTAATGTTGGAAACAGCATCTGGTGTAATTGTAGAAGCTAGAAAGCGGAAAATTCCTATAGTAATTGATGCTGTATGTTAATAGGTTTTATAAGGACGAATTTGATGAAAAAAAGGATGGTTTTTATTGTATACAAGATAATCCAGAAATTATTATGGGGTTTTTACATTTATGATATCTTTATATGTTTTCTGAATCTAGAAAGATATAGGAATTGTGTTTTGACTCCAAATGTTGCAGAATTTTCGAGACTTTGTCATAGATTTCATCTAGATGAAAATAGCTCTTGTCAAAATCTTGCTAATAATCTTGGTGGGGTCACTATTTTGAAAAAAGGAAGAATAGACGATATTTCTAATGGTTCAAAGATATTTAATGTCAATATAAGAGGTAGTCTTAGACGGTGTGGTGGCCAGGGAGATGTTCTTGCAGGTATACTTTCAACATTTTTGGCATGGAGAAAGGCATATTTGGAAAATTTATGGGAGTATGATGATAATAAAGATGGGATTTATGTTAATAATGGTAGTCATGATAAATCTCTTAATGAAGATGAATTATTAATGTTAGCATCGTATGGAGCAGCATTTGCAACACGTTATTGTTCTTATCTTGCATTCAAACGAAAAAAAAGAACGATGAGAGCTAGTGATTTGATGGATGTTATAGGAGATGCATATGAATTGTTATCTGAAGGGTAAAGTTTACAAAAATATATTATCTCTAACTTTCTTTTAGTGATATATCTAATATTTAAGACATATACATGGGATACTGCTTAAAGAATTAAAATTATATAGTTAATTGTATAGTTATTTTATAAATACGTGAGATCTAAAATTACTATATTATTTGGAAAAATTATACTTTTAATTATTATTCATGAGCAATTAAAGTACCTTTTTTTGAATCATGATAGATAATTTTGGTTATAATTTTTGAAATTTTAAATGAAAAATTATCATAATAAATTATACCAAATGATATACAAAATTCGCTTTAATTATAAAATTAATATTTAAATAACAGATTTAAATGAATCTTTAAAAAAATAAGATATAAAATATATTACCTATATATAATTACGCTTAATTGTCTTTTAACTTTCAAAATCATCATAGAGTAATTCAGGACTATCTGATAAAAGTGCGGAATAATTATTCCTAAAAAAAGAATTTCTTGTATTAAATCTATAGCCAGAAAATAAAGAAATTATTCTAGTTATAATATAATTTGTAATAGTTCGAATGGCAGAAAATAAGACTGTTATTTTATCCAATAGTATTATAGGATACTGTATCAATCCAGATGGCCTTTCATCTTCGCCAAGTCTTATTTGTCTATAAAAATAAATTTAAATATTCAATGAGATATAAAAAACTTACCCTAAAAATCTATCTTTATATAAAATCCACATACAATAACTACCAAAAATAATAATAATAAAAGGTGAAATTATAATACAAAATAATTCGAAACCATGTAAACCTTTTCCTAATTTTATAAATTTTTTTTCTTTTGAAGGACATGGAATAGGTGTTGAATCTTTATCAAGTTCTTTGCCTCCTTGGCATGTTGTAAGAGGAATTCTTCGATATCCAGTTGGTTTATTATATTCTAGAAGATTGTGCTTTTTACATTCCTCTAAATGATCTAGGGGTTTAAGGCCTTGTATTAATTGACAGCTCCCATCGGATGCACGTTCATAATTATAATCACTGAAATTTTAGCTAAAATCTTATTATTAAGAACAATTATTACCATTCATAGTCTTGTGGCTGACATGTACAATTTTTTGAAATATAATGTTTTATATTACTTTTTCCTATAAAACAATGTCTTTCTGATTTTTTTCTATAATAAGTTTTTATAGTTCCAAAAAGACATGAATTTTCGCTATTTGGGTATTTAAAACTCCATGTATTGAAATCGCTTTTATCTAAAGAATCTTCATTTAATTTACCTAAAGTTTATAAGAAAAAAATTAAAAAAATATTTGAATTTATTAAAAATTACATTTTCTATCAGTAAGCATAGTAAAATCAATATGTATAGCAGTCCATTTATTACCGTTGTTACTTCTAATAGAAAATAATAAAAATTTTCGGCTTGTATCTGAATAAACAGTTGTTATATCATATATTAAAATTGATTCTTTTTCTGGAAAATAAACTGTTTTCCATGTACTTCCCATATCTAAAGAGTAAAGAAAATGATCTGTATAGTCTTTATCTCTAACTAATAATATTATAGAACCTTGATCTCCAAATTTCCATAAATAAGGTCCTTTTTGGATTTCCTTCCATGTTACTCCTCCATCTAGCGTCATAAATGTATTACTATTTAAATAATTATCCAAATATTCGCCAACATTTCCAATAGCAAAATCTAAACCGGGAATTGTAATTGAGGAAAATGTTCCATGAAGATCAATGCGTTCAATAACTCCATGAAGATTTAATGAACATTTTTCAAGCTAAAAAATTAATTACAAATTTCCTTTTTTTTTTTAACATACCTTTCCAGTACAATATTTATTTCCTTTTGAATCTTCTTTAGGAGGAGTTAGATAAGACCATTCACTACCATCATTATATGTAATTAAACTTTTAACACGTTTTGAGGAACCCTTAACAATATCATCTGGATTTATTACAATATTAGATATTATAATTCCTTCTAATCCTTTGAATCTTTCGAAATCTATAAATCCATCACTATTACGATCAACGAAATCCAGAGATTTAACAAAATTGGTCCCATTAGAGTTAGATTTAAGTATAGATCCCCATTTAAAACTTTTATAGTCGTCTTTAGTAACATGTACAAATATAGATTTTGTGGAAGAATCAAGAATTGTATATATTTGCCCAGAATAGTGAGAAGGAAAATTAGCAATGGTAAAATTTAACCCATCTAATGATATATATGGCTCGAGAGTCTTTAATTGAGAATTGTACTATATAATTAGAATTAATAAAACCATTGTTATTTTATACTTTTCCTAAAATTATAAATTCTTTAAATCTCGCATAATTAGTAATGGAATCAAACAAAACATTATAAGTATTAAAAAAGTCAGTCGAGTAAACCAATTTTACAGGATTATCTGAAGATTTTTCAGAATCAAATATATATACTTCACAATATATCAAGTTTTTATCTGCATCAAAATCTTTAGTTTTAATCCAAGAACATGAACGAGTATTAGATATTAAAAGATTCCATGAATTTCCTCCATCTAAAGAATAATATGATTCCGTTTCACATTCTTGCATGATTTTATTATCTTTACATCCAGTATATATAATCCAATCTTTATTATCTGGATGAAACTCAGGTTTATATTCAATATGTGAATAAATTGGAAGTTGAATTTTTTCAATAGTTAAACATCGATTTTTTGTTACCCAGGCCTTTTTATTCATTCCAAAAAAATATACTTGCTCGCTTGTGTAAACATTTTGATACATAAAAAGAATATTTTCATCTGCAAGAATTTGATTCCATTGGTTACCCTGGTCGTGTGAAACATGAAGTTCCATTTGATTTGTTAAAACAAGAATAGTCTACAGTATTTATAAGAAATAAAATATAATCAATATAAAATACCTCATCTGCATCATTTTTATCATTAGAATCATCTTCATTTTTCTTAAGGTAATAATAATTAACTAATTCTCCTTTAAAATCCGTTAATGTAATTCTAATTTTATCCAAATGAGTATCTATTTTACATTAAATATATACTAATAATTTTCTGTTTTAATTTTTATTACTTGTTTTACATGAAACTTCGATTTTTTTATCTTTTATAACACCACGTTTGCTATCACAAATATTTCCTGGAATTTTTCTATATCCACTAGGTGCCCAAAAGACATCATCCGGCTTTTTACATGCATCTGGAGGGATCTCTTGTGGAACTTGTTCCAAACATTTATTATCATATTCCATAAAATTATAATCACTAAAATTATAGTTAAAATAATTTATATTTAAGCTCATTAAAAATACCATTCATAATCATTATTAGAACATGGGCAATTTTCTTCAATGACCTGAAGTTCTGAATAATTTTCTTTAATAAAGCATTTTCTACCAATCTTTCTTCTCCAGAAATATTGTTTACGACCCATTGAACAATTTGATTCTAAAAATTATAAAAATAATAATATTAATATAGATATATACCATTTTCAGTATGAGAGTACCATTTTTCTAAATCACTCTTTTCTAAATCATTTTTATCTAAAATACATTGTTTAGTAAAAGCTTCACCAATATCAATAGAAATAGCATTTATCGAGTGATCAATATCATTTTCATTGAATTCAGTTGCAATAAGCAAAAACTTTCCTGTTTTAGAATTAGGAATTACTATTAATGCTAATGGCCGAATGTTATGCTTTAAATCAATACTTTGCCTATATAGTTAACATTAAATTTTTGATTTTTCTAATATTTACCAATTTCTACCTCTATCAAAAGAATAGTAAAAATTACGAGTCTTTTGATCAGGAATTGCTGCAATTATATTTGCATGATCAGAGCATTCATATATGTGCGTTCCCTCTAATGATAAAGACCATGTTTTACCTGCATCTTCAGATATATAAAGATTACATTCATGAAAAGGTTTTAAATATGATCCAACTGAACCTATTCCAATAAGTATTCCAGGAGCATAGCTAGAAAATGTTTTATCAAATCTATATCTATCCGTAATAGAATGTAAATGAAGAGAACAAATTTTAGAATCAAAAATATTACAATCAGAATTTATAGGAGGTTTAATAGAATTCCATGTATTACCATTATCATAAGATATTTTCGATTGAATTTTTTTATCAAAATCTCCATTATTTTCTAGTTCTTTCCAATTTTCTATAACATTTGCAAAAATGGCACCATCAATAAAACGAATATCTTCGAAATCAACGTAACCCATATCATTTCTATTTGTATGTTCCAAACTTGGTGTATAATATATGCCGCTAATGTCAGATTTAAAAGAAATTCCGCCATAGAAGGGATATTCTGATGTCAAAATATCTACTTGAAGACTATATGGTTTCGATTCCATAATAGTATATGAATTTTCTTTTAGTTTTTTTTGATGATAATATGGGAATTTAGCTTTATTCCATGTATTTCCATCTTTAGAAACATACATTTCAAGTTCAGTGTTATGTGATCTAACAACAGCTATAATAAAAGTTTGAACTGTTCCAATTCCTTCTAAACTAACTAATGGTTTTTCATCAAAATTTATATGCGTATATGTTGAAAACCAATCTTCAGACTTCATTAAATATATACCTGAAGCATAAATATTCGATTGCATATAAACACATAAAACCAATTCATCTGAGCAATTGGAAAATTCCTTTGAGGATTTAGCAAACATACATGATTGTATATTTTCTTTAAGAAGCTTTGGATTAGTATTGAATGCATCTTTGGTATAATATGCCTGAAATTAATAAAAAATAGCTTTTGTTGAATTATTTTACCATAAATTTACAATTTATTCGAGCCGAATCAACACATTCTGAGCCAATAAAAATAATGTAATTAGGATTAGCTGAATTAAATTTTAGCGGTGCAGTTTCTTCTGAAAAAGGATTTTCTGTAGAAAAACTCTTCCATGTCAACCCTTGATCATCTGTATAATAATGTGTCTTATCCTCTCCTAAAACAAATGCCTATATAAAAAGAGTTATTTTGAAAATCCTCAATTCTCCTGTTTACCATTCTATCACTAAATGGATGAAGTATTAACATTTTAGCCTTATTTTTTGGTATACTTTTTATTTTAGTCCATGATGTACCTTCGTTGTCGCTTTTCCAAATAACTTTATCCAGAATATCATGAGCAAGAATAACCTTTAAACAATATTAAATATAAAATATATCATAATATAACCTACTTTACTATTGTCAAAATAAAAAAATGAAAACAATGAATGTTTAAATGATGTAACTGTAATATGATAATTTTTTGCCCCAAGAACACCAAAGAATAAAAAACTAAAAATACAGAAAATTTTGCTTATATTTAATGAATTTAGGTGTGCCATTTAATCTTCTTGGCTCTGAAATATATGTGTTAAGTTTTATACTTAATTTCAGTATAAAATGATTAAGTGATCATGTTAACGATCGAACTTTCATATTTTTTTAATATTATTTTTAAATGCTATATTTCAAAACATAATTAATAAATAATTATGTTTATTATTTTAAAAAATTCTTTGTTAAAATGAAATAGAAGTGATAAATATTAATTTTATATAAATTAAGTAATTATTTTTGAGAGAGTTTAGATTTTCTTTCTCGTCTTCGTAAGCGTTCAATTCTTTTCATATGCATCTTTTTTGATAAGATAATGAGAAATATGATATAATAAATTACCTTTTCTTTCATTTTTTCAAAGCGTTCTTTTTCTTTTTTGGCCTGGAGTTTTTTGTTAATTAATTCTTTTTTTTTCTATATATTAAAAGAAAAAAATGAATTTTTTCAGTATTTTTTAATTAATAAATTACAAACCTCTTGTATTTTTTGTTTTTCTTGTATTATCTTTTTTTCTCTTTCTTTCATTTCTTGGATAGCCTTTCTCTGTTGCGCACGCTTATTTAAATTATATTAAAAATGTTTTTTAATAAAGGGATAGATTATTACTTTTTCCCATGATTTATCTTGTCTTTTTTGAAAATATGGACGATTAGTTGTATTTTTCTCGTTTTTCTTGAGACATTATTAGTCTTTTAATGAATTTCTGTGAAAAATTACTTTTAAGCCTCTATATTAAGTTGTAAGTATGGGTTATGTTTTTTAAAAATAAGACCTGATTTTCATTATTCTTTTTTAATTTTTAAAAGCTCTAAACATTTATTATTTTTTTGAAAAAAAAAAGAATATGTGTTTCATAAAATTCTAAATATTTAAAAGTTATAAAAGCAATTTTGAATACATACAATTTTTTTTGGATTTTTTTTAAAACATATTTCTATTTTGTTTTATAATGATAATTTTGAAGAAATTTTAATCATAAAATTATTAATATTTAATATTTTTAACAAAAAAAAAGGAAATTTTATATATTTTAATAAATTTTTAGTCTTAAAAATACTTTTCTTGGTTTTTTGAGCATTAAAAAATATTATAATCCTTTTTAATTTTCAAAAAATCAAGTATATACAAACTATAATATTAACAATAACATATAATAAAATCATTTTAAAAACTTTGTTCTTTTTTTATATAAATTATTATATTTTATTAAGATATCAAAAATCTTTAATAATAATGAACTAAAATAAATATTTAAAATAGTAGTAAATTATGTTTTTATAATATTATAATTGAAAATTAAATTACTTTATTTTAATTCAAAAAAAATATATAATATAAAATTAATAAATTTAATATATATTTTTCAAAACAAAATTAGATAATTAAAATATTATTATTAATAATTAGATAAAATTTCTATATATAATTATTTAAGTTAAATATCAAGTAATTGTATGAAAATTTATTTAATATTGAAATAAAAACAAAATTAGATTAGATTTCCCGTCTAATTTCTTAAAGAATATTTATATTATTAAAAAATAAAATAAATATTAATTTTTTTTCTTAAATACTATATTTTATTTTTATCTCAATAAAAGATTTTTTTAACAAAAAGATTTTATAATAAAGCATATCTGTTACTAATTTCGATAAAACATTGATTATTATCTAATATCTTTAATTATACCAATTCTATACTTTATAAATCTAATATTGATTATATTACTATATCAAAAAATAAATATTGAAAAAATAAGATCTATAACATTCAAAATCATTATATGATTTTATGAAAATCTAAGTTAGAATAAAGTGACAATTAATATATATTTTAACAAAAATATTCTTTGTTTTAATTTTGAATATGTATACATAAAACAATTATATAAACCTTTACAATCATAAGATTTAAAAGGAATAAAATTAAAAATATAAAAAAAATTAACATTAATTCATATATATCTATTATCCATCAAATATAAGAATATTCATTTTTTGTCCCTGTCCTAGCTTTATTGAAAGTCTCATTATTTAGTTCATAAGAGTTAAATAAAAAATTTGAGATACTAATTATATCTTTTGTATGATTAAAAAACAAAAATTTATGTTTTACTGATGAAGAATCATTCCAATATAGTCATTTTTTTTTTGTAATGGCTCAAAATATTGCAAAGATTGATTTAATCGAGGACTAAGTGGAAATTGGCAAAATGGCTTATTACCCATTAATTGCATATCCACTGATGCTTGTTCATGCTGCATGCAAAATGACGAATGATATTGATCATGCGAGGATGGCTGATTTCGATCAGAATTATAAGGTGGATATGTATTTAGAGAATGCTGTTTTAGAGAAGAATACTCAGATAAAGAATGAGATGTCATACAATTCGAATATTGACGACTTTGAGAAGATTTTTGATAAAGAAATTGAGAAAAAAGATTATTATTATATGATTTTAATTGGGATTCTTGATTATGTGATGAAGTATTTTGAAGAGTAGAATTAGGAAAAATAAAATTACGAAATGAATCAAATGGTGCCCGTTTAACTTTCATTTCTGATAAATCTTGCATTATTTCTTCCTTAGATGCATTTTTTATTTCAGGTGCAGCTGGAAACCCAATATATGTTTTAAGACCAACTAAAAACATAACTTCTAATTCATGTGCTCTACGATTCTTTAATTGTACTAAACGCTTAGTAGGGATAGAAAATCCATATTCTATTATACAATAAATATATAAATAATATTTAAAAAATCTCTATACCCGGTGCTAATGTTTCCATAAGACGTCGCTCATGATAAATTTGAAAACATTTTTCTCCTGTTCTTTGAAGCATTTTTTCCCTTAATTTCCGTTTAGACTCCTATTAATAAATAAGATCTATGTCTAAATATAATAATTTTTCTACCAAAAAACTATTTTGAATTTCATATTGATGAGCAATAAATTCATCTTTAATAAACTTTATTGACATATCTCGAAAAGCAACAGCAATATTATATTTCCTTTCTCGTCTTTCAGCAATCTTCTCCATTAAACTTGATAACTCAGGATGAATCCCTTTATTTACTAAGTCTACTTCCTTATCTAAACAGCTAATTTGATTCTCATATAATCTTAAATTATAAGAAAAAAAGTCCTACATAAAACAATAAATATACTTATCACGAAGCTTAGCAAATTGTATTTCAATTTGTGTTAAAGCTGCAATTGCGTCCTTTCTCTTTTGAACTTTTTTTTCATCTACTATTAAATATTAACACTAGCATATTCTATAAAAAATCTTCATATAACCCTCATCATCCACATTCATACTAATATCATCATCACCGAAAACACTTTCCATTATTTCTTCTTCTACTGTACTTTCATTATCAAGACTTGGAATAGTTTTACTATGAACGCTATCATCATCTCCATCAGATTTTGAGTCTTTTTTAGAAACATATTCATTAGATGATGAAGATAAAAATTCCGGCGGACCAAATAATTCTGACTTGTCTTTCTTATATTTTTTATTAAATGATGTAAATGGTTGCGATGATTCCGATTCATTAATATCCGGATTCTTTTGATCCTCTATTAATTTCTTATTTATCATATGAACTTCAAGAGAAGAATCAATATCTTCAATTCTTTCTGTTTCGGCTTCCGAGTCATTAAGCTCACTAAGTGATGATAAATCATCATCTGAATTATTGTTTTTTGGCTTTTTAATATATGAAGAATCTACTACCGATACTGAATTAGAAAACCCATCCAAAACAGAAATTGCTTCCAATTCATTCATGTTGTCCTGTCGTGTTTGATTCGTATCTATTAAAGGCTCTCCAACCAACGTATTTTCTTCACTATTTTTATACTTCGATCCATATAAAATATAAGCATTTTTACTAGACCCTAGACCTTCCATAGAATTTTCAACAAGATAATTTTCCCTAAAAACTGATGATCCTGAAAATACGGGGCTTGATAATGTTTCCTATTTATTTTCGTCAAAAACTATCCTTTTAAACCCGAAAAAAAAGGAAAAACATACTCCTTTCTTAGATATTCTCCCACGTCCTCTTCTCAAGCGTTTTCCGGACCATATCCCCGCAGAATTTTGGTTCGAAACCATTCCTTTTTCTATTATTATTTCTCGATCATGATGTCGTCCTCGACCTCTTGGCATTTTAAAAAAAACAATTAAACCTCAATTTTAACCCTTAAAATCAGTTTCTTAAAAAAAAAAGCAAAATCTAACACTCTTTTAACTCTCTTCTGATATCTTTAAAATCTAAAGAATTTCTGTCAATTTATTTGTCGTTCTATCGTTAATCTACCTTAAGTCTAAGCTAAATTTCTAACCTCATTTTTTTGCCGGATAGGAAAAAAAAGGAAAATAGAGGTGAAACAGTAGGAAATAAGAATAAATAAATAATACTTCGATATAAAATGTAGCGTTAAAATATAATATTAAAAAAAAAACGGAATTTTTTACTCAAATTTAAGGAAATTAGCAAAAATAAGAAGCTTGTCAATATGAGTGATACTAATGTAATTCTCTTTGTTTTTTTAAGAATATATTTTATTAATTTTATTTAGTTTATATGGTTTAATGAAAAAAATAGGGAAAAAAAGAGATCAAATGAAGATAAAAAAACATCAAATAGATTTTTTATGGAAAATAATATTATAAACCTAGATGATAAGATAGATGAAAAAATAAGGAAAAGAAAGCGTAGAAGAAGGTCATTTGAAGATTTGAATATTGAAGAAAGATATTTTAAAAAATTGTTAAAAGATGAAAACGAAAATGAAAAGGAAGATAATATTAAAAAAAAAGAAAAAAATGAGAATATTATTTGCAAATTCGATAGCAATAATAAACAGAATTCCTTAGAAAAGAAAGAAATTGATTTGGATGAAAGTCTTAAGAAAGATTTATCTACAATATTTGTTGGAAATTTACCTCTTAGTATTATTTCTTTAAAGGTATATAAAAATAAGGTTTAAAGATAAAACTTATTATATAAAGAGTGATTATAAAACATTTAAAACAAAATTTTCGGAGTTTGGGAAAATAAAATCTATTCGATTTCGTTCAATTGCTTTTTCAGAATTTTTACCCAAGAAAATTGCGTATATTCAAAGGAAATTTCATCCAAAAAGAGATATGGTTAATGCATACATAGTTTATGAAACAGAAGAGTCATCTAAAAATGCCCTTGTATTAAATGGTACATTATTATTAAACAGACACATAAGAGTAGATAGTGTTGCATATCCTACTCCACACGTTTCAAAAAGATCTATTTTTATAGGAAACTTGTCATTTGATGCTCAAGAAGAACAGCTTTGGTCCTATTTTGGTCAGTGTGGAGAAATAGAATTTGTACGTATTGTTCGAAATAGCAAAACAAATGTAGGAAAAGGATTTGCATATGTTCAATTTATAAATCAAGAATCTATTGATGAAGCATTACTTTTACATGACAAAAAGGGTCCATTCAATCGTAAATTACGTATTGTTCGAGCAAAAAACATTTCTAAAAGAAAATCGAAATCAAAATATGAAGAAATAACTAAAGATTTAAATACTAAAAGTTCTAATGAAAATTTAACAGAAAAAACTACACAAATTAATATTCAAAAAGCCCCTTTAAATAAAAGAAAAACTCAGAAGCTAATAAATAATATGGTTTTTGAAGGAAAACGTGCTTCAAAATCAGACAGTATCAAGATTTTAACAAAAAAAAAACATAAAGATAAACCACAAATAAAAAATAAAACTAAACAATGGAAAAAAAGACGAAAAAATAGTTCGAAATAGCCTTTATGATTGTAAATATATACAAACACAATGTAATCTATTTTATATTATAAAATTCTATTAAATGCTTAATAACTTGTAATATAATCATATTTTCTTGTAGTTCTTCTTTTTCAACCAACTAAAAAAATAAATCACTCTAATATTAAAAAAAATTCATACCTTTGTATATAACGACTTTCTAACACGCCAAATACAATTCCTATTAGATTTTGTAAAACGTTTCTCATGCTTTTTCTTGGATATATTATCATGTTTAAATCCATAATTAGATTTATCATCAGATTTTTCTTTTAAAAAATATGAAAGTGGACTATTAATATTTTCAAATAATAATTCTGGAGTTTCTATCTTTTTAACTTCATTACTTTTTATGCAATTATCATTAGCTGGTTTAAAATGATCATTATTTTCTAAAAAATCTAGTTTTATTTTTTCCTCAAAAGAATCCTTAATTCTATTTAATTCCTTTAATTTTTCTTCTTTCTATTAATAATTCAATCATTGTTTCTCTCTATTGTTTATCTTAATATACCTTTTTTTCAATATTCTTATCTGTAGGCCATTTTTTTTTTCTTTCTTCTATCCATGCATTAATATCTTCTTGTATTTCTGTCTTTTCATTTCTAATAAAAATAAACACTTAATAAAACCTTTTCAAAACATTATACTTGGGTATATTTTCAATAGATTCATTATCATTTGTTTCACAAATATTCGCAGTGCTACTCATTGCATAACCATCTTTATTATAAAATACTGTCTTATAACTTATTGTCCCATCATCAAGGAGTGTTGAATATGTACATTTAGAATATTTTTCAAGTTTATCAGGTCTGTCAGACTTATTTTTTATATTTTTTAAAGATTTTTCTTTAAAAAAATTAGAAAAGACTGGAATCTTAAAACAAATAAATACCAGGTTTAGACAGGAAATTTTTAAAATTGTTTTTGCCAGAATTATAGTTATTTTTATATATTTTTTCAACTCGATGAAATTTCTTTTTAGAAAGTTGCAATGGCGAATGAGTTTTTAAAGGTGACAAGAACATGGTAGCTTTAGGCGGAGGAGAAGGAGGTGGATCATAAATATATTGCTGATTCATATTAATTAAATCAAAAAAAATCTTTATAAGCTCCGATCTTAAAAAAAATATAAAAAAATATAATATACTTTATTAAAAAAACATAAGTCCGAATCAATAAGCTTAATTCTACTTCATTTTCATACTCGAGCCAAAGAGCCCATCTTTTATTTATTAATTAAAAATAAAGAAAAAAATTAAACTCACAGGGTCCCATGGGGGTAAAACAATAGGAACTTGTTTAATAACAGATTGCAATTCTTCAGAAAGATCGCTATGATGACATACTATTTGATAAACAAATTCAGTCATCCCTAGTAAATAAGTATTGAATATTACAATTAAGAAAAATTACATTCATCTGTCATCATAAACCATCCTTTTTGTCCAACATCTTCTCCCCATGAATTCTGAACCCTCCATTTTACCGGTTTTCCGTCTTCAATATGAACTAAAATTCTTAGATGTCTTTGAAAAAATAAAGTTAAATTTACCTGCAGTAATAACCATAGCATGTGTCATTACTATTTTCTGTTAGATATTCATTTATTTTATTGAAGAAACATACAGCTTTCTCCAACCTATAGAAATCAGCAAAGCAATTATGTTTATAAAGGATATACCCTTAATCTATCAGCTTTTGAGAGATTTGATTTAACGTTAAAGGCAAGTTCATAATTAAACAATGCTGTATCAAAGATACCGGATTGACGATCAATATACTTTCCAGAATCCGCACTATTTATTTTAATTAATAAAATTTAAATTTTTAAATTATACCCAAAAAATACAGGCCTATTTTCTTTAATCATTTTAATTGCAACTTCCTTAAGAGTTTCCATTTTGGTGTTAAGATATCGTACACCCTTGTTATTTAGAATAAATAAGATAATATAAATTGTAATCTTACAATTCCACCTGCCATATTAGATAACATGTCTACAGTATACATTTTTCCATATTCGTTTCTTGGATCATTGATAAGAGAAATATATTCATCACCCTTTTTTTATTAATTATAATAGGAAATATTTCAGATTTATCACTTTAAATTGAGAAAATTCTCTATAAAACAATTTAGGTGTTGTTTTATATGAGTTAACTTTATTATCCTTATCAACATACAACCAAGTAAATTCATCGTCTGGTTTAGGAGGTATACCAAGAGAAATAGCTAAAATAACATATATTTCTTCTATCATCTTAGCTCTAAAAGAAGAAATAGTTGTTGTAGTAGCATTTTTTGCAACCAAACTTCTTAAAATCAAAGCATATTCACGCAATTTCATTTTAATTATACGATTAAGTGAAACGCTATTTTATTCATATCATCAATAACAAAAGTCTATAAGTACCTATCTTTAGCATTATAAGCATCAGGATAAACATGTTTGGGAACCAATCCATATTTGTTAAGCCTAAAACATTAAATTATCTAATAATTTAAAATTAAAACTTGCAAATTAACAACCATATCATATTGACCACCATCGTTGATAGGTTCAGATAATAAAAAGCTCACAATACGTGAATCAAGAGCTTCTTCCGATGTCTTAAGAATATTTTCTAAAAAATCTATAATTCCAATAAGCTTAAATAAACATATATTCAGATTTACAATTTGCTTTTTCAAGTTTATCATAAAAAAAAAGATAAGCCTGGGAAAACTCAAATTCAGAAAGATTATATCTTTTTAAATTCACTGTTATTAAAATTTATATAGAAGCTTATAATTACTTCTTCATAAATTCAACTCTTATAACATTTGTTACTGCAAAAAGCCAGCATCGCCCTGATTTTCTCTGGTACGTAACAGGCGATCCCTCCAGTTCAATTTTATCAGAATAAACATGATTATTATTTAAAATAGCTGCCTCTCTCTGAAAAATAATACTTGATAAATCCCCATTTGAAACTGCTGATAATGCAAGTCTAAATATATATAAACATATAGATTAAATAAATATCTATTCCCGATATTTCTACCTATTCTTTGGGCAGAACAAAAACTTTTTTTCCCATTCAGCAAAAATATTTGTTTGGATAGCACTTATAATTAAATATTCCGTTTTTAAATTCAAAGTCTTTTCAAATTTCTTGCAAAGCTCATCTGATGACTCTTGAGAATTGATAGGTATATCATATTTTTCAATAGCCATTACTTCTATGATATTAAAAGCTTAATAAAATATATTTTAATTTTTTTAAAAAAATAATAAATTTAGGTTTTTCTTTGATTAATGTTAAAATAAAGGAGAAACAATATTTTAGTTCTTTAGAAAATATAAATAAACTTCTACCAAAATCATCAAATCTTAAATTATTAGCCATTTATTTCTATATAATTACATATTCTTCTATATTCATTTATTTTAATTAAATTAATTTTTAAAAAAAATTAAAATATAAAAATCTAAAAATAAATGGAAACAATAGAGATTATATAAACAAGATCAAAAATGTAAACTTTAGAGTATTTTCTTCCATAAATTAAAATATTTTATTTCAATGGAATAAATCGTGATGAATGAGTAGCACCGATACCAGGACGTCCATGTTTAGTAGGTTTATATGTAAGAGAAAATTCCCCAAGATAATGTCCGACCATTTCCGGTCGAATTTCAACTTGATTAAATACTTTTCCATTATAAATGCCACTTAAAATTATCAATATTTTTTTTGAAAAAAAAATACATACATTACTGATCCAATCATTTCAGGAACTACAATCATGTTTCTTAAATGTGTTTTTACAGTTTCTGGCTTTTCACCTGGAGGTGCTTCTTTTTTAGCTTTTCGAAGTTTCTTAATTAATCCCATTGGTCGACGTTTCAATCCTCTCTGAAATCGTCGACGTGCTCTTGCATGAACCAATTCCATCTATTCATTTTCATACTTTAATAAAAAAATATTCTAACAAAGCCTTACCAACTGCTCTGATGACATATCTAATAATGTTTCTAAATCTACTCCACGATATGTAAACCGACGAAACGTACGTTTCTTTTTCTCTCCTGTCGAGTCCATTTTCAAATCCTAATAATCCTTTTCACAACTTTTTTTATTTCTCTTTTAATGTAATTACCTTTAGTGAGTTTTTAAATTTTTTAAAGACGAGAAATAGCCCTGTATTAACCCTATATTAACATAGGGTTAATATTAATACAAACTCTGACCTTCAAAAATGTATAAGCAGTCACGAGGGTTAGGGTTATAAGATAGTAAGGGTTTTTTTACTGTAAAAAATCTAAAAAATAAAGGCAACTTAAGAAGTTTTAATAGTTCTAACAACTTAATATGAAGCATTTAGCAGCGTATTTATTGCTAGAACTTGGAGGAAATAAGAAACCAACTTCTGAAGATATTAAAAAGGTTTTAGGATCAGTTGGATTAGAAGCAGAAGAAAAAAGATTAAAATCACTTTTGAATCAACTAGAAAATCAATCAATTGAAGAACTTATTGCTAGTGGTAAAGAGAAATTAGCGTCATTATCATCGGTAGCAGTTGGATCGGCTTCAAAAAATGTACAAGGTGAGTAATTTAGATTTTTAAACATTTATTTATATTATAAAAGAAACTGCTGCAAAAGTAGAGGAACCAGTTAAGGAAGAAGAAAAAGAAGAATCAGATGAAGATGTAAGTTTATTTAGAATTTCTTAAAATTCTATAGATTCATGTATTTTAGATGGGATTTGGTCTTTTTGATTAAAATTATAAATTCATGTTTATAATAAAACCATTTCTTATATATAAATCTATATTTTTTATTTATAATTTTATAGAATTTTTTGTTTATATTTGAACTTTTCTATTTCATTTCATTCTTTTAGCAAATATA
The DNA here is from genome assembly GCF_000349005.2 of Pneumocystis murina B123. Taxonomy (NCBI): domain Eukaryota; kingdom Fungi; phylum Ascomycota; class Pneumocystomycetes; order Pneumocystales; family Pneumocystaceae; genus Pneumocystis; species Pneumocystis murina. Next base: position 217,049 of record NW_017802363.1, read on the forward strand.
GTCCAGCGATCTCGAGCTTCATTATAGTAGACCTACAGCGATGAATTCAAGAAGTCAGGTTTTTTAAGAGATTTGTTTAAGTTTTTGAGGATATTTCTTACATTATTAGTACAATTCTTTGTTAGCTATTGCATCATCAAATGACCGGAAACAACAAATATGTCTTGAAGAACTTGAAAAGACAAAGACTCTTCGAGAAGCAGATAATAGAATAAAGGAATCTCAAAACTGTGAAAAAGAACGGAAAGAAAGGGCACAAAGGATATATGAATGTGGATTAGATAAAAAGAAAAGAAATGAGGAGAATTCGTTATCGAATTCATTAAAAATGAAAAATGAATCACAAGGAATTGAAAAAGATTCCATTAAAAAAAGAAGTAGATCTATAGTATATGGATATTTCCTGTTGTTATATGTCTCTGATGAATTTAAAGTCATTTAAGGAATTTATTTCGCAAACGTCTAATATGAATCCTGAAATCTTAAAAATGAATTTAATTGCTAAAATAAATTCAAAAACAAATGTTAATTCTCCTTTGAGTTCAACAACCAATAAAAAAGATGAATCAGATTCTAAATTTTTGGTAAAATCAGGCGCTAATTTTCTTTTGAAGCACGAAACAAGCTCAAAACCTTTTCAAACACATAAACAGCCAGTATCGTTTACGAAAGTACCTTTAGTAAAAAAAAATGATTCATTGTCAAATTATAAGGGCTCTTCTTCATTATCATCTAAATTTTCTATAAACAAAGGAAAAAAGAATCATTTTTCAACTCCTATACGATCTAAGAATCTTACAAAATCAAAAATTATAACAGAATTCCATCCTAATGATTTAATTCTTCTTCATACAGGACCTAAGCGTGATTCTCGGACAATTGAAGAAATTCAAAATAGCATATGGAGAAAAAAGGGCAAGAATTTTCCTTTTCTTTATAAAGATACATCGGAAACAAATAAAAATACACCAGAAACGAATAATTCAAGTAAAATTCCATCTAATAATTGTGTATCCGGGAATATTTCATCTCAAAATTCCTTTTCTGGTATGTTTTTTTATATTATATATATTATTTGTTGATGTTCTAACAAAACAAAATATAGATTATAAAAAAGCTAAGCTAGATTCATCAGAGAAAAACAAAACATTAGATTACAACATATCATCTGAAATATGGAAAATTTTTGGTAAAAGAAAAGAAGAGTATGTTTTTAATTTTTAATATTTTTTAAATAATTATAATTTAGTTATATTTCAAATAATTACGATTCTGATTCTGATATGGAGACAAATGCAGCTCAATTACAAAAAGAAGAAGAATTTTCTTCAAGAATAGGTAAAATTGAAGATAAAGAAGAAGAAAGAAAAGAAATTGAACGAAAAATTAAAAAAAAAAGAAAATTCAATATTTCATAATTATTTTTATCTTCACAATTTTATTTTTTCTTTTTTTTTTTAGGAAAGTTATATTCATTTCGATATAGGAACATTAACATTTTATAGATAAGTTATTTATTCATATATCAAAGAAATACTTGTACCGCTTTCGTTAAAATTTTCAGTTTTTAAAAATTATGAAAAATAATAAACTGGGGTTTGGTACTTTAGCTATCCATTCAGGATCTGGTACAGATCCTCAAACAGGGGCTGTTATCTCACCTATTTACTTATCTACAACATTTGCTCAATTATCCCCAGGAAATCCAGTTTCGAAATATGAATATTCACGCTCAGGAAATCCAACTCGAGAAAATTTTGAAGAAGCTATTAAAACACTTGAGAATGCAAAATATGCATTAGCGTTTTCTTCTGGATGTGCAGCTTTAATGACTATTTTTCATATTTTATCTCCAGGAAGTCATGGTAAAATTACTATAATTAATTTTTAAAAAAAATAGTAATATTCTTTAGCAATTTCTGCCATGGATGTTTATGGTGGTACACATCGTTATCTTACAAAAATTGCGTCAACATATGGTATAGAAGTCACTTTTGCAGATTTAAAAGACGAGAAATCTCTTAATTTGTATATTAGACCAGAAACAAAAGTTTATTTATAAATTCTATATTACTATAAGAAATTTTAATATCTATTAGTTATTGTGGATTGAAACACCAAGTAATCCAACACTTTCAGTAATTGATATTTTTTTTATTTCAAAGTTGGCACATCAACATAACATTATTGTCGTTATAGATAATACATTTCTTTCGCCTTATTTATGCAATCCTCTGGATCATGGTGCAGATATTGTGCTACATTCTGCAACTAAATATATTAATGGACATAGCGATGTAATTTTAGGAGTTATTGCTTTGAATTCCGACGTTTTATATACGAAGTTTAAATTTCTACAGAATGCTATTGGAGCTGTTCCAAGTCCTTTTGATTGTTGGCTTGCACAAAGGGGATTAAAAACGCTTCATCTTCGTTATAAACAATGTTGCATCAATGCTTTAGCAATTGCTAAAGCTCTGGAAAAACATGAATTAGTTATTCAAGTATTTTATCCAGGGCTCGAATCTTATCCTCAAAGAAAAATTGTTGAAAAACAGCATAGAAATGGTTTAGGTGGGGGAATGGTAAGCTTTCGAATAAAAGGAGGATCTACAGCAGCTGAAAAATTTTGTCAATCTACAAAACTATTTTGTCTTGCAGAAAGTTTGGGAGCAATTGAAAGTTTATGTGAAATTCCCGCTTTGATGACTCATTCTGGGATATCAAAAGAAGAAAGAGAAAAAATAGGCATATATGATGATTTAATTCGTTTAAGTGTTGGATGTGAAGAAGAAGAAGATCTTGTTAATGATATATCACAAGCATTGGAAAAATCCTCTATATATAATATTTAAGAATTAAATAAATTATTCTATAATTTTTTTTTAAAAACTGTGTTTAACATATTTAATAAATATTGCCTAATTTATCCATTTTTTAATTACAAATTTTCATAATTTCAACTATTTATCTAATATTTATACTTTATATACAATAAATTATATTTTATTGAATAATTATGTTCTTTCAATAGTAATAATTGATGTTTTATTAAAATTAATTTAGACTTCAGAAATAATTTGAAGAAAAATCTCAGAAAATTATAAAAAACTTTCTATATTAAGTATCACACGTACAATACCAGTATTTATACTTTCATATACATAAGAATAATTTAAATGAAATTCTTCTAATTTTCGTATAAAATCTTCAATTGAAACATCTAATCCAAAATATGTCTTTTTTGCTGCAATAAGAGCTTTACTTTCTTTATGATTTTCAATATTATATGCCAGTATATTTATAAAAGTATTTAAATTTTGTTTTGAATAAATAGTTTCAGAAGCAAGTATTAAATCATGTTTATCTAGAATTAAATGATTCATTTTATCACACCATCCTCCGGAAATGAAATTTATGGTTATTTTTTTTTCTATTAAATCAGAAAGAAACTCCTCTTTTATTGTGTTTGTTATGTTCATTTCTTTCATAGATGCAATTTCTTGATTTTTTATGATTGCCCAAGCCAAAAATAAATTTGGTATAGTTAAAAATTTCAAAACAGAAATATTATAGTCTTGAAAAGTGAAATTTACTGCTTGATTTCTTGAATAAAGAAGAGTTTGTATAAATAATACTACTGAAGGCAAAGCAGAACCACAACCAAGCTATAAATATGAATAATTTATAAAAAAAGTCTATATAATATTTGCCTCAAGAACTTTACTGTATTTTAATGATGTTTTTGAGAGATATTCTACCAAATCATAACTACACTCCCATGTTTTATACCCTCCCTTGTATTTTTTTAAAAAAAAAACAAATATTCATATAGAATACCTCATAAACATTTGGTATAATATCACTAGAACCAGTTAAAAACAATAATTCGCTTTGAGATGTATCATAATCATATGCCATCAGCTGTAATCGAATATCCCAAATTGCACGTTTTGGTAAAAGAGTTTTATAAGAAGAATACTCCTTAAAATCAACTTTAAGAACGTCAAAGCTAATATTTTCTGGCAAAAATTCAATCTAAATATCGGTTTTTTTAGAAAAATCATTAACATTTCTTTCTTACTAATTCTTCAAGAGTGTGCCTCTTTGGAGGTAAAGAAGAGATATTGCTGGATGTATCTTCATTATACGCATCCATATTATTAATTTTATCATCATCTTCAGAACTTTCATTGCTCTTTTCAAAATTAAAACTGAAAGACATTTTAAATTATCAAAATGGATCTACAAAAAACCAAAAATTTCCCAGTAAAAGTTAAAAACCATATAAATTCTAAAGAATATGGACTTTACTCAGAAAAAGACTTTGAAGAAGGTATAATTTTTCTGTTTTTAAAGAGCTTTAGTTTAAAAATAAGGCGAACAAATTTTTATGGTTAAGCCGTTGGTAGCAATTCTTGATGAAAAACATATTTCAAATGGATGTAGTAATTGTTTTATTTGTGAAGAAGATAAGGATGATTCAGAGATTTATTTAATGCCATGTAAGGCTTGTAAAATTCTTCAATATTGTTGTCAGGTATGAATATGGAAAATAGGTCTTAAAAGATCTAATAAAAATAAAAGAAATGCATGGAAGAAGATTGGAATATGTTTCATAAATATGAGTGTTCTTTTTTTTCATCAAAATGGCCTAAAATAATCCCAGGATTTATGAGAATATGTATGAGATTGATTTTCTATGGACGTAACCATCCATCTAGTTTAGAATGGAACACTATCAAAGAACTTGAGAGTCACTTATCAGAAATTATGTCTTCAGAAAAAAAGGAGGAAATTTTGATACTATCAAAAGGTATTCAGAACTTTACAAATGAACCAAATGAGATGTTAGTATTAAATCTACTTTGTAAAGTAAAAAAGAAAACGTATTATGAAATAAAGAAATCTTATGATTTTAGATCATGATTAATTCATTTTCACTATTAACGTCGTCATATGATACTATTGGTACAGCATTAGACCCAACTATTTCACGAATTGACCATTCATGCTATCCTAATGCTACACTTGTCTTTGAAAGAAACAAGATAGCGCTTAGATCACTTCAAAAAATATCTATGAATCAAGAAGTATATAATATATTATATTGTTATAAATTTTTTATATTTGTTTAGATTACTATATCATACATTGATGCAAATAATACACAAAAAAATCGTCAAAATGAACTATTTTCACGTTATTATTTTTTATGCAAATGTATTCGTTGCAAATTCCCAGAAAAAGATGAAAGTTATCTTGTTTTAAAGAATAACATGAGTATAGAAACATTTTCTCATCTTGAAATGCTTATTAATAAAGCATTATCTGAAAAAAATATAAATATTCTCCGAGTTCTTTCTATACTTCACCGTTTAAAAGGATGGAATTCTGCATTATATCCACTTAATGAGCTTCATAAATTGGCATTGATGTATTTCCTTGATGAAAATAAGATTTATAATGCTTTTTGCCATGGACTATTTATTCATCTTATTGGAAATAGAGTCTTTAATAAATATATGGTCGATTTTAATCCCGTATATGTCATACAAAAGTTTCTTCTTATTAAATTAATAATTTTTCAGGCATCAGAGAATTGTGAAACACAATTTAAACAGATAAATGCAAAAGATATGATGATATATGCGTACAAGTTACTTTATGATGTTATTAAATTATCTTATAAGTCCCATGGATCATCTTCTAGATTTTCAAAAAGGTTGCAAAAAACATTTGAAAAGACAGGTGAAGATATTAGTGTTTATTACTGGGGGAAATACTGGCAATCAATATTAAAAGATGACCCTGAGAATCTTGAAATAAAAAAAGAATGCTTAAGAATTGAAGATAATTTTCTTTCAGAAGTAAAAAAATATATTGAGATTTGTATAATAAATTATAAATTTTAATAAAAGTTTATACACAATTTTTATAAGAATTGTTCAAAAAAAAGAACATTTCAATACTATGTTCTATCTTCCTCGCCAAAAGTTTGAAATAAATGTTGAATGGATTCAAGAAGACCTATATATGGATGTCCTTTTTCATATACTAATGTAGTTTCATGATTTAAAAATTCTAAAAACCCACTAACAGGCTTACATATACTATAATGTTTTTTTTTTAAAATACTATTAAATATCAAATATAAAACAAAAAAATAAGCAAATGTTACCTCAATGCAGATAATATTTTTTCTTTGGAATCTGTATCTAATTCATTCCTAAAAAGCACTAATTGAAAATCTTCACACCAATGTTTAATAATTGAATCAATATACATAGAAAAAGAAAGCGATGTTGTTTTAAATTTATCATTATTATAATTTTGATCTTGGAAATAATTATCCTCTATAAAACTTGCACATTTTGATATCAAAGCAGGGTTTTGCGTTTTTTTAAATATCTCATAAAGTATTTTATCACCATGCGTCATATAAAATTCATTCATTCCACTAGATGATTTAACAATAGAAGATAATGTATATAACACTTTTATTTTTATTCCATCATCCTTTTCATATTGTAATCTATTAAGCAAAACTTCTGTAAGCTTCATATCAGAAATATATACAAGCGCTTGAGGATTATTTTGAACAGATGATCCTAAAACTGTAATTGCTAACTTTTTAATAAATATCGAATTTGACGTTTCTAAAAGTTCAATAAGACGTTCCACTGCAAGCCTAGATTTACATATTTTTATTCCAAATTCAAATTCATGTGATAATTCCTCCAGTACTGAAAGAACATTAATCAATTCTTCTGTAGAATCATTATATTTATCCGATATTAAAAGCTTTAAAGCCATAGAAAACTCTTCATGTTCTACTTGAGATATTTTAAGATTAGGTTTTATCTCAGCAATATGGGAAAAAACTGGGCTTTCCTTAATGATATTTGTAGATTCAATATGTCCATCTTGATAAACCAAAATAACATTGTTTTTATCGTTTTCATTCTCATCTATAATCTTAGCTTCCTTTATACCCGTACTAAAATCAAGACGGATATGAAGTCCTCGTAAAATATCAATATATCTCTCTTTAAATATAATTTTTACCTGGAGGAAGTATTTGATCTTCATGAACTACCTGAAACACATTTGTTGCCTCAAAAACCTCTGGATAACATTCTTTTTTACCATGACATATCATTTTCTTTGATTTATCTGCATAAATAAATTTTGAAATTAATATCAATAATAAATAGTTTTTCCATTTCATTTTTTCCCTTTAAAATTCTTTATTTTTTTAAAAAAAACATTGATTTTACTCAAAATATTAATATTTATTATATATTTTTTTAATATTTAATAATTGTTTTTAAGAAATTTTGATATTTTTTAATTTATACTTTATAATGTTTATAGTCGGCATCTACCCTTAAAAAAAGAACATTATTTTATATGTAAAAAATCTAAATATTATGATTTATCAATATAAAAAAGCTATAAATCCTCTGCTATTAAGAAATATTAAAAGAAAATTAACCAACATGTCTATAGACAATTCTAAAAGTAAAATAGTATCAAAATCTCAAGATGAAGGTTTTTTTAAAGAATATAATACAAGCCGAGAGGAATAATTGATTTTTATATAGACTTTTCAGCACCTATATGGAGAAATAGTATATTATGTGTATTTTGTCTTTTAGTAGTATATAAAATAGATGAATGGTATGGTCTACATCATGAAGGAAAAGGAGGTTTTACAAGAGTTATTGAATATTTTATAAAAGATGAAGAAAAATATAGAGAACTTAATATTGAAAATCTTAAAAAAATATCAGAAATAGCAAAAGAACGTTTACACCAACAAGATTCTAAACGAAAATCTATTTATAGATTAAAATTTCCAGAGTAATTTCCAAAAAATTAAATATATTTTTTAATAAGATTAATATAGACAACTTAATCAAGGGAGTTCATATAATTTGAAAGTAGGAACAGAAATTGATCTATCACAATATAATATAAAAAGCGATGTTGACTCTATCAATTGATAAACTTAATTAAAAATCTTCATACATTATTTTCGAAAAATATCTTCTATATTTTTAATTATCTACTCTTCTTTTTTTTATTATATTTGATATATCAATAATAAAACTTCCTTTCCCTTCTTCAATTTGTTTAATAATATTTTTAAGCCATATATCAAATTGATCTTTTTCAAAAATTCCATCCTCAGTAAACCATAAATTAAACATTTCTTTAGCCAAAAACTTTTTTAGAATACCTTCCTTCAGTATTTCAATAGTCAATGTATATGTAGGCCCTTTTTTATTAATAGATGAACGAATACTCAACTATACTCTTTTTAATAAACCAATATATATATATATAATATTTATACTCGAATCTCGCCTTTTCTTCCCTGATAAATAATGCTTCTGCCTGCTGTACAATTCCATAAAGTATAACATCCATATAAAATAAAATATCCAATAACTCCCCATAAAGTATATGTTTTAGAAGGCTTAAAACCAAAAATATAATTACATGTAGCAACATTTGAACATATAATAACAAGTGTATATCCAAGAATAAATCTTATATTCATTAAAAGATAAGTTTCTTGATATCCCATTGTAGTCATAAACTATTAAAAATAAGACCAATTTAATTACTTCTTATCTTTAATTACCGGACTAACTGAGTCGTCTATAGTATATTTTACTTCTTGAATTGAAGATAAATTAGTTTTTTTTAGTTTATTCATCATTTATCTTATATTTTTAGATAAAAATTTGCGGGTTTAAAAGACGATATTAACCTTTTTTATTAAAGGTTAAAAAAATGGACTTAAAAAAGAGGTTTTTATTAAGAATTTTTAATTAAATTTAAGAAATAGTTAATATTTTTATAGCCAAGATCTATATCTTGACAAATCTTTAAGAAATTGGGTTCTTTTTTCTATATTTATTGTTATGATCTTAACAGGAATTATGAAACATTATATTAGTATTTTATTATTAGAAACACCTAGGAAAATGACGGTTAAAGAGATAAGAGAGATGTATTTTTGTTAATTGAATTGATTGGTAGTAATATATTTTTAGAAGGGCATTACAACGGTCAGAGATTTTGAGAGTTAATTGTAATCATATACCATTTGCAGCGTTTTATGCTCGAAAAACATTTTTAATTAAAGCATTTTCTAATGGGGAATATCTAGAAAATCCGGAGCTTAGAGGGTCTCAACTTATGAATCCTATGATAAATCTAAAAAACATGGATCAAATGATGAGAATTTTTAAAAGTAATATGGCTAATATTATTCCTCAAACAATTATTATGGCATGGATTAATTTTTTTTTTAATGGATTTATATTAAGTATATTTAATTATTATTTTTATTTTTGAATTATAAATAAGGATCTTAGTAAAACTTCCGTTTCCTCTTACATTGAGATTTAAATCAATGTTGCAGTCAGGTGTTGCTACAGATGATCTTGATGTTTCATGGGTTTCATCACTGTCATGGTATTTTCTTAATTTTTTTGGATTGAAACCAATCTATGATCTTATATTGGGAGACGGAAATTGTTTGTATTTAATTTAATAATTAAATTTTTAATATATATTTTTAGTTGCAAGTGGGGGAGAAACAACAGGAATAGAAATGGCAATACCAGGCATGATTGAATCGAATTCTAATATGTCAGATCTTCAATCATATATTCCTTCAGGAACTGATCCCGATAAATTATTTTCAATAGAAATTGAGAATTTAGAACTTGTTATGCATAAATGGATTTTAGAAGATGTAGAAGATAGAATACTTGAAAAGTATCAAAACATGGAGATATATTCATGAATATTACAAGATTATATATAAATAGTAACATTAAATATAATTGAATCATATATGCCACTAAGATAATATTAGCCAATTTTTCTATTTCTACCTATATTACCTTATGTTTTGTTTTTCTGGCTTCTTCTCTAACATCTCTATTTGATATCAGAATAATGCATAAATGATATCCAATTAATACTTTTTAGGATCATCTAATACCATTGTAAGTTTACGAATAATTTTATTTTTAAAAGGATATATGGATTCAGTTTTTAAAACTGTTGGGAACAATCCTAAACATTGAAGCGCTGTAATCTGAATATTCTAGAAAAATAAGTACATCAATAAATATATTGGTTTCAATTCACCGTGGAATTGTCTTTTTTGGTAATAAATGTTAGAAGAAAAGGAATAATAGATGCAAGATGTTCTACCACCAAATCTGGAGATTCTAATGTTATAGTATAAAGAGTATTAATATTAGATGCTTTTAATTTGCAATTGTCAAGAGAAAAACATTGAAGAAGTATAGGAAAAATAGAAACTAATTCTGGAAAAATAACTTGTTTTGGAATATATTGAATGACATAGGAAAAGATAACTAAATAATTAGACTTAAGATCTATTTATCAATTAATGGTATTATTTAAATGTTTGAGGACTTTCCTGGAGCTATAGAATTTATTATTTTAATTAATTTGGGTAATATATAATAGAAAAAGTTCTGTTTATATAAAAGTCGAACAGATGCATAATTTTCCTTATTAATTAATTCATCTTCATCCAAAATTATTCCAAAATTATATGAAATGAATTCGCCGAGATGTTTATCATCTAAAAAATTTATAAGTTTATCTAATAATACATAACCATATTTATTTGTTTTCAAAATCAACGCCTTTATAACCTAAAAATATTAAAAAAATTGCAATTAGGAAAATATTACCCAAAAAATATATAATATCATGAGTTTTTTTTTTGAAATGTCATTTTCAGAAAATTTTGAAATTTCATTTAAGAATATTTCACAATAATCAGAATTTAGTTCATCGCTATATTTATTATAAATCAAAGATATAAATCTAAATAAGAAAATGCGTTGTTCATCTTCTAATTGATTTTCTAAAATTAAATCTGTTGCTGTTTTTATAAAAACTAGTTTCAAATCTAGAGGTAAAAGCTAATTAAAATAAGCAATAGATATAATAGGATATAAAAAATAAACCTCTTTTTGAATTCCTGCAAATGCGCTAATAAAAATTGGAAGTGTTTTTTTTTGATATAAAGTAGAATTTTTATCAAAAGGTTTAAAAACTTTAAGTATTTCAGTATTTTTTGAGAGAAATAATAAATTAGAATTTCCATTTATAAATAAATTAATTAAATCAGCAATAAATAGTTTTTGCTTTTGAAAATTTGAAGAACGCACTATTAAATTAGTTATTTGAGAAATAATGCTTATTATTTTTGAATCTATAATTATATTTTCTTTGGAATCAATACAAGCATTTATTACACGAGTAAAAAGTTGAGGTAATAATTGATTAATATATGAACCTATATCTAATTTCTTTCTGGTAAAATTTGTCCTAATTGCTAGTAAAAGTGTAAACATAAGTGCTCTTCCATATAATATTTTTCTGTCATTAACTATTTTATTAATAAAATTGAAAACATATATTATAATTACCAAAAATAATATCATCAAATTTTTTAATTAAATGAGTAGTGAGAGTAGTAAATAATCGTTTTTCTACACAAAGATAAGACAATGTTGTTAAAATAACTTCATCTTGAGACTGAAAAAGGTTATTTAGTGTCAATGAATAACTTTCTTCTGATAACAATTTTAAAAAGTTAGGAAAAGTTATTTCAAAAATAAGATTAGGCTTGATTTCTGCAATCTTAACCAGTGCATCTAAAGCTTCTGCCCTAATTTAATAAGAAATTAAATAATAGATATCTTTTAATCATACTTTAAACTATCTTCTTTAATAATTATTTCATTATAATATTCTACTATTAATTTCAGTTCATTATATTGCAAAAGATCATGTATTTGACTAAAAGTTAGAAGGAAGCGTATAGCAGCAGCTTTTATATATTTGTTTGAAAAAGATGAGGTTGTTAATGAATTATATGAAATAGTCAACAATCTATCTTTTTCCTGAATTAAAATAGAATCATCAGGAATTTCATCTATTTTTTTTTCATAAGAACCATAAACATGAAGCCCTGAAAGTAGAATAAATGATAAAAGCTCCAAAATAGCTGTTTTAGTATTTATTGAATCTTCTTTTTCGAATCTTGAGACTAAATCAGAAACACAAAATTTAGAAAGTATTTCAAAAGCATATTTAGATGACGATGAAAGAGCATAAAGAATTTTTATACCATTTTTCGCAGTTTTTGTATCTGGTTCTTTAAAATGATCATTGATTTCATTTGAAATAAAACTAAAGAATTCCAATAATGAATTTTTTTTCGAAATCTCTGATGTTTCTTTAGACAAAGTTTTTGATATTATAAAAAGACAATCTAATGATTTCTTCAGAAAATCATCATCTGTGCCTTCGAACAAATCATTTTTTAATGTGTTCCATATTTGTAAAACATAAATCTTAATAACATTAGGTGAATATGTTTTCATACAGAAGGATAGGATATCTAATATATCTTTCTAGTTAAATATTAAAAAAAGTAATAAATAGTTGAAAAAAATTACTTTTATACTGACAGAAGAAAAATTATATTTATTTATTAATAATGGGATAGAATACGGCGACAAAATATCATTCGCAGATAGACATTTACTAAATATTTAGAAAGCTTTTATTTTAAAAAAAGACTCACTTTAACCAAAATTTTAAATCATCTGAAGTAATTCCAAAAACATCATTAATTGATGGTTTAAAGGTAATTGGAAAATAACAAAATAATAAATCAAAAATATCCTAAAATATAAAGTTATTATAATATTAATATAGAAAAAATCTCAACCTTCGCATAAGAAGTTATATCAAATTCAGAAATAACTGTATTCATAATAGAAAATACCAAAATCAAATTTCTAGGATCTTTTTCTCTGCCTATAATTTTAATTAACCCTTTGATAAATTCCGGCCCCATCTTTTTTAATGCTATCAATGTAATTTAGAATATTACAAATATATAAAATAATACCTTTTTGATGTTTTATTACTAACTCACTCAAAATTTGAAATACAACATATCTGATAGATTGTATATTACTTTCAGAATCAAAATTTTTAAAAAGACTTCCTTGCCATTAAATTATACTTAAAAAAAAATAAAAAATTATTTACCCTCCGCACATAAATACTGCCTCTTTATCATCAAAAAAATCCATCTTTTGTAAAGAATATAGACCAGAAAGAATTTCTTTTACGCATGATTGATCACAAAGACAATCACAATAAAATCGTGTTAAAACATGTACTTAATAGTCAACTCAATCATCTAATAACTAATTGATTTTAGTTTACTTTGTTGTGAATCAAGTATTTTTCTAGATATTGATTCAATTACGCCTGAAAGCAAAATAATAACTAAATACTCCACAATGCGTATATAATAAATACATATACATACCTTTTTTCCTTCTAAATTCCTTATTTTCTGTTAAATATTTCCCAAGACATTCGATAAATTCAAGAATTTTTATATTTTTATTATCAATATCTATTATATTAATGATGAAATATACTACATAATAAATTTTTACCTTTTGAAATTATATCTACCAATTCTTTATAATTTTCTTTTGAATCTAAAGAAAAATAGTTATCTATTTTTTGATCCATAATAATTAAGGTTTTTAGAGGATTAAAGGTTTTATATTATCGTTAAATTTTTAACTATTTTTAAAACGAGTTAATAAATATCTTATGAAAATATATTATTTTAATGTGAATATAAAGTAAAAATTTATCTTTATATAAGATTTTTATTAAAGATATTTTTTTTTTAAAAATCTAATCTTTAATTTTTAAAATAATTATTTTAATCCAAATTATTTTTTAATTTATAAATTTTAAATTTTTATATTATCAATCAGTTAAGAAACAATCAGACTTTAAATAAAAACAAAAACATTAAAAAACAAGATTATTTTTTTAATGCTTCATGTAAAATCCTTTTTTTTTTATGAATAATAATTAATTATAAGATTTTTTTATCACAATATTCTTTGATTTTATTATTAATATTTGGAGGATGGTAGTAATAATAACTATTTATAGACATTTTAATTTTAATATTTTTAAGTTGTTCAAATATTTTTGTTTTAGAAACCATTATTAAGTAAAAAAAGTAAAAAATATACTTTAAAGATTAATATTTTTATAGGAAAGAACCAAATTCAGGTATGAAGTGTTATAAAAAAAAAAAATAATAAATAAAGGATTATTAATAACTTTTTTTCAATTCTTATATATTACAATTGAAGGATTAATTTATAATTTTTTTACAAGATCAACATTATTAATAAAAAGAAATGTTCCCATTCGTTCTTGGATGATTATTGTTTCTTTATTTTTTATGGCAACTTTTTTAAATAACAAGGCATATAGTTATGGCATTTCTGTTCCTATGCATATCATTACCCAGAGTGGAGGAATATTTATTTTGGTTATTTTAGAATGGTTATATATAAATAAAAAGTAAGAACTTAAATTTTTATTTTTCTTTAAATTTATATGAACATTAGACCTAATATTTATGAAATATTAGCAATCATGATTCTTACATCTGGAGTAATTATTGCTAATATTTCTAATATTTCAAAAAAGGTTAAAAATGATTTTTTATTTTTAAATATTTTAATTTAAACTAGTATTCTTCAGATTTGTCCATGCCAGAATATACTAAAGGCATAATTATTTTAATTATTTCTCAAATTCTTAGATCTTTTATGAGTATATATATGGAAAAAACTTTTAAATTATATTCTCCAAACTGGAAAGAAGTTAATTTTTATATGGTTAGTGCATTAAAAAGAAGAAAAGAAGTCTCATATTTTATAAGCATTTTTTTTCTTTTTTATTTTATATACCAATGCTTCCAAAAATATATTCACAAACTAAATTATTTAATTGTTTTCAAACACCATTTATTTCACAAAAAAATCTTAGCACAAACTTATATAAATATCTAGACATATTTTTGAAATTTAAAATTCCAAAAACTTCTAACTATTTGTTTTATCTTTACATCAATATAATTACTCAATCATTATGTGTTCAAGGGATAAATAGATTAAGTATTATATTTATATAATTTATAAAATTTAAACATATTTTAGATGTTATTTCTACAGCTTTAACAGCAAATATAATACTTAATTTACGAAAGTTTATTAGTTTAATTTTGAGTATTTATATGTTTGAAAACAAAAGAAATTTTGGGACTATATCTGGAATAATTTTAGTATTTAGTGGCAGTATATGGTACAGTATTGAAGTACATAAAAAGAAAGCTATAAACAATAAATCCAAAAAAAGTTAACTTTATTTTTTAAAAAGAAACAATTTAAATAATTTATTTAAAAAAATAAAATTAAAAAATTTATTAATAAATATAATTAATATCTTTTTAAATACCCAATATTCCAGATATCAAACTGTCTCATACTTTCAGGAATTAAAGAATTGCTTTTTTTAAGTGAATATAATAAACTTTCAACCATTTCTGAATGAAATGAAATATTATTAAAATTCAATTTTATATTAGTATCTTGAATTAACATATAAAATACTTTCATTACACGAACTCCAGGAAATTTATTGTATGTTTTGTTACTAATATTTACATCAGATGTATAAAACGAACCATTTGTTATTCTTAAATCGGAATTAAATACCCATATCTATTTATAAATAAAAATTATATATATATATATATATCATACCTTTAATATGCATTTTCCTGATTCTTCATTACAAATATCAAATTTATGATCTGGGTATATTTCAATCAAAGCTAATAATTCAGCAGAAATAAAAATATCAATATCAAAAGAGATTATTCTGAAAAAAAATCAGAATAAATTATTTTAAGATTAATAAACAACTTTTCCATATTTTTTTCAGCCAGTTTCCATTTATAAAGTTTTATTCCATCTTCAATTAATATACCTATATTCATATGGCAAAAATTACATAACGCTTTATTTTTTTCAACCTAATAAATAATTAGTAATGTTGACTTTCATAAATCTTATCCAATAGTATCTTTAAATTGCATAATGAAATAACGAGTCTAGAGATGATAAAAATCCATCTTTAATTGAGGATATCTTATCATATTTTAATGTACGGCTTTTGTATCAGTACAAAGACATAGAGTCATATAATACTTTCTTTAAGCCAAATATAAAATAATCACTCAATTATCCTAAAAATTATCTTTACCTTTATATTTTGTAGATTTTTTTCAGAAATCAGAAAATATGATAACCCTACAAAAATAATACCAGAATCAGAAAGAGACTTAATTTTTTGTAACATCCCATAATTCCCAAATGCATTATATTTTTCTTTGCAACATACCCAATAATCCATCATATCAACCCAGTTATCTGATGGAAGATTTCTCCAATGTTTTATTTGATCTTTATTCAATAAAAAACACAAACAAAACCCACAACAAAAATCAGAATTAGGATCAATATATACTGCTGACCATGGAGATATCTCTTTCAAACTCTTAATAGAAAAATTACTTAATGGAAGACGGATTGATAAAGTATTAAGTTGTTGATTTACTTGTATAGATACATCTTTTTCAGTTTCATCAGGAAGAAAAATAATTTCTGATATTTCATTGGATTTTATATAAATAGAATGTGTATTAAAAAGCTTTAAAGAGCTTGGTTGATATATATTTTCTGAAAACTCTAAAACAAGATTGATAACTCGAATATGTGAAAGAGCTTCTGCAATAAAAAACAAATCTTTCTTAGGTTTTTCAATATTCATAATTAAATAATACTATTGTGTATAGTTCTCATTTTCTTCTAATAAAATTATTTTAAATTATAATATTCATAACATTAAAAAAAATTACGTTATCCTAATTTTTAAGTCTAAAAAATAAAATTATAAATATATTTTATTAGTAATATATTAGTTTTCCAATATTTGATGTGAAAAGACTTTGAAATATAAACAAATTAGAAGAAATATCTTATGCCTAAAAAACAGATTCGAAAAAGTATAATATAAAGGAAATTAGCCATGTTTTTAAAACATGTGATTTAAAGTCATTTCAGCAAAATCAAGTCTAGAGATAAAAATATGTATAACTGAAAGAATAGCATTAGTTTGTAAAAATTTTTAAAAATCATAAGCAATATTAACTCGATCCTAATTTACAATAATTCATAATATTTCATTAATATATTTCAAAGCTTGTTTATATACATTTAACAGCTAAAAGGTGTTATTTTTTTCAATAATAACAAATATTACCTTCTGAATTTTTTCTCGTTCCATCGTCAATGTTTCATCTTCATAAAGTAGATCATCAAAGAATTCTTCTCTATACAATTCAGTAACAAGCTTGTTTTGGAGGCATTTCTTGCAATAATTCACAAGAAAATGCATAATAGCTTTTGGGACTTGATCTTGAATAGTTTCTCGTACACTATTAAAATAGGATATTATTAAACTACGAATTAAATTAACCTCCAATTGTTGTCTTTCAGTCATATTTTCATCATAATCACTCTTTTAGGTAAATTAGCAAATGAATGTGTATTTAAGAACTTACATCAACAATATCTAAAGAATCTTTATTTAGAGATACTATATCATGAGAAATAGAATTATCTGGATATTTAAGTGTATTCAGGTCTTTTTCTGAAAATGGAATTGATGACCGTGGGGTTTTTGTATATTCTTTTTTATCATTGCTAAAAAAATTAAAAAAAAGTTCCTTAATATCAGATGAATTAATATGTCCTATTGAATTTGAAAATATCCCACTTTGTAAAGCGAAATCACTATTTAATTCAAAACCAGGAACTCCTGTTTCACGAGAACACGTATTATTTTGTACTATGTTATTAGTTAAATCATTAGGAACTGATCGTGAAGATTCCAATATCCCATTAGTCGCAATTATATTTCCAGATACCTTAAATTACGTTATTAAACATAATTTTTATTTATATTTACCCTTCTTTTATTATCTGTTTCTTTTTTATCTGCTTTTATATTTTTTTTGTCTTTATTAGAATCTTGAAAAATAGAAGAAATCAAACCCATTCTATCAACAAAATTTGGATTATCAATATTTATATATGCCATTTGAATTAGTATTAAACTTTCAACATAATTAGATGTAGGTTCTAGTCGTTCTCTTAATAAATCTGACATGATTTCAACAAGCTTAGCTTGAAGTCGTGGATATCTCTCAAGTTCCTAAAAGCGATTAAAACGTTTGAATTAAATACATTTATTCTACATTATTACAACATGCATAACATACTTTTACACATTCTTCATAAACAAGTTCAACGCATCTCCGACTTGGTATTTCAAGCAATTTAATTTGAGGTTTTACAAGAATATCAAAAGCAAGACCAGGAACAAACAAAGACGATCGAGGACCAGATGAATTTCTAATAGCAGTTCTAATATTTTGAACAGTTAAATTTTCTGTTGGATCAATCATATTTAAAGCATGTTTAAAAATATTATTAAATATGTAATAAATTCTAGCTCCACCACAAAGCTCTTTTGTTGAAATTTCAGAAGATGATCCATCAATAGAAGAAATAAAGGCATTCGAAAATCCATTTATAAGGTAAAGTAAAGCAGAACCCTATAAGATTAATTAAAACCAGTAAATTTAAATATACAGATACTTTATTTTTTGCTATAAGACATTGACTATCAGAAGAAGAAATCCCTTGTCGTGTCTGTTCCATAAGTGTTATAAGCTTTGCTTTTATATCAGGAAGTTTTTCTCGTATATGCTGCATAAGAATCTATCTTTCATTAATTATGTTAAAACAAATATAAAAATCAAACAATATTCAAAGATTTAACAAGATATGGGGTACCGCATAAATGTGATATGTTTTTATATATAGGATGATTACAAAAAAAATCACGTTCAAAACGCAATGAATCTTTTAAGCTTTTATTTGTTATGATATCTTGCTGACTACGATTAACAACTGCAATGAATCCAAGTTTCAAAGGATATACACGCCCTAATAAAATATCAAGTGCATTGGTACCATGATCCATTAAATCAAGTTTTGTAAGAACCCCAATTGTTCTTTTTCTTTGAGGATCAACCTGGCGTGCAAGTTTTAAGGATTCTGAATTAACCAAATCTACATTTGCAGGAGTTACTGCCAAAATAATACTATTTTATTTACTTAACCAATATTAATATATTCCTATGAAAAAAGTTACCAATTTGGTTTTGCAATATAATCTTGAATAAGAGAACGTACTTGACGTTCAATATCTAATGGTTGGTCACCAACAGGAATTTTTGTTAATCCTGGAAGATCCACTAATGTAAGATTTAAAACATAAGGAGAAAATATTTTAAGTTGAATAGGCAATCTATTAATTCCTTTATTATTTCCTGCAACTCTAAACGTTTCATTTTCAATTTCACTGCGAACTTCTGTAAATTGTGTATATCGCTTCCCTGGATTATGAGAAAACTCTGCCCATTCTTGTTCTTTATCTATAAATCCTTTTGTTTTAGTATTTGCCGCAGGAGATATATTAATAAGCTGTAATATTAAAGGACGTCTAGTCACAATTCCTGATCCACGAGGCAAAAAATCTTTACCGACAATATTTTCCAAGACAGAGCTTTTACCGCTTGATTGACTTCCAACAACAACAACCTTAATTATTTTAAATAAAGTCTTTTAGAGTAAAATAAGCAATACTTGAGGCAAATCAATACTATCTGTTCCAACAGTATTAAACACAAGATCTTGAAGCTTGTTTAAAAGTGGAATCATATCTTCTAAAGATCCCATTTTTATAATTTTACTTTGTTTAAGAATATTAAATGACTTTTTATTAGAAAAAAAAGACGCCTATTTAATATTAATAATTAGAAATTTTATGATTCTTTTTCTAAAAATCTCTTATATAGTCTAATAATATAAAATAAAGGTTATGTTGAATCTCGCATGGTAGAATAGCTTTATATCTCATAAAATAATAGAAAAATTACATTATACATAATTTATAAATAAATATATTTGAAAAACAGTTGACTAGATTTAATTTTTTATTTATATATATATATTTTCAAAAAAAAAAGATGAAAATTGATGAATTCATCTTTAATATAAGTACCTTTTTTAAAAATAAAAAGCTTAACAGAAGAATGATCTCATTTATTCTTTAAAATTACATAAAAAATATCTATGAAAAACCAAGTTTCATAATTTGTTATGCTAAAAATCCAATGCGTAAATAAACCATTATTTTCCAATAATCTAACATAGTAAAAGTATAAATTATTTATAAAAAAATGCAGATAGTTTTTTCTATGCTTTTGTTTATCTATTTAACCCTTGAATGTTTACAAGACGTATCCGATTATTTAATGTATTCAATTCTTTAAGAACCTCATTGGCTTGATCAATGTTTTTCTCATTTTCTTTCTCTGAAGATTCAACACGTTTTCGAAGTGCATCTAATATTTCTTGAAAATGACTTACATATTGTTCTTGTGATGCTTCTAATTGTTTTTGTATTTTTTGAATCATTTCTCGTTCTGCTATATTTTCTGATGATAATTGCTTAATCTCTTCTTCAAATCGTCGAATATGTTTTCCATCTTCTTCACGTTGTTTTTGTAAAATATTCACTCGATTGGACAGATATTCCAATTCTACTCTATATTTCTTTTCTAATACTGTTATTTCCTTTCCAAGTGCATCATATTCTTTCTCTGCTTTATATAACTGTGATACTTTTCGAATAATTTCATCATTCATTTCCCTAATCCGTTTACGATCCCCATTGCATTCATCTTCCAATTCCAAATTACGTTTCTCCAACTTCTCTAGCTTCATTTCCAATTCTCTACGTCTTTCTATTCCTTCTTTAAACGTACGTTCTTTTCGAGCCAAAATGCTACTAAAATTCTCATTTTCTACTTGTAATCGTTCAACAATTTCCTTGATTCCAACATATTGTTTCAATAACGCCTCACGTGCCTTTCTCTCTGATTCACATGATGTAATTGCTGCATTTCGCGACATTTTTAACGTATCAATTTCTTTCTGCAAACTTTCAATTACACGCGATGTGCCCATCCAAATCTGTTGCTTTGGAGTTGACTTTTCATACACCGATTCTTCCTCTAATATTGGTTCTTCACGAACACTCTTTGTTAAATTCTCTAACCGCTGCAATTCTGCACTAGTTCCTGCTTTTCATATTTTATCAATTTTCGTTCTTTTTTTTCTTATCTTTTCCTACCAATTTCATGTCGCAAAGAATGCAACTGGCTTCTTAAAACACCATCGTCTCCTGACATTTTATTAGTATATATCTGTGCTTTTTATCCCTTATTTCTATTCAAAATAATCTCATCTTAAGTTCTATTGCGTTGATGTCTCGAATAGAACTCCCGGTTAACATATACTTAAAAAATATTAAAAAAATATGTATATTTTTAAGGAAAAAAGTGTAAAAAAACATGAATTATAAAAGGTTTTATTATATTTTATTGAGATTGTTGAGGAAAAGTTATTTCCGAGGGAGAAATATTAAAAGAGTCTGAAGAATGATTGATCGAAGAGTTAGAATTAATAGGTATCTGAAGTGTTTGTGAAGGAATAAGATATGTACGATATTTGCTTAAAATTCGTTCTATTGGGATTACGAAATCAGAATCTGCTAAAAATATTAGAGAAAAAATGAATAAAAAGTAAACTTACGATTTTCGGAACTTAATTTTTGAATAAAATCAAGACAAATGGATCTAACAGGAGGCCTAAGCATGATAAGATATCTAGTAAAAGATTAATAAATTAAAATATAAAAAAACTGGTTATACTGTAATGCAGCAAAACCAAGTTTACTTCGATCAGGATCTAAACAGAGGATTCGTAATCGATGAATACATGTCTCAGATAATTCAGGAAGATCAGAAAGAAACCGTAAAAAAGCTTTATTAGAGCCATCAACAAAGGGCAAAACTCCATCAAGAACCATAAGTGTCCATTTTTCATATTGAGGGCCTTCCCAAGTTAAGCGTTCTTCTTTGCTTTTACGCAGCATTAAATGATCATTATACCATTCTTCGCTTAACCATGTTACAGCAAATTGGATACGTTCTTTAAAATACGATAGGACATATTCTAAAAGTTTATTTCTTACAAAATGAGAAAAAGAAATTTGATCTTTATAATTATTTTTGTGAATATCATTTGAAGTGACAAGACCTCTTGTACAAAGACGGGAAATGAGCCTAATCCAGCTTTGTTTATTCCATTTATTGGTTTTTAAATTTTCAAGGTCAAGAATTCGAGTAGGTTTCTGATCATCGGAAGTTGTATTTTTAAAGGCGTTTAAAAATAATCTATCCATAACATTATGAAAATGCTTTGTTATCAGAGATGGTGTAAGCGGTTGTGGATCGGGAAGTTCAAAGGAAATTGTTTTCATGCCTTTTTCCTGATAATTTTTTTCTTGTTTAACTTGTAGATCACGTATTTTTGCGATATTCTTATTCGATTGATATATAGATGCCTCAGATGATTCAAAATCATCATCTTCGACATCAGTAATATTTGCTAAAGCTTCTTTAACTGATTTATTATCTTCAATTTTAGATGTAATCTGATGAGAATGTTCTAATAGTTTTGATCGCAATATCTAGTAATCAATTAGCATTCGAAATTAAATATTTATATCCTACATTAATGCAGCGTTCAAAATGATCATGTTTAATATAAAGAAGATTTTCAATTGTAATTCTTGCAACAAGTTCGTGAGGAAGTTGAGTAACATCAATAGAAAGTAAAGGATTGTCTTTTTTCATTTGATTAAGTGTAAATAATGAAATAATAGATAAATCATGATGGACTTCTATGTTTTTTTGTGTATTTAAATTCTCTGTTTTTATTCTTTTCGCAGAAAAATGAGTGATATCAGAAAAAAATCTTTTACGAGAAACATCATCTTGCATATCAAATTTCTCTTGTGTAGAAAGGTACTGGCTAACTTTTGAAGCCAAAGATCCTGTAGAATTATTTCTAAGACTTGATTAATATATAATTATAAAAAGCTTTTTTTAAAAAAGAAAACCTTAGAAGATTAGTTAAAACAATCGTAATATTTTTAATTAAAGATCGTATTTGAATTTGCATTTTAATATCATCAGATGCTTTAATGGTATCATCTATGGGATTAAAACCTAAAATTCCATTTATGATTTTTGTATTAGTATCTAATCTATGCTTAGCCAAGACGGTCAAACAATTTAAAGTAGCGCTAATTATAAAGGGATCCCTAAACTAATCAATATTTCAGATAAAATTTTTACTGTTCACTACAATGGTTTTTCATATATATTTTCAATAAGTCTATCTAAAAAACCTTTGGCCTCAGCTTCAAGGTCAATACTATGTAAAAAAGGATGTTTAGGAGGAATCAAATTCAAAGAAATATCCGATTTATCAATAAGCTATCATAATTAAATTAAAAAGATTATTCTATACAACTTACCCTTGGATCTTTTGTACCAAATGTTTGGGTTTGTATTATTTTTTGAACAAATTTAATACATGAAATACGAATTCCTTTATGTTTTGAATCCCATAACTGTAATATTCTGTTCTTAATAAGTATCATTTGATTCCAAATAGAAATATTATGTTGCATGCATCTATATATATTTATAAGTTTTCCAGAAAAAGTTATCTCCATAATAAAAACTTACATATACCGAAATATAATAGGATAAAATGCTGAACAACTTTGAATAATATTCTTTAACAATACAACATCATCAAATTGTACATAATTAACTAACGTATCAAGACATTGTAATCCAAGTTTTTCTTTATTATCAATAGATAAATTTGGTGTTGTAAAAAGTAAAGCAAAAAATTTAGCAATCCATTGACGTATTACAAGCTCTGATCTTGCAGCAATAGGCAAAATCCCTGGAACTATTTGCATAAAAAATGATGCATCCTGTTCTACCAATTCCCATATCGTATTTAACTGAGAAAGTTGAATAGTCGTCTCTTCGTTCATCAAGATCCTTTCTGATCTTAAAGATTTCTTCAAATCCTTAATAAACAACGGATTTAAATACTTTTTATGTAAAAAATACTATAAAAACACCTTATTTTCTCTATAAAATTTTTTTCCAATAATTCGATCGCTCCATAAAGCTTTTAACGAACCAAGATTAAGAATTATAAATGAATCTTTTATAATTAAAGGTCCTTTTTTTTTTGAAGAAATATGAGAAACAGATTTATATATTCCTTTCCCAAGAATATGAAATATTTTTATTCTACTTCTTATCAAAATTCTGAGGTTTTACGACATATTCGTAAACAATATACTTTTCGAAATGGAATAACAGGTGCCTTATTATTTGTCTTTATTGGATCCGTATGTAAGTTTTGGTATTATTTTTATGTATATTTTTATTTATGAGTTTAGATTTTTATTCTATTTATGCCGTTAAGCAGGATGATTTAAGTGATGTATTGCCATCTAAAGATTAAAAGAGAGAGCTTTATAAAATAAAGGAGTAAAAATAGTAATGGTTAATTTTTTATTTAAGATTTTTTTTGATTTTATACTTAATTCTATTTAGAGATGATAAGATTTGATTTACTTTCATAAATATTTAAGCTGGAAAAGATAGGGATAAAATAACTTTATAGCATAAGAATACATTATATTTTCAATATTTTTTTAGAAAATGTTAAAAATATTTAATTTTTTTTATTACTTTTTTCTTGGAAAAATATTAAGAAAAACAAGTATGATAAGATTTACAAAAAAAAAAGATAATTAAGATTATTTTTTATATCTTTTGTATTAGGGTTGAATATACTACATGTTTTTATTGCTAATTTTTTCTTATTTAAATATTTTAATCGACTGAAAATAATAAAGTATTTTACAGATAAATAAATATATTATCTTTATAGACATCTTAAGAGTTATTAAGTTATTAAATATATGATTATTTTTTAAATTAATGATTAAAGAAAATTAGGGCGTAAATATTAACATTATATTTTAGAAATATTAAAAAAATATATTGGTTTTTTTTGAAGAAATAGAATCAATTCATTCTTTTTATTAATAGGGTTCTCGGAAATCTTAATAAATTTTATAAGATATTTTTAGTATTTTTATAAAATTGATGTAAAGCCGAAATATATGGATCATAAAAAAACTTTGAAAAAATATGACACACAAACTAACATTAAGAAAGAATCAAATGATGTATGGGAACCAATTTGTTGGATGATTTATGTGGTTAAATGGAGTTCTTTTCGCTTTTTAATTCTTCCAGTTATTTTACTTTTTGCAATTATTGTACGAGCACTTGTAGCACTCGGAACATTTTCAGGCAAATAATAGATTTTTAATCTATAGAACTTCAATTGAACAGTATTTTAGGGGGAAATTCGGGGGGGAAATATGGAGATTTTGAAGCACAGAGACATTGGATGGAGATAACGTTACATTTACCAATAAAAGAATGGTATTTTTATGATTTACAATGGTGGGGACTGGATTATCCACCTTTAAGTGCTTATTTATCATACATATATGGAAAAATGTTTGATTGTTTAAATATATAACGTTAAATTTACAAAAATAGTGGGAATCTTATAGAACCTTCATGGTTTGCTTTAGATACATCACGTGGTTTACAAATACAAGATCTAAAATTTTATATGAGAATGACGGTAATTGTTTCGGATTTTATTATATATTTCCCAGCTGTAATACGTTTTTCTCGATATTGGAAGCGATTAGAAAAAGGAAATGCTTTAAATACTGTATAGTTACTTAACAGTTTTTCTATTCTTGCTAATAATTAAATAGTATTCCTCAATTGCACTAATACTTTTGCAACCAGCACTTATTCTTATTGATCATGGTCATTTTCAATATAATAATGTTATGCTTGGGCTAGTACTCTTGTCACTATGTTACTTTATCAATGATAGATATATTCTTGGTTCTATTTTTTTTGTTTGTTCAATTTGTTTTAAACAGATGTCTTTATATTATTCACCTTTGATATTTTTCTACCTTCTTGGTCTTTGCACTAAACCACAATTTAATATTCGTCGATTCATTTATATAAGTATTACAACGGTTTCTACATTTGCTATTATTTTTTTTCCTTTTTATATTTATAGTGGTTATAATGGTGTTCTTCAATGTATATATAGAATATTCCCTTTTGAAAGAGGATTGTGGGAAGATAAAGTTGCAAATGTATGGTGTGTCTTGAACATCTTTATAAAGTTTAAGCAGAGATATCTTATTGATTATCTAATAAAACTAAGGAAAGCTTACTTTTTTAAATATTCATGATTAATTAATGTAGTTCGATCGCAACTTTAATTTCTATATTACCTCCTTGTTTAATCATTTTTTTGAAGCCAAGAGTATGTCTTTTACCTTGGGGTCTTACATGTTCTGCATTTGGTTTTTTTCTATTTTCATATCAAGTACATGAAAAGTCAATATTACTTCCATTAATGCCAGCAACAATTCTGCTTCTTATTCCAAATAAAAACATGAAAGCTTGGATAGGTTGGATTAATATTATAGCAACATTTAGGTTTGATTTCTATTTTTTTTTATTTTTTAACATTTTTAAGTATGTGGCCTTTATTAAAAAAAGATGGATTAGAATTACAGTATGCTGTTTTACAAATTTATTGGTTATGGCTTGGGGGATTCATGTTTTTTCCATTAAATAAATTCGAAAAATTTATTCATAAGGTTTTTCTTGAAAAAAAAATATATTTCCATTTTTTTATTATCTTATAGACGTCATATGCATTCCTTATTATAATACATATTTTAGATGCATTCATAACTCCTCCTTTGCATCTTCCAGATTTGTGGATCTTGTTGAACATGAAATTGAGTTTCATATGTTTTGGAATATTTTGGTTATGGTCTTTTTGGAAGTTATGGTTAAAGTCTGGAATTTGTATGAGTATAAAAACAAAACAAAAATAGCATTTTATTTATATTATTATATTTACTTTTTTCAAAAGCTGGTATACTGATCTTTGAATTTGCACCAATTTTAACAAAAGACTAATTGAAAGCAGAAAGAAAAAATACATTAAAGAGAACTTATATAACATAACATTTACTTATTTTTTAAAAAGTTTTCTGAAATAATATTACTCAATTTTATTTATAGACAACTTTGAAGAAAAAATCAGAAAATGAATATAAACATCAAAAAACTCTTATAAAAAATCGAATTAAAAAATTGTATCACCAAAATGCAAAACAAAACCAATGGAATCATTGGCAAGTATCTTTAAATATAATATCCGTATTTTGCCATACATCTAAAAAGGAATACGATTAGTCTATTTTACAAAAATAATCAACAATGGATCATTAAAATGAAAAGCTCAAATATAACAAATAAAACTTTTCATTCAGCCGATCCATATCAGAACATACTGGCGATGTGCTTCTATTAATTCTTGGCATATTATTAACGGATCTCCTTCTTTTGAAACCATACAATCATCTCTTGCTTTTCTTGTTTCTAAACAAACACAACTATATTGCTTTTAGTAATGCTAGAAATTCCAAAAAAAAAATAAAGATTCAGTATTTCTTCTTTAATACTATATTATTTTGGTTTTTTCTTACCATGGCTTAGGCTTTTCTTCAGAAATATCTGACTTTTTCTTAATTTCTGCCATTATTATTAGATATTAAATTTCTGGGCTTTTATAGGGTTTTTAACTAAGGGTTTCAACTCTAAGTTTAGGTCTATAGATTTCTGGACTTATACCGATTTTTTCGAGTC
This sequence comes from Pneumocystis murina B123, assembly GCF_000349005.2. NCBI lineage: Eukaryota > Fungi > Ascomycota > Pneumocystomycetes > Pneumocystales > Pneumocystaceae > Pneumocystis > Pneumocystis murina. The sequence goes on from NW_017802363.1 coordinate 244,935, forward strand.
TTAAATTTTTTTATAATTTAAGGCCCTTTTTTATAAGGAATGGCTGCCAATAATCATATATTTTCTCTCTCAGGACGGGGACTAAAGCTTGAAAGTAAAGAAGAGACTCTTTCAGCTATTGAACAATTGGTTTTAGAGGAAAATATTCGTGAAATTTATTTAAATGGGAATACTATGAGCGTTGAAGCATGTCGAATTTTAGGAGAGGTAATTCGGACGAAGAAAGATTTGGAGGTATAAGATTAAGGGTTATAAGGGCTATCTATAGATGCTGAAAAAATTTTATATAGGTAGTGGACTTTTCGGATATTTTTACGGGTCGATCAGCTAAAGAAATCCCTTTTGCATTAGAATATTTATTGTCAGGGCTTGTTTCATCTGGAAAATGTAATACTGTTTATTTAAGTGACAATGCATTTGGACCTACGGCATCTAAACCATTAATTGCATTTTTATCACGGCATCGGCCACTTAAACATCTTTATCTGACAAATAATGGACTAGGACCATCTGCAGGAGCATGCGTTGCTCGAGCATTAGAGGAACTGGCAAAAATTCAAAGTGTGGAACCATCCATATATTTAGAAACTCTAGTATGTGGTAGAAACCGTTTAGAAAATGCGAGTATGAAGGCTTGGTCGGCATGTTTCCGAGCGCAGAAGAATTTAACACACGTAAGAATGTCACAAAATGGGATCCGACCGGAAGGGATTCGTATTTTGCTTGAAACAGGGCTATCAGCATGTTCACTATTACAAACTCTTGATTTGCAAGATAATACATTTACAGTTTTAGGTGCAAAAACTTTAGCAAGAATGCTTCCGAAGTGGCCACACCTTGTGGAGCTTGGAGTTAGTGATTGTCTTTTATCAAGAGCAGGGGGGAAATTATTAGCTCAAGCTTTATTTGATAGTAATTTTATACGATTAAAAATATTGCGATTACAATACAATGGAATAGACGAAGAAGGTGTAGAAATATTAGCAAATGCAATAGAAAGAACACTACCAAACTTGGAGTTATTAGAATTAAATGGCAATGTATTTTCAGAAGAAGATGAATCAGTAGAAAAAATTAGAAATATTTTTGAAAAACGAGGAAAAGGCGTGCTGGATGACCTAGATGATATGGAAGAGCCTTCTGAGTCAGATAATATAGGAGAATCGTCTGAACTGGAAAATTCAGATGATTTGAATGAGAATCTTGACCATATAGAAGAAAAGGAAATCGAATTTCCGATAAAGAAAGAAGCGAGAACAAATATTTCTGCTTTGTTGGAAAGGACACACTTGATGTAATATAAAATTTGTTTAAATTTATCATAATATCATAATATTGAAAATAGTCATATATCATAAAAGAAGTATTTTAATTATAATAATAGACCTGTACATATGTCGTTTAGTGTTAAGTTCTTAAATACAAGTTCCTCAATACTAAAAAAAAAATCTATCTATATTTTTTTATCATTTTGAGATTGTTTAAGATCTAATTCAGATTTAAGTTTTCTAATAATATCCTCAAAACGTTTTTGAAGTATTGGATTTGTTGTTGTTTTTAGTTTTTCCAAGTTTGCAGCAATTGTAGCATTAAGTTCAGCTATTTCGTCATCTAATAATCTTTGATGATCTTCAGCCCATCGTGTTTCCTCATCTAATAATTATTAAGGAAAAGATATCCCAGAATAATTATAATTTACCTATCTCTTCACTCGAATCTTCATTATCATCGCTTCCTGAACCATCTTGAGGAGTTTCTGTTTCTTTTATAAAAGCAGGTGTTTGACTTGCTTCTCTATTATCCAGTTCCATCATTGCTTGCTCTAACTGATCCGCAAGATAATCTTCATCTGCATCATCATAATGTTCGCTTTCTATATCCATTGTATTGACATTTTCATAATATTCTTCTTTTTTATATAAATTTTTAGATGTATCAAACAACGATTCATTTTCTAAAACAAAAGAATTTTCTCTACTTAAAAGTGATGCTGGAATAACTTCATAACTTGACAATTCTGCCATTGCATCCAGAGAAAGAAGTCTAGTTACCTCTGCTTCGATCATTTCAATAGTCTATAATATAAAATTAATATATTTCATTAAAAATTCTTTTAAAAAAAATATTAGTAATAGAAATACCTTATGCGAAAGCCGTTTTCTAAATCGTCTTTTCCTTACCCATTTTAATGGTGGTGTTAAACCATGAGGATAAATATATTCGGAATGTTTTATTGGCATTGTTGTTACAGTTTCTTCATCATCAATTCTATTTTCAACCAAAAGTATCTAACAATTCAGACTTTTAGCATTACTAATATCTAAAACACACCTGACAAATATCTGCTACTTTATAAATCGTTTTTCTATCAAATGTCTTGCTTGATTCAATAATGCATGGCAAATCTGCCATCTTTGCTGAATACATATGATTATTTACAACAACAATTGCCCTTCTATTGTCTCGTTATCGTTCAATATTTTATATTTTTCGTATATATAAAACTACCTTTAAATTTTATATAAAAATCTGCCCCATTACCAATTGTTTTCTCTTCAACTGCTTTTCTTAAATATTCTAAATCTTCTCCATTACACATTCTTAGAATAAATTGCTGCTCAATATATGGATCATCCTCTCTATCTGATGCTTCTGAGTCATATCCAAGCCCTGATTCTCGATATGCTCTTAAACGAATCTTTGTTCCTGAATTTAACTGACTTTGACCAGGTGATTTTGCCCTCAATTTTGGCTGTATAGGCTTCTTTTCTGACCCTCCCCCAAGTTTTACTTTAATTTTTAACATTTCTTATCCCTCAATATCAAAAAATTTATGTAGACATTAAAAACTAATGAACGCCTTATACAGAATATATATATATTAAATATATAAAATAGAAAAACACACGTGTTTCTGTATTTTTATGATGTTTTATTAAATAAAATAGGCTTTTTTTTTTGAAATTTTTTTTTTTAATCAAACGCTGAGCTGGAGATAAAAGATAGATATATTAATATTAAAGATCTTGAAACTAAAGTATCTTTGGAAGAAGAGATTTATCAAGATAAGAAGCTTGTATGTATTTTTTCTGTATAAAAAAGTAGAAATTAATTCATTGATTTTGAAAAGATTGAAATTTATGAACAACGAAAAAGAGATAATAAAGAGGGATTAAAGGCACTGGAAAGATTAAAAGAAAGGGATAAAGTATGGGTCAATGTAGATAACCTTTTTATGAGACAAAAAGTTGAAGAAACAATTCGATGTATAAAAGAAGGTAAAAAATAATTTATATTTTTTTTTATATTTAAATTATTTTACAAATTAAGATGAAAAATATTTAGAATTAGAAATTGAAAAAGTAAAGGAAAGATTATTATGCTTGTGTGAAAAACTTGAAGTTTTACAAAATAAAAAAATATGAATTTTAACGATAATAAATAAATTTTGTATAATTTATGTGTTTTATGATTGTTATTAAATAAATATACATGCTTTTTTTCTTTTAGATTAAGAAACAAAATATCATTTTCCCCATCGCATTTCAGCATTTGCATAAAGTTGTAATCCTTTTATAAATACATGATAGTCTACAGAATCTTCGCTCTGAACGAAACTAATATATAATTAGAAAGAATAAATAGAAAACTAAAAAGGTATTAACAAAATTTCGGTAAATCTAATTTGCCATGGTGGAAATCCTTGAAGCGTACATGTTGATGTAAATGCCATTAATAACTGTGGTTCTGTTAAAAGGAAAGCTTAAAAAAATTAAGAGATATATTTGGCTTTTAATTAGAATCATACCATTCATTCCAGAATCTACTAATTCAACACTAATATCTTTTATCGAAAATTTATCGGATTGAGAAAGTTCACATAATGTTTTTGTTAAATCAACCAAAGATTCTCTCCCATCCTCTTGAGAAATAAAATTTATTTCAAGATCTACAAGATAATTTGTTTCATTATCATTAAAATTATCATTAGAAAAAAAAGAAATATAAGGTGAACGAATTTTTATATTATGCATTGATCTTCCAAAATAACTTTGCATTTTTTGAGATATTATACGATATGTAGTTGATTGATATTCTTTTATACGTCCTAAAAATAAATTTAAATCTCCCTCTTTCAAATAAAATTTACCCTCTTTTTCATATATGGTCAAAATCCTAATCCCAGAAGATAAACACCAACATGATAATTCTGCAATTTGATGAATAAGCAGCTCCAGTCCGCCATCTTTTTTATATTCTAAAATAATTGCTAGATGATGAGGAATCTTCTTTAATCTTCCAACATCTCTCTTAATGATTTGTGGTGTACGATGATGATGTTTTGTAATTGCTGATATATATTCACTCACTGTAGAACACACTCTATATAAACGAAACCATATAGCAAACGTTGTTTGAAGGAAAATAAGGACAGCTTTATAAAGAAGAATTGCTATTGGTGACCTTGGAGGATTCCACATATAATAAAAAGATGATATTTTTTATTAGACTTTATGTCTTTTATAATTAAAAAGATATTAACTTTTCTAATATAAAAAGTTTTAAGAAATTTAAGCAAAAATATCTTTTTAATAACTGAGGTTTATCTCTTTTTCTGTCTAAATTAAAGAATATTAAAATTTATCTTAATATCGTTTAAAAACCATTTTAAAAATTCTTAAAAATTATTAGAAAATTAATTAAGGCTTTTTAAAATGTATGACAGAGATCCTTATAATATTGATCATGGTATATTAAAACTATTAACTGCTGAATTGTTTAAGGCAAATAATTTTTCGTTAACTGCATTCATTGAAAGATTAAGTGAATCATGTAATTTAGAAGATCAAGAATCTTCAGATAGTATGAAAAAAGTGTTAAAAAGGCGTTTTTTATGGGATGAATCTAGGTTTTAATCCTAAGCCATATATTCGTGTTTTTGAAGCGGCTCTTGATCGTTTAGTTGTAATGAATTCAGAAGTATTGTCAAATATAAAGGAAAATGAAATAGAAGCTAAGAAAGCTGATATTGATCATTGTTCAAAAGTCAGAAAAGTGAAAGAAAAATTTGATGTGAAGAAAATGATATGATATTTATATTTATTAATGATTTTATAATAGAATATAGTGAAAGAATTCAATATTTTGGAAAATGAAATAAATACATCAGGAGAACATGCAATTAAATTAGGTATTTTTATATTTTAGAATTATGTTTATGATACCTATATTTGAAAAGGAAAACAATTTGAAAATATTAATAAACAAAATTCTAAAGCACAAGAAATCAAATTATTGATTCAATCTTATATTGAAACTGAAAAAGGCGATTTTAATTCTTTGGAAAAGCTTCGTTTAAAAGGTTCTATGGAATCGCAGGCACTTTGTGCATCTTTGACAAAAAATCTTCTTTTTCTAAGAAAAGATATTAATCTTTTTGGATCTTCTAAAACAATTGAATTATTAGAGAAATTTTCAGAAATACTTGAAAAAGATCTTTTGGAATGTTTTGATAAAGCATATAAAGAAGGAAGTTTGAATGATATGGCGGTATCTAATTAAATTTTAATGATATTATTTTTACAAATGAATAGGAATATGCAAAAATTTTGTTTGATTTTAATGGAGGTGGTTCTGTGATTAGAAATTTTGTTAATCAACATGATTTTTTTATTGTACCGAAAAATCTTCAAGAACAAGGAATTAATAAAAATGATGAAATGTAACTTATATCTACTTTTTAAAAAAAGATGATTTATCTATTTAGATGGAAGGAATTGTCTGATCCTGATATAAATATTTCAGAAAGTGATTTTCTAGTTAAATCGAATTTTCAGTCACTTGTTGATTTAGTTCGAAAAACCATTAAAACAGAATATAACATTATCCGAAGTGTTTTTCCTAATCCTTCTGTTGTGTTTCAGGTTTTTTTACAAAGGATATTTGCGCAATCGGTTTATCTATTATGATGTTGCTTTCTATTTTAATTTGCAATTTAGATACAATTACGACTAGAAGAAATTATTAAATACGCCGAATTAAATTCTACTTTGGCTTATCTTCGTGTATTACAAGCTACACACAGTTCTTTGACAGATCTTGTTGAGGATCTAAAGTCTTTTGAACAAACGTCCTTATCATCTGATTTATCTAATGAATTTTCTGGCTTAGCTAGTTATGCATTAGAACAATGTTTAAATGACTTGTTTATTCCTTATTTAGAAGGATCTCGATATATCGAAAAAGAAAGGAAATCTTTGAATGAATTATACAGCTCATTCCTTTGTAATTTTAATCTGTATCATGTAAGTTATATTTTTTTTATATCGAGTTTTATGTTTATTTGATTTAGGCTCAAAGAAAGTCCTTAAAAAATTCAACAATGCTTGATAGAGTTGTAAGTCGTTTTCAAGCAGCTACTATATCAACTCAGTCAACATTAACTTTTGTACGAGATAATGATGGAAACTATAGTATGAAATAATCAAAATTACTATTCTTTAAAATAACTGGACTAGGGAAATCAAATATTTATAGGGATCGTAAAGAAAGAGGCGAATTTTCTAAGTTAGATGAATTTGAAGCCACTGAGAATGATGGAAAATGTACTTTAAATTGCATTAATAAGTTTTTGAAGTGGAATGCAGAGGCTATCGGTAGAGTTGTTGAATTATTTCCGCAAAGCGAGCTGTAAGTTTATATTTTAAATATATCTATTTATTCAATTTTTTAGTACAAAAGATTCGTTTTCAGTACTTAGAGTACTTTTTGAATATGTTTTTTCCGTTTATTTAGATATAAGTCTAGAAACGTATCTAACTTGTTAAAATAATAAAAGTTAACTTTTATAGAATTCTTGATACTATTGAGTCTTATGATGGAAAAAGTGAGCCAGAAATAAAATATTTTGAAGAATTAAAAGAAATGACTATAATTGTCAATTTACTTTCAACATATTTTAATATTATTATTCTCCCTATCGTTTCTTTTTCTCTTACATTAAAAAGAGACGTAATTATTTCTACTAATAGTAACATTTTAAAAATTGAAAATAAAATAGATTTGATAATTCAGAAATCTGTTGATGGTGAGTTTTTTAAAAATTACTGCATATTATTTATCATTTGATTTTGACATTAGTAATTTTAAATTGGATAAATGTTTTGCTCAGTAAACAAAAGAAAAACGATTTTAAACCTAGAGATGATGATCAGAGAATGGAAAATTTAAGTACTGAGGTTTAATTAATATGAACATTTTTACAGTGAAAATTAATACAAGAATTAGCCATGCAAATTAGTTGTACAGTTTATTTCTAAAGTTTATAACATTGCTTACGATAATCTTATTGGATTGAATCTTGAAAATTTTCTTGTTATTTTTGGAATGTCATTTCTTAAGCTTTTATTAGAACATTTTAAGAAATTTTTTGTAAGTCCTTCAGGAGGATTAATATTAACAAAGTATTTTTGATATATATTTTTACTTTATTTTTTTTACAATATTTAATAGAGATTTAACTGAATACGAAAAATGCATTGGAGCCTGGGGAATTCCTAAATTAAATGAGAAATTCAAATTACTTCATGAACTTGGCAATATTTTTATTGTGAGGTATTAGCTTAATAATCATTACAAATAACAATTAACTTAAATTAGATCGGATATTTTAGGATCATTACTTAATCAAGGAATATTGGGTCGTGTTAATTTAAAATATTTAATACCATATATTTCAAAAAGAACAGACTATTATACCTCGGATATCAATAAAATCGTATATTTCAATTTATCTAGAAATAATCTAATTTAACTAGATTTCAAATGAAGAAATTCATGATTAAAAAGTTATTGTAAATTAATTATTTTAAATATAAAAAGCTATTTTTTACATAGAAATGTTGTATCTTACAAATCTAAAATTGAAATTATTAAATAATTATTTCATAATTCTAAACCTAATCCATTTTTTTTACTTTCAATCCACTTCAAAATATTAGTGTATTATGTTTTAAACATCTTAAAACTTTATTACCTTTAATGAACGTTTTATTCCCTCATCCAAGTTCACAATTGGTGAATAATCTAAAAGTCTTCTTGCCTTATTTATGTTATAATAGCGATTTGCACAACTAAGCTTTACTCGAAATCTTGTAAAGTCTGGTTCTTTTCGAGTAATAAATGAAAAAAATTCAAAAATAAATGCTATAATAATTCCAAGATATCTTGGAAAGTGAATAATATTTGATGGGACGTGTCCCAAATAAGCCCATACCGTTGATGGAAAATCCCAAAAATAAATAGGTTCTCCATTAGTAATAAAAAAAGCTTGTCCAGAAATATTTGTTGCTTCCGGGGAAAACAACTTTTGAGACGCAAGAAGATGTGCATGAACAACATTATCCACATACGTAAAATCAAACAGATTCATATTATTTCCAATTCTAAATCTTGTTTGACGATTTTTTAAAACAGAAATCATCCCTGGTATAAGTTGTGCATCTCCTGGGCTACAATATAAGCTTTTTTTAACCCTTTTTTAAAATTTTACCCAAAAATTCCCGACGGTCTTATTGCTACTGTCATTAATCCATTTTTTCCGTTTGCTTCAAGAATCAACCGTTCTGCTTCTGCCTATTTTATTTAAAATAATCCCTCCCAAAAAAATCCCTTACTTTCGTTTCATTATACGCATCCATAGTACCCTTAGGAATAGGCATTGTTTCATCAACATTAATCAAATCTTTTCCATTAAAAACAACCCCTGCACTACTAGTGTATATAATAACTTTCACATTCTCATATAGCGCTGCACGGATAACCTGCTTCGTACCCTCAACATTCACCTTTTCATAAATCTTTTTTCCTAGTCCATGAATCGGACTCGCCATATGAAAAATTACATCCGAATGATTCTGACGAATCACTTCTCTTAATCTTTCAATATCACATATATCTCCTTTATAGTAATTAACTGATGTGAACCCTTTATCCTTAATATTTATGTCAAAAACTGTAATTTTTTTGCACGTTTTTTCTTTGACAAGTTGTGAAACAAGAGATTCCCCAACAAACCCCGACCCCCCTAAATAAATATGTTTAAATACTTAACAATATCCTCTTTTTAGCAATAAATACCTATAATAAGTGGATATTCCATTTTATTCACTATAATATATAGTTTATTAATGTTTTAGCGATATCCGGACTTTGAAATTTTATCGTGATTCCCATCTTAAAAATCTATCAAATTTTCATAAAAATCAAAAAATAACTTTTTTTTCTTTAATTTTAAACCATGGTTTATAAGATATTTCTAGCATTTTTCTTATGTTGGATCTTTTTAATAAGGGTGAAATCTGAAGAAAAACCAAAAGACTTTGAAAATAAAGATTATTATCATTTTCATTTTTCAAAAGATGTAGATCTTGATGCTTTTTCACAAGAATTAGGATTTGAGTATGAAGAGGCATTAGAACATCTGGATGGACACTATCTTTTTTCTATTGATAAGGGTGTTTCAGATGATAAAATCGAGGAGAAGATAAAAGACTATTTTGGTCTTGAAGGAAATATAATAGATGGGTTTAATAGTGATAAGCTTTTTTATTATGAGAAGCAAAAGTTATTAAGGAGAGAAAAGAGGAATGTGATAAGAGATCCGATGTATCTTGATACTAGCCAAAATTCCGGCGATACTGGGAATGTCAATAGCGGAGAAAAAGATCAGCAGATAAAATTATTAGAGGAGAAATTTGAAGAAATTAAGAAAAAGTTAAATATAAGTGATAAATATTTTGGTAAACAATGGTATTTGGTAATTTCTCTTATTTTTTTTCTTTTGAAGCTTAATTTTAATTAGTTTAATAAAAAAAATCCTGGAGTAGATATAAATGTTACAGGTTTATGGCTAGAGGGTTTGGCATTTATATTATTATTTGCCTTTATAATGGTTTTAGGAATAACAGGAAAAGGTGTAACAGTTGGGGTTACGGATGATGGACTATATTACAAAAACGAGGATTTAATTCAAAATTATGTATAAAAAATTACTATAAAATCTTTATTTTAATTAATTTTAAGTGCGCTGAAGGTTCATATGATTTTAATACTCAAACTAGTGATCCATCACCTAAACGCAGTGATGATACTCATGGTACTAGATGTGCAGGAGAGATAGTGGCTGCTAAGAATACATTTTGCGGGGTTGGTGTTGCATATGATGCTAAAGTTTCAGGTATCTTTTCTTTTTGATTGACACTAATCTAATATTGTTAAGGAATACGATTTTTAGCTTCTGTTCTTTCATCTTGGCTTGAGGGAAAGGCTCTTAGTTATAGATACGATATTAATGATATTTATTCTTGTAGCTGGGGACCTCGTGATGATGGAAAAACAATTGAAGGAGTTCCTTATAGTGCATATAATTCAATTATTAATGGGATAAATCTTGGAAGGAAAGGTCTTGGTTCTATATATGTTTTTGGAAGTGGAAATGGAGGCTATTATGATAATTGCAATTACGATGGATATGTAGTTAGTCCATATACTATTACTATCGGTTCTATAGATGTGAGAGGAATAAGACATTATTTTTCAGAGCAATGTTCTTCCGTTCTTGCTTCTACATATTCGGGTTCTATTGTAACCAATGCACGCATTGTAATTTTTCCTTTTTTTTTATAATAAATTTATCTTGTTAGTATACTACGGATGTTGGTGAGAAAGGATGCAGCACTGTACATTCTGGATCTTCTGCTTCCACACCTATTGCAGCAGGCGTTATAGCTCTTGTTCTTTCAGTACGGTAAGAATTCCACTAAAGTTATTTAACTTAGAAATTAGTCCTAATCTTACATGGCATGATATTCAAGGTTTGATTGTTGAATCAGCTGTTCCATTTAGTCTGGATTATCCGGGCTGGGAAAAATTGCCTTCTGGACGTTATTATCATTATTATTTTGGTTATGGGAAACTAGATGCATATAGAATGGTCGAAGCAGCAAGAAATTTTAAACATTTAAATCCTCAGGCAAGGTTTTCAGTACCAATGATAATTGTTAATAAGAAATTTTCTGAAAACAATGGACATATCACAGACAAATTTAATCTTATTAAAGCGTATCCTGACTATTATAACTTTGGAAAATTGGAACGTGTTAGTGTTACATTATATTTTCAACACGCAAAAAGGGGTAGTCTGGAGATTAATATTACCAGTCCTAGTGGAGTTACTTCAATGTTAACACATAGGCGTCTTCATGATAAAAATTATGGTTATGTTCATTGGACTTTTTCAACTGTAAAACATTGGTATTTTATTTCATTTTGCAAAATAATAACTAATGATTTTTAGGGGAGAACCCATTGTAGGTGAATGGACTATTGATATTGAAGATCAAAAAATTCCAAATTTAGATGGCGAATTTTATAATTGGCAACTTCATTTTTTTGGAGAGTCTGCTGATCTAACAAAAACACAGTCTATTGTATATCCTTTTATTACTAGATCTCCAAGTCCTATACCAGGAGAGCCTACTGTATATTTACCAACTCCTTCAGCAACCATATCACCATCTGTATCACCTCAACCAACATCTGAGTCAACATCTGAACCAACACCTCAACCAACACCTCAACCAACACCTCAGCCAACATCTGAGCCAACATCTGAGCCAACATCTGAGCCAACATCTAAACCAACACCTCAACCAACACCTCAGCCAACATCTGAGCCAACATCTGAGCCAACATCTGAGCCAACATCTGAACCAACACCTCAACCAGCACCACCTCAACCAGCACCACCTCAACCAGCACCTCAACCAGCACCTCAACCAGCACCTCAACCAGCACCACCTCAACCAGCACCACCTCAACCAGTACCACCTCAACCAGTACCACCTCAACCAATGCCATCTAGACCAGCACCACCTAAACCAACACCTCAACCAACATCTGAGCCAGCACCTCAACCAACATCTGAGTCAACATCTGAACCAACACCTCGACCACCACCTCAGCCAACATCTGAGCCAACATCTGAACCAACATCTGAACCAACATCTGAACCATCACCTCAACCAACACCTCAACCAGTACCTCAACCAGCACCTCAACCAGCACCACCTAAACCGGCACCTAAACCAACACCACCTAAACCGGCACCTAAACCAACACCACCTAAACCAGCGCCTAAACCAGCACCATCTAAATCATCATCTAAACCAACATCTACATCTTCATCTTTCATATCTTCATCAACTAAAACTAAAACAACCACTCAAAAAGCTTCACCTACAAGCGCCTCAGGACGGTCATCCTCTACTCAGAGTGCTTCTCATACTTCATTCTTTAAAAGAAATCTATTGCTTATTTCTATTTTGATTGCTTCTATTATTCTTTTAATCTTTGGATTTCTTTTTCTATTTATAAGATTCTTTAAAAAACGGGATTCTTATACAAATGGGCATCCTGTAACCGAGACGCTTAATTATGAGTCTGATCCAAATATGTCTCAAGAAACTGAGAAGGCAACTATGTTAAAAAGAAATCAACAAGTTACTTCATCTGATCTAAGTGATACTGAGGATCCTAATATGTATGAACGACGTATTCTTCGTAGTTAAATAGATAATTTTAATTGTATTTATATACCTGTTTTTTTGGAATATATATATTATATTTATATAACTTCTCATTTCGAGATATTCTTGATGTATCTTAATATTAAAAATATAAAGAAATCAAAATTGTTTAGAAAAGGATTTAATCTGTCAGTTTATAATATTTTCTTGAATTATTTCCAGAGAAAAATGCACTCTAAGGTATTATTTATTAGTAAATTTGATAGACGTTTTTTTCTGATAAAAAAAAGGTAGTAATCATTGGATCAGGGCCTTCTGGGTATATTTTAATTAAATATTAATTAAATATGAGTTTTATTTATAAGATATTAGTCATACAGCAGCTATTTATCTTGGAAGGGCTGAATTAAAACCAGTTCTTTATGAAGGAATGTTAGCAAATGGTATTGCACCTGGTGGACAATTAACAACAACGTATGAATGAAAGAATAAAAGGATCTAATAGATCTATATTAATATCTTAAATATAGGACAGATGTAGAAAACTATCCAGGATTTCCTGATGGTATTTTAGGGCCTTCATTAATGGAAGCTTTTAGAAAGCAATCAGAAAAATATGGAGCGCAAATTATAACAGATACGGTTTCGAGGCTTGACTTGTCTGAGCGTCCATTCAAATATTGGTGTGAATCTGATGAAAATGTATGTCACACAGCAGATGTGATTATATTAGCAACAGGAGCATATGCTCGAAGATTGCATATTCCTGGTGAACAGATATATTGGCAGCGTGGTATTTCTGCATGTGCAATTTGTGATGGTAAAGAATAGAGAAATATTATAGATTTTTATTAGATAATTACGTATTAAGGTGCAGCTCCTATTTTTCGAGAAAAGCCTCTTGCAGTTGTAGGAGGGGGGGATTCGGCAGCAGAAGAATCATTATTTTTAACGAGATATGCAGCCAAGATTTATCTATTAGTTCGAAGAGACAAATTAAGAGCATCACCAATTATGGCTAAACGATTATTAAATCATTCTAAGATTGAAATTTTATGGAATACAGTAGCTTTGGAGTCATTGGGGGATAATAACTTGATGAACTCTCTAAAAATTAAGAATCTTAAAACGCAGGAGGTTTCAGAGTTACAAGTGAATGGTCTTTTCTATGCAATTGGCCATGAACCAGCAACAACATTAGTTAGAGGTCAAGTAGAATGCGATAAAGATGGATATATTATTACAAAAAATGGAGGTCCTGAAACAAATGTAAAAGGCTTTTTTGCAGCAGGGGATGTTCAAGATAAAATATGGAGGCAAGCAGTGACATCTGCGGGAAGTGGATGTATGGCTGGACTTGCAGCAGAACGACTATTAGCTGAAGAAGAAGAAATGAAAAATATAAAAGATAATTAAATTGTTTATTATAAAGTTTTAAAATTAATCTTTTTGTGTTAATTGTCCATGTATTCTCTTTATTTTTGTTGCATACTTTGCATCTTTTTCTCTTTGCATCTTTTCTGTCTCTCGAGCTATAAATTGACTATCAAGCCTAAGCATTCTAATAGCACTTCTTTTTGCATCACGATATTGAGATCTTAGTTTTGTTGATTTGGCCTTGTCATGATCTGGATCATATGATTTTTTATCAAGAGAATATTCCTTTTCGAATTTTGGAATAAAACTTGGAATTGGGATAGGTTTATGTGCTTGTAACATTAATGGCTTACGTGTTTCAAAGGAAAACTGAAGCAATTTTGTAATACGTTGATTTATAGAATTTATTTCATCCTAAAAAATTAATAACCCTAAGCAAAGAATTTAATTTACCAAAAGTTCAGAAGATAAAGATATTTTATTATAAAATTCTTTTAATAAATTTAAACAAGGAGAAAAAATCTCTATAAAAGCAGATTTTTCGCTCCATAAAATCGCATAATGATCAATTAATTGAGCAGTTGTCTTAAAAAGAGAAACTTCTAATTCTTTATCATTATCATTATTAGAATATATATCCAAAATTTTTAAAGCCCTTGGTTTACAAAATAAACCAAAAAGAATATTTCCAGAATCAATAGATGTTTTCTTATTGTCTGATTTTCTTTTGTTTTTCTCAAATAATATTTTTAATATATTAAATAATGCATTTATTACTTCTGGAACTATTCTTTTTGATAAATTAATATACTAATAACATTAAAAATAATAATTATAAGAGAAAAAAGACCTCTGCAAATAGTGTTATGATATAAAGTTTTAAGACTATATCTCCTAATGATATAATTTTTAATTGAGAAAGAAGTTGCCCCATTATGAGCAATGTTGGTGTAACTATTACATGAGAAAGATCTGAAGTTGGGAAAATTACTCCAATTATTCTTAAAAATACTAAATCTTGAATTAAAGGAAGAGATTTAGCTATATATGTTATATATTAAAAAAAAAAAGACAAAAAATATTTACTTTTTTCAGAAAATATTAATTGATTAAATCTTTCCCTTGCATTCGTCAACTTTTTATGGAAAGCATCATAAGAAGCTTCTGGGAATTTATATGAAAGATCTCGTAAATGTTCAGAAAGTATATCTAAAGTAACAAGTGAAACACTTTTTTTCTCTGACAAATAAAGAATAAGGTCAAGTAATACTAGAATAAATGTCTATTTAAAGGATTTAATAGATATAAAGAACAATTTGTCCAGTCACCTGAAGTTTTTCTTTGTTTAATGGGTGAAGTGAAGGATGATGCAATACTTTAATTCGATCAACAACTTTTGGAATATCCTCTTGTTCGATATGCTTTAAAATAGAAAGGAATTCTGAAATTGAACCTGGACATGGATAAACATAAGCAGTTTCTTTTTTTTTTCCTAGGCCTAAATCTCGTGATTCATTTGATGATTCAAAAGTAATATTTTTAGATTCAGACCCTAGATTATTAGATGTAGTAAAATCATCTGTTGCTTCGTTTTTATTCAAATTTAAATCATTTTTGGTATTATTCATAGAATAGACAACTTTATTAATTTTTTCATATTTATATTTTTTAAATGAATGAAATTCAGTATCATTATCAGTATTATTACCGGATTCATTATCATTATCAGTTATATAATCGTCTTCCAAATCGTCTCCTTTAGAAAAAACAGATTTAGTTTTTTTTATATCATTTTCTAAAAAATATTCATATTTCATTCTTTTTAATCGTTCTTCTTCTAATCTTTGTAATTCTTCTGCCTTTTCTTGTGCAATTTCTTCTTCTGTTTTTGTTCTACTCGATGGACATGCACGCTTCTCAAAAGCTAACTCCTTTACAGAAAGATCATACTGGATGTCTTTATTCGTTTGTTTTTCATCTGCTTTTGAAGATATAAATCCGTCATTTTTAGCAAGTAATGAATGTAAATCATTAAACTCTGCATCTAGCATCTCTCTTTTTATTTCATCATTCTCTTTTTCCTTTTGTCTTTCATATTTTCTAAGTTTTGATTTTTCTATTATTTCTTTCATAATTTCTGATTTACTTTTTTTCATGTTATTATTTAATTGTTCTGAATTATCAAATCCTCCAAAATGTTTATCATTAACCGTTTCAAAATCAATATTTCCTTTAAAATTTTAAATAAATATAAGAAAAAATAAATGATTCATAAGTTACCCGAATCATTTTCTGTAACATTTTCAAAATCCTCAATTTCTGTATGAGATTTACCAAAATTTTCAATATCTTCATCAAGATTATAAATACTATTTTTTTCATAGAGTTTCTTTATAGATTAATCTTTAATTTTAGTCCTAAAAAGAAATATAAAACCTGTTTTTCTACAGCGTATCTCTGTAACATTTTTTCTTCTAAAGAAAGATGTGTATCATGTTCTCCAAAACGATTATCTACAAAGCATCCTTCTTTATTTCTTCTTAACATATCTTTAAGAATTGTGTTTTTCCTCTACATATATTATATTAAAGAAATATATATATATTCTTAATTTTTTACTTTTTCTTCACCTGCTTGACGACTTAGCCCTGGATACCCTTCAATTCCTTTAAGTTTTCGGCCGCCAACTTCATATTTGACCTTGTTAACCTTTTTTTCATAATGATTAAACTAAAATTATCAATATCTTTTTTTCATTTATATATATATGTTTACTTGAGATCGGATATTTTCTAATATGGATGCTCTATCTTCTTGTTTTATAGGTTTCTTCCTTTTTCTACGTCTATTACTAGTAGAAATTCCCGCATCTCTTAAAGCTGTTTTTAATTGTTTGAGTTGAGATTTAGCCATTTTTTAAAGACGTTACATGTTAAAAAATATCGATCAGAGATGATAGACTCTAAGATTATTGGAAAGTAATTAAAATATAATCTATTTATATGTTATTTTATTAAATAATATTTTTTCTTCAAATTTAATAAGATAAATTTTTAATGCTTTTTTCAAGCTTAATTTTAATATATTATTTCTTATATATTTTAGTCCTAATTATAATAAATATATTTTTAAAATAATGAAGCCTAAGTAGATAATATGTCTGTTTGTTGAAGTAGTTGTTGAATTTCTCCAGTATTAAACATTTCACGAACAATATCAAGTCCTCCACAAAAATTTCCTCGAATATATAATTGTGGATAACTAAAATGATTAAATTGAGTAGATTTATTTAGTACTTAAATACGTGGGCCAGTCTGAAAATTCTTTCAATCCAGCTCTGATCTTTTCATCCGTAAGAATATTAAAAAAACCTTTAAAAATAAATTTTTTTATGATATAATAAAAAATGTACTAACCATATCTAATATGATGTTGATTAAGAATATCAACAATTTGTCTACTGAATCCACACTGAGGATTTGTTGGTGTTCCTTTCATAAAAAGCATAATAGGTTCTGCCTCAATTAACTTCTTTAATCGACTTGTTAAATCAATATTTCGATCCTTTTCATATGTTGTAGATAAATTTAAATTTTGTTCTTCAACTTCCTGTGTTGAAACTGTTAATCCTTGCTTTTCTAATGGTAAAAATAATTGAGTAGAAAATCGAGTAATCATTTCTGTTAATTCTGATGGATTTGCTCCCGATAACTTTGCCAATACTTTTCCTGACTTTTCTCTTTAAATTTATTTTTCTTTTTCTTCTTTTCTTACTTGCAAAACCACAAAAAATGGCACAACTGTTACTCCAAATGATTCTGATATTTCTTCAAGTTCTTCTGCCTTAACCTTTATTTTATTAATTTTCTATAATATATTTGAAATCTTACTAACATTTGCGAATTTCATATTAGAAAACTTAATTGAAAGCTCCTTAAAAACATTATTCATGTATTTACATGGATTTGCCCAATCTGCATAAAAATTTAATACAAGTATTTGATCTCCATATAAAGAAATAAACTTTTCATATTCCTCTGCTGATTCTATTTCATTGATTGTTTTTGATGGATCTATCATGGTTTTCAATCTTCTTTCTAAGATTTTTTTTCCTTGAAATCATCCACGTAGTCGAGATTATCCGTTTTAATTCAACGACAAATATTTTATATATAAATTCAATCCATGGTATAAACATATCTTTTTTCTTTGTTATATGTCTAACTCTCTTAAAAACCTAAAGATTGATAGAGGAGTTCATGAATTACATTTAAATAATAATTTATCTATTGGTCAGAATAAAGATTCATCTATTTTTGAGTTATCATCACATCCAATCGCACTTTTTTTCTTCTTTTTTTTTCGTTTTTTAGCCATATTATTATACTTGTTTGGGTTTTTTATTTTTCGAAATTTGTAAGATGTTTTGAAGGTTTTAGAGAAATGAATTTTGTAATTAAATATTAGTATTTTGGTCTTTATTTTAATTGTCATTTTTTCTGCTTTTGATTTTTGGACGGTTAAGAATGTTTCAGGAAGACTTTTGGTTGGGCTACGATGGAGGAATGAAATAGATGATGTTAGATACTATATTTGTTATCTTTTATTTTTCTAATTTATTTTTTTAAGGAGGGTAAAAATATATGGGTTTTTGAAAATGCGAATGTCTTTTTGTTATTTGGTATTTTTTTTATGTTAATTTTATTATAGCTTCAAAATAAACAAAATCCTACTGATTCTAAGATCTTCTGGCTTGTCCTTTATTTAACACCTATTATATGGGGTATTTTTGGAATTATTGCTATTTTAAGATTTAATTTTATATGGCTGGTTACAGTGATTATTGCTTTTTCTTTAAGTGGAACAAATGCATTGGCATTTACAAAGAATGAAATAATTTTATTTTTTATATTTTTATTAATAGTTTTGTAGATGTAATAGAAATCAAAAAAATAAATGGGTAGAAAACTTTTCAAAAAGATTATCGGGTTTTAACTATTCTTTTAATTTATTTCAAAGAATAGCAAGTAATCTTTTTAATAAATTTTTCTAATGTTTTTACCTTAAATGAATTTTTATTAGATAAGCATTTATAATTTTTAATCATAGCTCATCTCTTCTGACTTTAGATATCATATTAATTAAATTTAAATCCAACTTTTTCTTTTCTATATTTTCTCCTGTCATTACTGTTGATATTACTTTTAAAATTTCATTTGCATTTTTTCCTTGAAGTGTAACATACCATCCTTTTTGTCCATTGAGTAATATAATTTCGGACTCCTCAAATGATATTTGAATTAATTCTAATAAAGAAGAAAAAACCACGTTGGATTTATCAATGAAATAATATGAAAATTTATTATAAGTTTTAGCAATTTGACTAAGGAGATAAAAATTTGACGCAGAATTGGATAATACAACTATACTAATACCCTTTTTAAAAATACATTTTTCAAATATTTCATTTTCTGAATTTAATTCCGTTACTATTTTTTATTAATGTGATAAATATATTAACAACCAAGGGTATTATACGTGAAAATTTTTTCTCTTTAGGTTCTTCTACAGGTTCACTATTCACTGTTTCTTGTGTTTCACCTAACACATAATTTTTGATAAAATCGTAGATTTCTTTATAAACTAATTTACCTAATCAATATTATATATACGTTTCTATGAATATTATTTCTAAATTATACCCGAATATACTACTGGTTTATCCTTTTTATGAAGGAAAATAATTGTTGGAAATTTGGTTATCTCAAACAATTCTAGTGCCTTTTTATAACTTTGATGAATCAAAATAAATTGTACTTGATTATAGAAATCCAATGCAAGAGTTTTAAAGAAACCATTTGGATCCATTCTGTTAGTAAATAATATAATTTTTTTTTCCATATTCTAATATATTATAAGATTTTTTAATCTTTATAACAATGACTGTTACATTTTTTTCTAAAAAAAGTTCAATATTATCTGTTATTTTTTTAACATAATTCGGTATTTTTGATGTAGAAACTAACATCAAATCTCTTAGTGTTCTTGGACCTTCATAATCTATATTTTATAAGAAAAATACAAAAACATTAACTTTATTTGACTTTCAACTTTTGGTTCTGCTCCTTTTTGAGGAATAAAAAATTTTATTGTAGGAAATCCTTTAATTTCATAACGTTCACATATTTTAATACTTTGATGATTATTGCAATCTATTGCCTACAAAAATTACTAATTTTCTTTAAAATATTCTTTTTCATACAATCACATTTATAAGTTCTGATACTTCTTCTGCAAATTTCTTATATATAGGTGCTAATTCTCGACTATCATTGTGAATATTTTAGTTATTATTATTTTTAATCTATAGTTTACCAATAACCACACCATGGAGCAAAAAATTCCACAATTGAAAGATGTTTTGAATCTTTAACAAAATTAAAAAAATTTTTACTCGTTAATACTTGAATTTGATCTTTTGAACCATAAAGTGATATTACATTTTTTATAAGATTAAAAAAAAAAAGAAAATATATTAGAAGATTCATCCCTAAAAAAAATATATATCTTTATAAGATTTTTGGACTGTTTTTGATACCAAAAGGCTTTTCTCAAATTTTTAAATATAAAAAAAGGCTTATTTATATATTTAAAAATAAAAATATTTAAAAAATATTAATGAATAATAATTATATTTTTTAATATTTTTTATAGAAAAAAAAAAAGAAATTTAGAATTTTAAAAAATGGAAAAGCCTCCAGTGGAATTAAAATTTATTTATCCATTTGTAAGGCGTGGTGAAGAAATGAAAAAAGTAGATAAAGTAGTATTTTATTATTGTAAGCAAATAAATAAAAGATAAAAAGATGAAAATGAAAGAGATTTAAGAAATATGAATAGGTTATTTTTGGGCAGTAAAACGAGGACTTGAATTACAACCGAAGACTAAAAAATCAGAAATATATTTAGAGAAAATGATGGAAAAATTGGAATCGGTAAGATTTATGAATTATATATTCTATGATTATATATTTTAATAATGGAGAAAAATAGTATTTTAATTTAGAAATATATAAAAAAATAAATAAAAATTTAAATTTAATATTTCTAACTTTTTTAGGTTAAAGAAGATCCAATGTATAAATCAATAATTCAAGATGAAATATCAGGAAAAATATATATGGAGAAATTTGCGGAACAAATTTTAAGAAATGCAGATGAAGACATTCGAATGAAACGAGTTTCGCTGTAAGTTTTATATAAATATATTTGAAATATTTAGGTAAAATATAGTCAAACATCTAAAAAGTTTTTAGCTGCAGTCAATTTTTTTGAAGTTTTAAAAATATGGGGAGAATTGAGTCCAGATGTATGTATTTTTTAAATAATTGTTATTAATTTAATGAAAATAGATACTTTATAAGTTAAAATATTCTAAAATTTGTGCTGTCGATATTATCAAAGCATGTAAAAATTGTCAAGATCCAAATGATATATTATTTCGAGAGAAATCTATATCAAAACCCGAAATTCCATCTAATCTTATTGAAAAAGAAAAAGATTCAATAATTAATGATTCATCATTTGATAATTTTCTAACATTTAATTTTGATCTTGAAAAAAAAGATACATCAAATAATCTTTTAAGTTCGGAAATCGAAATTAACAATGATACCTTTCATAAAATGACTAAATCTGAACATAATCAATCAACTTTACCTGATACATCTTATCTTTCTAATATACAAGTCGTTGAAGATAAAATAGAAAAAATAGAAAAAGCACAAAAACATGCACGATGGGCAATTAGTGCTCTTAATTTCGAAGATATAAATACCGCTATATCTCAATTAAAACTTTCTTTAGATATTCTTGAATCTATTTAAGAAATTATGTTTTTTTCATTTTTAAAAAATAAAATTAAAGCATACTATTAACTCTATTATTTTCATATTCAAAGCTTAGAACTTTTTATTTATTTTTTTCTAAAGCAACTCATATTAAACAAAGAAAAATATTTTATTAGATAATTATTAAACCTTTTTGATCTATTACTCTTTTATATACTCATCTTTGAAGGCTAAATACATATTAATTTTTAAAGATAATATTCTTTTATATTTTAAACAAATGTTATAAATCTTTATTGACTTTTTAATCAAATTTTAACTTATTTTTTTTACATTTATCATTAAACAATATTTAGCTTTATAAAATATTACAATATTTTATTCAACAATATTTTAATTCTAAAAATTCTTTCATTTTTAAATCGTTTCAAATTATTCTTGAATTCATAAGATATCAATTTTATTTATATTACCTATAAATCTTAAAATTTTTAATATTTTATACACAAAGGGTTTTATCCCTATATATATTTTCGAAGTAATGATTTTTTTTTTTTCGTATTTTTTTTAAGCATTATAAAGATATATATTTGTAGATTTAAATGGAGAACTCTATTATTTTTTTACTTTAGAACTTAAGAATTTAAGGTTCTTAATACATTCCCATAATGACTTTCTTCTTCGGAACTGGATTGAATCACGTATGAAGTTAAACGATATATTTTTAATGAAGTTAACAGATCTTTTAGGTAGGAAATGATGTTGATTAATATAAAAAATATACTATTTATAAGATTTGTATTTATAAAGATATTTTTTGTATTGAAGTTATGGCAAAGTCGTATTTTATATTTTTAGAATATCCTATTCATATGAAAGAGAGTGATAAAACTTTAGGCGTTGACGTTAAATTTTCTAGAGAAAATCATACAAGTGTAAATAAAAATAATGTTCATAATCCATACATGGATATTAAGGGCAGGTCTTCTCTTTCTTCACGAGATAATAATATGTATATAAATTATGATTATGTCTCAGAAGTGAAGAATGAAGAATATTTTGATCATGTATTATCTTCGGCATCGGCTTCTGAATGTTCGTTAGTCGATTCATTGGCAACACCATTTCTTAAATATTCAGAATCAAATAGTTTTTTCGTTGATATTAATCAAATTTTTAGACAAGGCGAACATTTTTTTCCTTCAAATAGTACGTTCAATATAGCGGATACACTAGATATCCCAGGTGTGGTTAATTTGGGTGAAGATATATACAATGAACGTTCTAATAATGATTCTTATGGTCCTAATAAAATTATTGTGGGTGATTCCAATAATTTGAATGATGTTTTAGAGATCTCTTCATTGGACAATGCATCTACTATTGAAAAAAATGATTCTATTCCTCCTAATACTAGGAAAAATGTTTGCTTTAATTGTGGCGTAAATGAAACTCCATTATGGCGAAGAAGTCCTGATAAAAAGTATTTATTATGGTAGGATTAGGATTTATCTTTTAGAGAATATTAATTTATCTAGTAATGCATGTGGGCTTTATTTGAAGCAATATAAATATATGCGGCCTTTAGGATTTCATCGTAAAAAATCATCTAGTTCACAAAGATCATCTATTAAATTAGTTTGTGTAAATTGCGAAGTTACTGAAACATCTTTATGGAGGAAAAATGAACTCGGGAAACCTATTTGCAATGCATGCCGTCTTTATGAGAAAATACATAACACACAACGGCCCGTCACTATGCGAAAGGAACAAGTGATCCGTCGTAGACGTTATAAAAATCTTTTTGAACATATTTGAATACTATTTTGATATAGATAATAGTTTGTTAATTCCTTTAGAGGATAATTTTGTTTTGAAATTTTATATTTTTATGTTTTTTAGTACTGATTTCTCTGTTTTTCTTTTTTTGTATGTATTTTGCTTAATTATATAAGTTTTAGTTTATTAAAAATATCTTTTGGATGACTTAAATCTTAGATATAAAAGCTGAAATACATATTATTATAGAGCTATATTTAATATTGAGCTTATAAATCTTTTTTAATCGTTAGATATAATAATGATAATGATTTGCTTATTTAAAGGGGAAATAATGAAGATATAAAGATGGTAACATTGGTTTCATCTGTTTGCTTTATATCCAGAGGAGTTGCGGCTGAATTTCCTAAGAAATATGTTTTTAATGATGATGAATATAAAAAAATAAATAAGTTAATTGATTTACAAGTTAAAACTGCAAAAAATGACACCAAAAAAAAGAAAAATCAAAAATATACAGCGTATATTTCTTCATTGAATAATAGTTTTCATAATTAACATCTTAAATAGTGAAAATATGTCTGAAGATGAAGAAATGATTAAAAGATATAATTTAGAAAATTATGATCTAGAATCATATGATAATCAACGTTTGATAATCTAAGACGTGATTATCTATACTAATCTTTCTAGAGATGAATATGTTTACAGATATGAAGGATTTAATATATTATGAAAATGAAGAAGATGACCCATATATTACTTTAAAAAATGTAAAATAATATATTTTTTTTTCATATTAATATATGAAAAGGATGAATCAGATGAGGAGAGGGATGAACTTCGAATATTATCCAGTGATGATGTTATTTTAGCTACTAAAACTGAAGATGATGTTTCTTATCTTGAAATATATGTCTATGAAGCTTCAGAAGATAATTTATATGTACATCATGATATAATGCTTCCATCAATTCCTTTGTCTTTAGAATGGCTTGATTATAATTTTGGTGTTGAGTCTGGCAGCTCTGGAAATTTTGCAGCTGTAGGTACATTAGATCCTGATATAGAAATCTGGGATTTAGATATTATTGATCCTTTTTATCCTGTTGCTATACTTGGAAATCCTAAAGTAAAGAAGAATACAAAAAAAAAGAGCAAAAAAGTCAATTCGAAATATCATGTAGATTCAGTTTTGAGTTTATCTAAAAATAAAGTTCGTAAAAATATATTAGCTTCTGGATCAGCAGATACTTCAATAAAAATATGGGACTTGGAGTCATGTGTTTGTACTGATTCATATGTTCATTATCTTGATAAAGTGTCTTATATTGAATGGCATCCATCAGAGGCGACATTATTATTGTCTGGAAGTTTTGATCATACGTCTATGATATATGATGTGCGTTCTTCAAAAGATGCATTTAAGTGGAATATAAAGAGCGACATAGAATCTACAAGATGGGATTTACACGATTTTCATTATTTTTATGTAGGATAAATAATTTGGTTCATTAAAAATTAATAGGTTTAGGTATCTACAAGTTCTGGTATGGTTTATTTGTTTGATGTCAGAAATCCTCCAAGCAATTCAGAATATTTAAATCCAGTATGGACTTTACAGGCTCATGATGGACCAGTTTCTGCATTCGATATTAATTGTTTCGTCAAAGGATATTTTGCAACTGGATCAACAGATAAATCAATTAAATTATGGAATAAACATGGAAAAGATGGGGGGCCTAGTATTATTATATCAAAAAATATAGATGTTGGTAAAGTTTTTTCTGTTAAGTTTTCTCAAGATAAAGAAACGATGTTTTCATTGGCTGCAGCTGGAAGTGAAGGAGTTGTTAGAGTATGGAATACTTTGAAAAGTAAAGCTGTTAAGAATATATATGGAAATATTGTTGATTTATGTAATATAAATGAAACTATAAATAAAAATATAATATGACTAGGTGAAGAAATCTCTGAAAATTAAAAGTAATATTGAAATGATTTTCATTATTTATAACTCTTACAAAGAATAATGGTATAATTATTCAGATTTGTAAAAAAATATTTTTTGTTGAATTAAATTTGTAGGAAATAGGTATTAAAATTATCATTGAAATTTTATTATTATATTTCATCACTTTCATTGGATGAGTTCTCAGTTTTTATGTATTTCTGATTAAGTGAATTATTTTTGTGTTTGGAATTATTTTTTCTGATCATTAATTGTTGAAAATATTTGATATGGATTTTGATAATTAAAATCTTTGGCCCTTTGAGTCTATTACCATAGCCTTTCAGATAATAGCTTTTGATAAATGTTGACTTAGTAGACGGAAAAGTAATTTTAACATCAGTATTAGTATTTTTATAATCTGACTTTTCCTATATTTCTTTAACATTTGAAGAAAATAAATCATATGCTTTTGAAGGAGTATTCAATGAATTAAATCGAATAGGTTTGTCGTTGTTAGAGTTATAGTTCATATCTACTTTTTTTTTTTTTTGAAACAAATTAAATTTTTTTAGATATGAATTTTTAGTTACTTTCTCGTTTTTCGAATTTTTTTTTGCCATTTCTATACTTTCTAACAGCTCCTTTTGTCTTTCCCTATGTTTGTCCGGATCAGGAACCTCAATTTCTTGAAATTCTTCACTTTCAATAAGCCATCCTACTTTTTTCATAAGTTTTGGCATTGCTTCACGATAATTCTAATGATAAATATTAGCCATATATGAAGCTATATGAAAAATAAGAACCATATGGCCGTCAACTAAATCAGACACATCAATATTTTCTATAGTAGATATTTTTTGAATAGGTTGCAACCCAGCTATATGTCCTATTCCGCCATATGTTATTCGAAATAAATATCCTAGGATCCAATCATTTTTGATATAACCATTAATAAATCGGCCCTCTACAACCGATGATGCCAAAATCCAATTGTTCTCTTTAATAACAACAGGTGTACCGAACAAATAAACATTTTGAATAATACCATACGCTTGCTTTCTAGCTAGCTCTAAAAGGCAATAATATATTACTCGAGAGCCTAATGAAAAACCAACTAGACTAATAGGTCGGATTCCTAATTTTCGATGAAGAAGAATATCTGCTAATACCTTATATAAATTAAAAATTAAGCTCTACATATAATAGAGTATAACCTACAAAACCTGCAGATTTGGCGCGTTGTAAAGATGTTACAAATGGATTGTCTATTAAATAGCCCAATTTAGTTAGTATAAGTGGCCACTGTAAAGCACTCATTAAAGTAACTAAAACTGTTTGTCCAAGAACTTGTTGCAAAGATTGTGTCAAAATCTTTTATAATTAAATAAAAAAATGTTTAAAAAAATATAATAAACCTCTGTTGCAATAATATTAATAGTTTTTCCTACTGACTGAAGTATTTCCGGTTCCCATAATATCTATATAAAATAATTATTACAGAGAAAATTCTTGTATATTATGCTTGCCGAATAAACATCGCCCATAATTGGATCTATAGTGGAAAATGGGAGTCTAACATCATCATTTTTAAGCATCCAACTAGATAAATTAGATATTAGAATTATATATTAACAATATCATGCCCAGGAACAGCTATTAAAAGATTAAGGCGTTTGTTATCATAGAGAGGTTTAAATTCAAAAACTTTAATACTTTTAATTCTATTAGACATTTTTTTAACTGCAATAGTACTTCCGGTAACAACACCTTAAAATATTAAGTTAATTAAAATATGTAGTAAACACAAACCATACCCCCTGTGGTTATTAAAGCTGTTCCTCCAGTTCCTACCAAAAACCCAGTAGTTCCGGCAACACCAATAGTTGAAAATGCTGCTCCTAAACCTGCACCAATAAGAGGTGCTAACATACCTGACGAAAGTCCAATTACTAAACCCCCACTAATAGTTGCTAGGCCCATAAGTATATAACGTTTATTTCTTGATGATTTGTCCCTCAATTCAAGAACACTTTGATCACTTTTAGATGCCTCAAAATTTTCCTGAATAATTAATTCATCTGTAATTTTTTTTTCAAAGATTGTAATATCTAATGCTGAAATGGAGATAGCCTTTCCTACTCTTTCTAAAAAAACTCTTGAACGAGAATCATATATAGAATCCGCTACTAGTATAAGAAAAAGATCACATAAAATTGCCCAACGTATATCTAAATCTAAAACTTTTTTATCATTAATATCTAACTTATCCTCATCTGTATTAATGTTCGATATAAAAAATGGGGATTTGTCATCATTTGAATTATCACAATTTTCCGGAATATTAATAAAAGGATTATGTATTTGAGTTGTTGCCATAAGCACTGATGTAATATCACTCGTTTCAATACCATGTTCTGATAATTGCTCGATCATTACCTGCTCTTTTTTCGTTTTAATAAAAAAAATGCATATTTTTTTATTAACATATACCATCTGGTGAAATATCCATATGAGAATACAATTTTGTTAATACCTTCTGGCCCCATAACTCCATACTTTGAACGGCATTCATAAGCGTATTGTCATTTTCTTTTTGCAAAGGTAATAATGATATTTTTTTAATCATTTCTACAAAAATTAGTCTACAAAGGCTCACATAACTTTAAGTAAGTTTTTTTTCTGAACTATAATTGGGGAGGTTACGCTATTCTCTGTTCTTCTGTAAGAAGATCTTTTGTAAATTTCATTTGTGAAAGAATTGCTGTTTCATTATTTTTAAAATTTTCTTGAGAAAATAAATATGATGTTTTTTCATTTAATGACGTATCTGACAAACTATCTTCGTCTAAATTTAATTTAATATACCCTTTTGCGTTTATTTTTTGCCATTCATCATCTTCCGAAGTTCTTGAATTTGAATTATTATTTTTCGTAATTTCATTATTTGAGATAACATATTCCATTGTTTTCCATCCACCTATGGACTCATTTTCGAATTTTTTATAGATCTCATGAATATTGTCTAAAAACTGTCATTTTTATCAAGTAAAAAATTATTTTCTACTTGATTTTCCTAAAAAACCATTTTGAGTTTCAATTATTGCATCTTTTTCAGTTTCCCCAAATGTATTAGACATCTTTTTTTCTTTCATTTCCTTATAATCCTCCTCGTTTGCTTCATTAATACAAGTAATACAGCTATTTAATGATGCATTTTTATTTTTTATTATTTTTTCATTTTTATTCAAAATTTTTTGGTTTTCTTTCCAAAAAAAAAACTCTTTATCGTCTTCTATTGACTCTTCCATTATTTTTAGCTCCTTTTGATTCCCTATTAATTCTTCAAAAGATATTCTTTTATTATTTATCTTCGTTTATTAAATTCTTATATTATTCCTTAAAATAGCCCAAATTTACTCCAAAAAAAAGGGCCAACATTCATTCAATATGGGAGATTTTATTTCTTTAGCTATAAAACAGAAATAATCTACTCTTTAATCCATTTATTATTATTTCTGTTTACCTGGTTAAATAAAAAACATCGATTTTTTTCCGATTTTGTATAACCCTTGATAATACTTTTTTATATTTGATAAAGAAAAATAAGCTTTTTTTAGAAATTCTAAAGCCTTTATTTTCAAAAAAGTAGTATTTAAAATTCTCTTATATCTATTTTTTGTTTTTTTTATTTTTTTTTGATAGAAATATATTTAAATCAATATAAATCGTCTTATTTTGAATAAAAAAGATGCTTTTCTTAAATAACTGTCTAAGATAAATGTATCTCTTTTTTATATTTGTATTGGATCTGTGTTATTTAATATTTTTATATATATTTGAATTTAAATGTATATTTATATAATTTAAGCCTTGGGGAAACGTAATATATAAGAGTTATGATAAAAACAGGTTTTTTTGCATTTTCACCAAGTTTTAAGTCTATAAAAGGATCTAAGTTTAATGTATTGATTGATTATAGGTATTATCCTTTTTTTTTCGCTTTAAAACGGGTAACAACAGGAGTTTTTGCTGCAAGTTTTTCTGGACTTTTTTTATATTATTATACGGATTCTCGTGCAGCAATTCATACGTATGGCACATGTTTATTATTGAGGACGATTGTTCCGCCTGAATTGGCTCATAATTTTGCCATTAAAGCTATTCGTTGGGGTTTGGCTCCATGGGATAAGAAAATAGATGATTCATCATTAATGTTAAATGTATGATATTTTTTAAATGATAATAACATCTTTGATAACTTAAGGTATGGGGAAAAGTAATAAGTAATCCGGTAGGTCTTGCAGCAGGTGTAGATAAACAAGCAGAAGCAATAGATGGACTTTTTGACCTTGGATTTGGATACGTTGAAGTTGGATCAGTGACACCATGCGCTCAAGTAAATTTTCTTTAATATTTATATGAAAAAAACTGAAAAAATGAGCCTGGGAATCCACCTCCTCGCTTTTTTCGTTTGAAAAAGGACGCATCTGTTATTAATCGATATGGATTCAATTCAGATGGACATGATGTGATTGCACGACGTTTACATGACCGCATTTCTAAATATGTATTTAAAAATTATCCAGATTTAGGACAAATTCCACATTTTTTAGTACAGTCTGCAAGAAATATTGAATTGGTGAATTTTTTAAATATTCCAAAAAGTCTTAGAAAAAACAAATTATTAGCTGTTAATTTAGGGAGAAACAAAAATTCTGATGGAATAGATGATTATGTAAAAGGTGTACGTCGTTTGGGCCAGTATGCAGATGTTTTAGTTATTAATATATCAAGTCCTAATACATTTGGATTACGATTATTGCAACAAAAAAAATACCTTGAAACACTTTTATCTGCCGTAAATTTATAATAGGTTTTATGTCTTTCTAATACATAAAGGTTGTTCAAGAACGGGATCTTTTACCTGACCCAAAACCTGCATTATGTATAAAGATATCTCCTGACTTGAAAGATTTAGAATTACAAGATATTGTTGATGTTATTTTAAAGATACCAATTGATGGTGTAGTTGTTTCAAATACTACAATACAGAGACCAAAAAATCTTAAAGAAGGTATTTTGAATTTATAAGCAAAATATTTATTAAATTAATATTAGATAAATTTTTGCATGAACAAGGAGGTCTTTCAGGTCCTCCTTTAAAGCTATTAGCATTAGATATTATAAGATTTTTACGAGGAAAGCTACCTGAAAATTGTCTTATTATAGGTTGTGGTGGGATTTCATCAGGTAAAGATGCTATTGAGTATGCTCGTGCTGGTGCTTCTTTAACTCAATGTTGTACTGCATTTGGGAAAGTTGCAATTGTACATAATATTTAATATTTAACATGGACTAGTTATGAAGGGCCTAGATTCCCTAGACGTTTAAAAGATGAAATTTTTAATGAATTAAAAGGGGAAAAATGGGTCGATATCATTGGCAAAGATAAAGGATAATTAAGAATTGAACTAGTCAATATGTTATGAATTTCAAAAAAATACAAAAAAACTATTCAAATCTACTTTCCAATGGTTCTTCATTTTTTCCATTTTCTTTTTGTCTTTTTTCCCTTATTTTTTTCAAAATAAGACCCAAAGATATCATTAATAATATCGTTGTTATTATAAAGACTATAATCAAAACATAATAATAACTTTTTTTAGGACGAGGCTTTTCTAGAGCAATTTGCTTAGTTAGATTCGAGGGCTTAATTTTATCCGTATCTTGCATTATTGCATTAAGAGTTCTCAAAATATCTTTTTTGTTTGATTGAATATACAATCCATCTATATTTTTATCCCAAAAAACATCCTTAATATATTAGTGACATTGATTAAAAAATTGTAAAATTACATTTTTTAGAATGATAACTTTTGTTTTACCATATTTTATGCCAAATGCTTTATGTAACCATGTCCTCATGAGTTTAGCATTTACCCAAGCATATTGTATTGAATAATAAGGCTGTTTTGATCTTTTATTTGTAAAATTGGAAGAATAGTTAGTTTTCCATGTGTATATAGTATCTTTAATTTCTTGTTTTTTTGCTTTATACTCTTCGGTATTATAAAGAATTACCAAAATAACGAAATCATGTCTCATAATATCATTAAAGTTATGCCTTGTTAATTCTGGGAAAAGAAGAAGCCACGACGATCTCATCCAGTTAAAAATTTGAGTTTTATTTCTTAAATCTTTCAAATCCCTAAACGGATAAGAAAATGTAATTCCTTCACGAAAGACCAGTAAAGACGGAGTATTAATAGAGGATTCTTTGATAAATGAGGCAGAATTCGGGATCCTAAGTAAAGGAGCCTTTCCAATCAAAACTATTGACATCCAATCAAGAATATCCTAAAATAGTCTTAGAATTTATAAAAAAGTACTTGCCAATATTTATGGCGAAGTATAAATGATATAATTACAATATTTTCTGGAGTTAATTGGTGATAAAAATAGATAAAAAAAATCAAAAATCTAGAAGAATACTTTGAATAAGTATCAAAATTTTGAACCAGGGCAGATCTTGATCTATTGAAAGATTAAAATGAATAATAAGAATATAAAAAAACATACAGAAATACTTTCTGTGCAAATTTTCTAAAGCTATTTGTTTTCCTAGGACCAATATATTTAATATTATAGTTTCCTTTATAGTAAAACATCATGGGAACACCAGAAATTCCCATTTTTTTACAAAAAGAGGGATACTTGGAACAATCAATTTCGCCAATATTCAGGAGACCTTTCATATAACTTGCAAATCTAATCCAATCTCCTTCCATTTCTTTACAATAAGGACAATAAGGAAGGATATATTTAATAAACCATCCGCTTTTCCCTGTATGAATTAATTGAGAGAACATTTCTGGGGTAAGATCAATAGATTTGCCGTTAGGATTAACGAAAAATCTCTTCGACTCTGACCTCAACTTTAAATCATTAACAGATCTTTCCAATATTCTTTTTGAGGTCTATTCTGTCTTTTTTAGTGTTCAGATCTTGTTATTTAAAAATCGTTTTACTTGAGATAAAGATATTTTTTCTGTTTTTTTTTTCATATAACTTATGATTTCATGAATGTTTTCTTCCGAAATATCGCTAAGTTTAAATTCTTCTTTTAGTTGACCATCCTCAAAGCTATTATTTTTTAACAATACATCTTTATTAAAGTGTTTTTTTTACAGTAATATTTTAGGATAACACTTAATACCGAATTCTGAACATAATTCTATTCCTATATTAGTTCATAAGGTTAAGTTTAATAATATTTTATACTTTCATATAAAAAACAATCGACATTACCGAAATAAAAATTACTGTTTTCAGCATAATCAAAAGCTTTCTTTGTAGCTTCTATCCAATAAGGCTCTACTACTAGTAAATGAGATCCAAAACAATATTTAAAATACCGAAAAGTTTAGAATGACTACATTTTGACGAATAAAATCTAATTAACCTAAATAAATAAGCTTTTAAAAATCTAAAAATTATCCAAAAAAAAACCATAAAGATGAAGTTCTTGAGTAAAATGATTCCGGCTTAAGGTCAACTGAATATTTACTAGATAAATATGGTAATTTTGAAAAAAAAACTGAAAACTCTTCTCCAGATAAGTTATGTGAAGAAAATCTAGCTCTATCTCCGATAGAATTGTACGCTTTAATTCGAGCAGATGTATACAAAAATAATATTAATAAAAAAAATTCTTTCAAGAGCATTTGTGCCGAAATGACATATCGTAAAGAGTAATTTAAGTGTCCATGTGGACACAGGTGTGCCTATGTCACGTGTGTAGAACAATTGAAATTTTGGATTGAATTTTTTAATTATTTTTATAACTTTAAAAAAAACCCTAGATTTTTATACATTATAATGTAATTTTCATGGGAAACAATCAATTTAATTATAAAAAATAATAATTTATTTTTTTGCAAAAAGTTGGGGGACCCTTATATATAAATAAAATTACGAACACATATGTGTCCTTAATTTTAAGATTAAGTTTTATCTAGTTTTTACTTTCACGTGATTTTTACAGAGTTGATGTCTGAAAATATTGAAAATAAAATAGCTTCAGCCAGTACTATTTCTATTAAAGATCCTTTGATTCTACTTAAAATATCAATTCTAGAATCATGTCCTCCTAAGTTTTTAAGTTCAGAAAATATAGAATCAGTAGTTCCTCGATTGGAAGAAGCAGAATATCTTGGATTTTCAAATGGAGTGATTGTTTCTCTTAAGGAGAAAACTAGATTTATTCGTAAAGAAACAGGAGAACCTTTTAATCTTTTGTCAATTTTTTTTGCATGGCAGCTTAAAGATGCTAATGTTGCAGAATATATTCAACGTTGTGGAGAATCAGATATTAAAAATCTTTCATTTCTTGAAAAAACAGATTTGGTGACATGGTTAGATGGAGCAGCTGAAAGTGAGCATATTCAACCGTTAGGTACTTGTTTTTGTGAAAGAGGAGGAATAATTGTTTTTAATTTGTTTAGAAGAAGAAAAATCTGCAATTTTAACAATACAACGACGAACAGGATTTGAACATCCAGAACGAAATCCTGTATTATTGAATATTTATGCTCAGGAAAGGATAGTTGGTTCTAGACATACCGTTTTACGAGGATTAAAACCAATTGTAGATTTTTTTTTGTAATTTTAAGTCTTTTTGTAACATAGAAAAATAGGATTTTTCGGCTGTACGAAAAGATGCATATGAACATTTTATTTCAAAATCGAGAAATAAACATTCAGGAAATACAACAGCTCCACCACTTGGAAAGGAACTGAAAGTTAGACGTATGTTGTATTTGAATTTTGTATTAATATTTACCGTAATATATTAGATCGAGATCCTATTATTTTACTTTCGCCTTCTGCTTCATCGCTTTTAACAATGTACAATATTAAGCGTTTTTTAGATGAGGGTGTTTTTGTGCCTCCAGAAGAAGCATTGCAAATAAATGGTGGTAATCGTGTTTCAGAATTGATTGCTATTTCCCATACTTCGAGGATTGCAAAGGGATTGTCGTATCGGTTTGTAATTGTACAAGGAGTTGATAAGTTTAAACCAGATTATTGGTAGGTATTAAAGTTGATATATATTTATTTCTTCTAATGTTTTAATCAAGGGATCGAGTGGTTTGTGTGTTTACGACGGGACAGGCTTGGCAATTTAAGGAATATAAATGGTCTGAGCCGAGGGAATTATTTCATCATGTTAAAGGTTTTATAATACAATATGTGGGCGATCCTCCACACCCTGCGACAAAAGAATGGAATGTCGAATCAGTTCGGATTGAACGATTTCGAAGACACACTGATCGTGAAGTCGTTAGTCGGCTTTGGGAATCACTGGTAAGCATGAATAAAAGGAAAATGATTCCATAATTAAATAATGTATAGGAAAGATGGATGGATAATCATCCTGTATGGAGAACAATGGGGCGACGTAAAACATATGGATAAACCGTTTTTTTAGATGATAAACAATTGGATTTTAAAAAATAATAAATTGAACATGAATATATAATAAAGGAAGTTTTGATATCACTCTTAAATATTAAATATTCGATGGATAAAGCATCTATTGAGAGTTAAAGAATAATGAAAATGAAGATATAACCTACTATTCGAAGAGAAGCACCAAATGTGCAGGGAGGAAGATTGTGACGAAATCTGGCTCTAACACAGCCTGAATTTCCATGTGGACGGGTAATTTTTCCCCAAATAACACGGATTCTTGTTCCTTTCACCTCTTTTTTTGCTCTATATACATATGCAACCCGTTTACCAAGGTAAAACTGTGTTTCCCCTTTGCTGTTTACACCTTCTAACTTATTTGTTAGTAATAGAACAGTAATTTTTGGAAATTTACCGATTTTAATAATTGAAACATTTGGATTAGAATTCCTCTTTCCACGCTGATATCTGATAAAAATTAGAGGGAAAAAGGGTCTTATTGTTTCCATCAACTTACGAAAGATGCCGTCCTCTTACATATACTATAAATTAAAGTTAGCTTGAGTAAAAAAAACATTATATCATTTATTAAATTATCTATCAAATGAATATATAGACAGGCTTTATTTATTCAAATTATCCATTTTATAAGGAAGATTAAGTCTTAGAAATACCTACATTTACTATGTGTTTTTGACATTTTATTAGAAATATTTAAATTATTTTTTATTTATTTTTCTAGATCGATGATTCTTGACTGGTTAAGTTTAACCCTTTTCAAGATAAGTTAGGGTCAGGGTTAGTGTTTTCTAGTTAAGATTGAAAATATAAAATATTCTATAAATATCAAATGTTTTGGCATATTTTAAGAGGGTATTTATAGGTTTGGGATTAAATAAAATAATGAATTTATTTATCTTATGAAAAGAAATATTTTACATGCTACAATATGCAAGATAATGTTTTCTAGTGTTATTACTAATGTGAAAAACTTTAATGATAAATTATTTTTCTTTTAAAAGATAATAATAGTAATAGAAATGAAAAATTTTCGTCTATTTTATAGTATAAAATATTTTTTTAAAAACAAATTAGGCTAATATAATATTAAAAAAATAATACACGTTATAATATGAAAGAATTTGCTCAGAGTGAAGTGGTTTAAGTGATAATTTAATATTGTAAGGTATATTTTTCTAAGAAAAGGAAAGCTGTGATAAGTAAAATGGCATTATCTATGTATTATTGATTCAGTGCTTTTAAAAAGTTTGAAATGGGTAACTTGGCAAAATCCTTCATATATTTTATCTATTTTCATTTGTTGGAAAATGAAATAAAATAATTTTTTTTTAATATTATCCAGTTGTATCATCTGCTATGCGTTTCCAGCGTTTATTTAATTCTATTTTCATATTATAAATAAGACATTATGGAAAATTGAGAGTATACCAATAATATCTTGATAATTTTCACAAGTTGTTTGGATATCATATGAAATTCTTTCTGTTATTTTACGTAAAGATTCTAGTGTAGCACGAAGTATACGAAGATATCCAAGTTCCTAAAATAAAATATTAATAAAAATATAAAATATGCTTGAGATAAACTTCCTGTAACATTGTTTCTGCCATTCTCCTTTTGAATTGTTGAATGTCTACTCAATATTTGCAAAATAAAAAAATTTCTATATTTTTCAAAGTATATAAGAAATATCTGCTAAATTTTGTACTTAAGATTAAAAAATATAAATATGACATAAAAGATTTTTTTCTTTTAAAATATTTATATTCTCTTTGAATGTGTCCTGTTAATATTTTTTCGAAGAGGAATTACTTGTTTCTTGTCTTCTTTATATTCGTTTAGGGTTTTTCCAAGATCTTTTAATTCGTCTGATGTTAAGAGTATTCTCTTCCGTGTATTTGTTTTGACAAAAGATGGAATAGTATCTTTATTTCCAGTATTTTGTTTTTCTGAGGGTGGATTCATCGGATAATGGTCGTTTTGGTGTTGATCTGTTTGACGTTGATTGATAGCATTGAGGATTTGATTCTATATAATTATTAAATATATTTTTTATGTATTTTTTTTATTTTAAAAAGAGAAGAAAAATTACCATAGTTAGATGTAAAGGTTTTAGATTTTCTGATTGTTTAGCCTCAAAAGTCTATATAACAATACATTAAATGTATTTTTTCAAGAAAAGAGATATACTAAAAATTTAGCTTCTTGAGCTATGATAATTGATAATAATTGTTCAACCATCGATTCAAGTTTGTGAATCTTACATTCGTTGGCTTTAATAGTATCAGAAATTATATTGCAAATTCGTCTAAAGTTTTCTTGTTTTTCCATTACTTGTAAATCATTAATCAACCATATTTCAATTCGAGGAATAAGGAAAAAACACTTACTTTCGTTTTCTCGGGCTTTATGCTCTTCTTTTGCAGATTCTAACCATGCATAACAATCCGATCGAAATTCTTTTATCAATCTTTCCAATTCTTCATGACGTTCTAAATATTTTTCTGAATTTTTTTGAATTAATCTTTGTAAATCATCTGATTGATAATATATTTTTTTTGCCCAAATTTCAAGAGATTGTGAAATACCCTGCTTTTGTTCTGATTGAGGGCATTTGGATAAATTATTGTTATGTCCATTATACAAAAAATCTTTTTGTAATTCTGACGTTGGTAAAATCCCATGACTTCCTTCTTTATGCATTGTTAAACCAAGCTGCTTCAAAGAATCTTGTAGAAAAATAGAAGATAAATCTTCAATCATCGCTATCTCTGTTTTTCATATCAAAAGTCTTCAACCGTAAGATATAATGTTATAAATAGATAGACCAATATAACTATTTTATATAGAAAAAATTAAATCTATTCCAATTAATAAAGCTAAATTTTATTACAATCAAATTTCCTAAAAATATTTTACTAAGCGATTATATTCAAGACCTATTTATAAAAAAGTATATTCACTGATAAGCTTTTAATTTTAACGTTTGATACCGATTAAAATTAAAGGCACGTGTTAAACCCTTATTAATATCCTATTAATATATTTCTTAGCTATTCATTTACAAAGGATCCAAAGATATTTATTAGGATTTTATTATAGATATTTTTGAACTTTCTTAAAAACCTTAGACTTGATAAGTTCAAATATCAATGGGTTAAGATTAGGGTTTTGAAATAAATACAATATTTATCTTGAAATATCTATATTTAAGCAAATAATTTATGTTTTTACTTAGAATTTGCTTTTATTTTACTTTTTTTTTAATAATTTTTTAATAAGAGGCTTAAAGCTTTAAAATATAGAGAATTCGATGTATAAAAAACTTAATACAAACAAAGGGTAAAAGTTAAGATTATTTTAAGTGGATTAGAAGATATTAAGTTTTAAATAAGAAGTTAGGACTTATTAAGTTTAGACAAAGTGTATATAATAAATATATAGCACTTATACGTTAGGTTTATTGTTTGTTTTTTTGTGGATATATTTGTTTTGAATAGTCTTTATGTTAAATTTTTGGGATTTAAATATAAAACGTCACACTTCATTTAAAAACCGGACAATTACGCCTAGTGGTATTTCTTTACCTTTAGAATCTAAATCAGCGCCTCAATTATCTAAAGTTTGTAATACTTCTATTCCATCATTTACATGTAATAATTTTGGAGAGAATTATAATCAATCAAATAATCATAGTTGTGGATCAAGCATATATGAAGAAAATGTTTTAAAAGAACGAGAGAATATCGAAGAAACAGAAATATCAGAAGGCATATTAAAATTTACAGCAGAAGATTATATACAAGAGATTCAAAAAATTGAAAAACAATATTTTTTTTGAAAGCATTTTTATAAAGAATGGTTTATATATATGAGTTTTTTAAAAAATTTGGTTTATAAAAGGTGTTTGATAGATTGAGTTTAGAATAATATTGAAAAGGATAAGTTGGAATGAATTATGCATGTATTTTTTAAAAGGATTGGTTAATGATATTTTTTTGTTTAGCATGTTCTAATTCTGGAATAATTTTTGTCCAATTTTCTATGACCTAAAATCAATTAATGATGTTTTGGAACAAAAGTGAAAAATACTTGCTTATAAAAATTAATATTTTCATTTGCAAATGTGCTAAAGCTTTCTTGTATCTCTTTTGTTTTAATTTTATCGAAAATGTTATTTTCACGTATTGTTTCTTCATCAAAAGTATCGCCAGCTATTTTAGATATTTCAATTTCTTTTTGAAGTTTATCTTTCTTTTTTTCTAGTTTTTTAAGTCGATCTTGTTTAGCTTGTTCATGATCAATGCCTGTTAAGTTTTCTACTTTTTCTCGCAGATATAAAAGTCCTGAACTCTGTATGACTCGTTCTTTTTCTAAATCAACTTTCATAAGATATTCTGTAAGTCCTTCAATATCCATTTGTTTTTGATCACGTTGTTTTAAAAGCTGTTTCTGTGTATTAGTATAAGATATTAAATCATGTATGAAGGTTAAATAAACAGAATCTATGTATTCTCTCTGTAGTCATAGAATTAGTCACAATTAATGTTTTAAAATATTTACTTACTAAAATTTTTAAGTTCGTTTCTGTATTTTCTATTACTTCACTAAACATTGTTAATTCTCGACTTAAAGAAGGTTCCAATACAGCTAATTGCTTAAATAGAAATGCCATTCCACTGTAGTCCATTTCGAGATCTATTTTTTGTTTAATCATCTTTGATATTAATTTCTCTATATGTACTAATCCATAATCTAATTTATCTATTTTTTCTTTCATATCAATAAAAAGCATATTTGGATTATTAATCTTAGTGAAAGAATTCAAAAATGCATCACTTAATCCTTCGAAAACTCCTCCAATATTGATATAGTGTGTCTTATCGTGAAGAATAACATTATGAACATAAGAACTCCAATCTTGAGATTCAAAAAAATGAGATAAATGTAATGATTTCTGTAAAACCGGATGCATTGATAATCTTTGAAGGAATCTTTCTAATGAATTGGCTCTTTTCATTGTAAATTCAGTGCTGAATCTGTCCCCTTTGATATATTCTATCAAAAAAATTAATTATTCCTGTTTTTATTCTGAAAAAAACAAACTTATTCGATGTTTATCAGGTAGAGGAGGAATACAACATGTAGGAAACTCTACAGTAAGGGTTTCATAAAGATAAATAAAGTCAGAAAACCGTCTGCGTACTGCTGATTTAGGTTTTTGAGTAAAAGACATATTACTCTGCAAAAAGTTAGAAAAAAATACTCAAACGTGTTTCTTTTATGTTCCTGAGTAATGACAAGGTAAGAAATATGCATATCTTTTGTCCCTTCTGCTTCTTTTTGTGGATTTCGGCAGAAACAACGTAATTCATTAGGTTCTTTAGATAGTTGAGATGGAAATATTATATCGGAATCATTTTGTTCCTTAGTACATAAGACGGGTGTTTCTTGGGAAGGATTTTCCCAATGAGAAGAAAATTGTTCATCTTGAAACATCTTTTTTACATGAAAAAAAAAGAGAAAAAGCGAAATCAAAAAGAATATATTTCTATTTTTAAAAAATAAGGAATAAATGAAAGGGAAAATGAATTATTTGATTTAATAATAATATAAATTATATTTTTGTTTTTTTCTTTTGAGAACTACTTAAAGAATTTACTTCTTTAAGTAATTCGCTTTCTGCGATTCGTTTTTGTTCTTCTTTAACTTTTTCTGAGATTTTTTTTAATTTTTCATATCTTTTCCCCTCTTTTTCTGCCATGTCTCTAATTTGCATAATATTTTGTCGTAATTGTTCATTCAGAACCATTTCGTTAGCCGTTTGAAAAATAAGTTGGCCCCAGTCCTTCCTGAAGGATTGTGCTTCTCTTGATATATCCATTACTTCTAATTCAAGCTCTTTCTCCAATAAACGAAATTGTTTCCATAAATCATTTGATAATAAACCTCGTTGAACTGCTTGATTAAGAACTGTTTTTTTCAGACGAAGTTCATGAATACGTTTCAGGTTCTCTTTTGCTCTCTAGAATATAAAAAACATTGTTTAGCTAGATTAAAAAAAGAATCATATTAAAATAATTTACTTCTAATAATGCTGCTTTAAGAATATTTGTTGGAACTGAATCTGAAAGATGAAGTAGTGAAAAATAAATATCTCTTGATATGTTAGAAGAAAACCATTCTTCTAGTGGTGATATTTTTACTATTTTTATTATTTTTTTTTTATAAAAATTCTTTCTTACAGCGCTTATATTTTGTATAAAAAAATGAAAAAAGACTAAGAGATCCAAGAAGAATACTTAAATACAGGATTGGAAGATAAAATGGAACGCTTGACATGAATCTCAGGCGCTTAAAAAGGATAAATCATTCAAAAAAATTAATTAAATTTTTTCTTGTAATTGATATTTTTTAAAGTTGTCACAGGAATAGTTCAAAGGTAACCGTCACCATGACAACCTTTTGATATTCTGAGATTTCTTCTTAACAAGCAAGAATGATATTAAGAATTCGTTCAAAAGATGGGATGCAAAGGATCTCAGTCGATGAACAGGCAGATATGAAGGTTGTCTTGGAGAAGGAATGTATATTTAATAGTAGGATTGATTATACTTATTTTTCGTTTTATAGATTGTTGAGATCTGTGGAGAAAAAGATTTGGAGAAAATCGAAATTTCTAAAGATCCGTATAAAAAACGTTGCTTTTCCTCTTTATCAAATGGAAAGACAGTGAAGAGTTTAGGGTTTGAGTAGGACTGATTTTTTTTATTAAAAAGGAACAATTGATGGGATTTTAGACATGGGGATATTGTTTATATTCATATAAAGGAGAAAGAGGAGAATTTTTGTTCTTTAGAGGAGAAGATGGGAGAAGAAATGTATTCGTTGTCTTATGATGCATGTAAACAAGTTATTCAGGATGCTGTGGATGATTTTCTTGATACACAAGACGGAAAATTAGTAAATACCCGAAGTGCATTATGTAAACATGGATCGAAAGGGATGTGCAATAATTGTGTACCTTTAGATGTTTGTTAGTTTTTTTTTTAAAAAAAAGGATTAAATTTTGATAGCCATATGATGCGAATTATCTTAAACAAAATAAGATTAAGCACCAATCGTTTCATTCATATCTTAAAAAAATATATAAAAATAATAAAAATTCAATACCAGGAGCTCTTTTGGTTGAGCCATTTTATGGGATTAAAAAAGATTGTCAGGTAGGACATAAACCATGGCCTCATGGAATTTGTACGAAATGTCAACCCTCTGCTGTGACACTTCAGCCACAGGAATTTAGAATGGTTGATCATGTGGAATTTTCTGATTCCTCTATAATTGATACATTTTTAAATTATTGGAGATTGTCAGGACATCAAAGATTTGGTTTTCTTTATGGACGATATAAGCCTTATGATTCAGTCCCTTTAGGAATAAAAGCAGTTGTAGAGGCAATATATGAACCTCCACAAGAAAACGAAACGAATGGGATTTCTTTAGATCTTCCATGGAATGATGAAAATACTGTTGATGAAATTGCTCATTTTTTTGGACTCAAAAAGGTAAGGAATATCTAATATTATATGGTATTCATTAATTTATATTCAGATTGGAATGATATTTACTGATTTAACAGATGATGGATCTGGAAAAGGAACAGTAATTTGTAAACGGCATATGAATTCTTTTTTTCTTTCTTCTTTAGAGATTGTTTTTGCTTCAAAAATGCAGTTAAAGCATAAAAATATTTGCAAATGGAGTAAAACAGGTGAATTTAGTTCAAAGTTTGTAACGTGTGTTGTTTCGGCCAATAAAGATGGTGATATTGATATTTTTGCTTATCAAGTATCAAACTCTGCCATGGCAATGGTGGATGCCAATATTATAGAGCCTAGTATTGATCCAAATATAATGTTAATTCGAAAAGAAGAACCTGATGTTTATATACCAGAGGTATTTTTTCAAAAAATTAATCAATATGGAATACAGGTTCAAGAAAATGCAAAATCAGCATTTCCTGTAGAATATCTTTTAATCACTTTAACTCATGGTTTTCCGATGAATCCTGATCCTATTTTCCCTCCTACATTTAATACTTTTATAATTGAAAATAGAACTTCTATTGGACAAGTACAGAATATATATGCTTTGGCTGAGAAAATTAAACCTATTATTGAACATCCTGATGGAGATATATTAAAAACATTTTGTGATTTTCATTTTTTGACTTATTTATGGACTCTTGGAATTTTAAATAAGGTAAAACCTTTTCTTTTTTAGAAAAATTATAAAAAAAATAAAGGATGACGGTTCACTTTTTATTAAATGTATTAGAGAAAATAATATTACAAATATATATAGCTTATTAGATACACCAAGTTGGCAAACACTTATAACAATTCTTCATGAAAGTAACTTGCTTTAAAGAGAATAAAGATCCACTACATTAGCTACTTTTCTTTTATGCTTTTGATTCTTATATTTTCTCTTTTTTTTTTTAGGAAAATAATCATTATTTTAGTTATTTTTGAGTTGGCTGTTTTCATCTGATTATTAGGGTTTATCTAATCTTTAATCTGATAATTTTAAAAATATTGGAATTTGAAAATCAAATTATGGATAGTCAGGATGAATCAACTCTACTTAACGAAGATGATGATGATTACCTGACTATGGCGCTTCCTGATTTATCTTCTTCCTTAATTTCTACTAGAGAGAGAAAGGTTTACGCACAAAGAGAAAGAGGTATATGTAAATCGTATCAAGTGAGAGAACATGAACGTCGGAAAGAGGCTCTTAGTTCATCGTTAATGGATTTTGAAAAGCCCAGTAAAGCTATGACAATGATGTTTAAAATGGGTTATAGGTTTTTTTTTATTTTTTTTGCAATTTTTTAATGAAATTAGAAAAGGTGAAGCTTTAGGTCAAAAGCAATCTGAAGGAAAACTAGAACCTCTTGAGATAAATATGAAAACTGGTATGTGCTGGTTTTCTGTGTTTTTTCTTGTTAATAAGATTAAGATCGTTTGGGTATTGGTCATAAAACAATGCAAAAACAAAAGATTGAACAAGAAATTCAAAAGATACGGGAGAATGAAATAGATTATGAATCAAGAATGCGTTTGGAGCGTGAAAAAAAGTATCTTGAAGCAAAAGTTTTAGAAGCGCAGAAAGTTTGTGAGAATTTAGATAAAAAAGAGTCTCTAGATGAGCCGCGTAAGATTAATGTTTTATGGAGAGGGTTAGTTGTACAAAGAATTGAGAAGGAGATGGAAAAACGTAGAAGACATGGGATTTTTGATAGACCTGAAGATTCTCAGGATTTTTTATCAGATGAAATTAAACCGCCTCGTCACACACATATTGAATGGAATGAAGATGAAGATATGGAATTATATGCCTTTAATCAATT
This sequence comes from Pneumocystis murina B123, assembly GCF_000349005.2. Taxonomy (NCBI): domain Eukaryota; kingdom Fungi; phylum Ascomycota; class Pneumocystomycetes; order Pneumocystales; family Pneumocystaceae; genus Pneumocystis; species Pneumocystis murina. Next base: position 289,389 of record NW_017802363.1, read on the forward strand.
GGATGTGAGAAATATGTATTTTTTTTAACCTATACTTAATTAAAATAGCCTGGAATTCGGTTGGAGAAAATTTTGGACTTTCTTCGTCAAAATTATAATTACTGTTTTTGGTGTGGATATGCCTACCAGAATGAGGAAGAGCTTTCAACGTATTGTCCTGGAAAAAAAGAAGAGGATCATTAAATGAAAAAATCTATATATTATTATTAAATAATAGGGTTTTGTTTTGCATAATTTATAAATTATATTTAGACTAAAATAAGCATTAAATTGTTTTTATGGGAAAGAAATATAATAGACTTTAAGAATGTGAAATGTTCGTTTTGGAATACGAATTGAATTCCTATATTTTTATGAACATATCAGCTCTCTTTAAATGATAATTACATATGTTTTTTAGTTCTAATTTTTATATTTATCATTTATAATGTAGAAAAATCTTTAGATTCATTATTCAAATGTTATTTCTTTTAAATGGTGTTGATTTTTTTTCTTTATTATTTATTTATATAAATATATATTATATCTCTAGAAGGCTTATTAAAGGCTATTTCTACCTACTTGACTTTTGAAATTATTGAAATTTGCAATAGTAAAGGTAAATAATTGATAAAGTTTTTCAGAAAAAAATTATTAAAAAAAAATAATATTGGTATATTTATATAATGATTAATGATTATAATTGATTTATATTTTTTTATTATTTTTTCATTCAGAAAAGTTATCATTCTTTTACTTAAATTTCTATTTTGAAATTTAATATCATATTTTTTACTTATAAAATAATCTATAGTATTTACATATATTGTATATATGTATTTAAATATTAATAGTTTTATTGTATAATCTAAATCTTAGATTAATCTTTTTTTCTAGTTTTTAAAATAGTTATTCTTAAAAATATTTCAAATTGAAAATAATTCATTATTTAATTATTTTAACAATTGTTATTGCTTAAATGCTATTTTCTTAAATACTAATAAAAAATCTTAATATTTTTAAAAAAATAGATAGAAGAATTTAGAGATTTAAGAAAAAAAGACGAGAAAGTATATAGGATTGCAAAATAAAATTAATAATTTGTAGAAATTTAAGTTGGTTATAAAATATAGTGAAATATTAGATAATAAATATATTAAATCAAAATAATCTAAAATAGTGAATTATAAACAGGTTCTAAAATGAAAATTTGGAAGATAATAAATAGTAGAAATTATAAAATAATGACAGATTTGAAAAAACTGTAGCACCTTAGATAATGATACTTAAATAATAAAATAAGAAGTTTTCAATCGTTTAAAAATCTTTATAAATATAGAAAAATATGAAATTAATTTGAGTCTTTAAAAATATTAAAATCAATATTAAAATATATCTAAAAATTTAAGATTTAAACTTAAAAATATTATGAAAACTTACACTATTATTTCCTTATGAAAAAAATTAATAAATTCTTCTGTCCTTTTTTAAAATCTGAAATTTTTATATATAAAATATAGTTTATAGCAAATAATAATTAAAGAATATAATTAGAGCTGATAAAATAAAGACATTTACTTTAAATAACTCGCATTTAGAGATGAATCCCTTTTAAATAACCCTTTAAAATGCTCATTTAATCGTGAACTTGAGAATGATTCTGAATTTATTGGTATAGAGTTTCGATATAAACGTTCAGAATTCTCTCGTGCTGCAGAAAAAATAGATGAATTAATATTAGAAGCATCAAAACAATATGGAAGAGATATATTTGTTCCTGTTTGTGGAGATAAAACAAGAGGTTCTAAAAAAGGTGACGAATCTATCAAATCTGAATACTGAGATGCTTGAATATTAAATATTTCTAATAGTTGACTTTGTTCTTGTTTACGAAGTCCCTAATAATAATCAATTATATTGATATTTTAATATATTGGACTACCTTAAGCTCTAAAATTTTTAGAAAATTTGATGTATTTTTATCTCCAATTAATACAAAATAATTTTTTACAAATTCTTCAGAAGAATTAATTTGTGTTAATAATAACTTTAAAATTGTTTCTATTTTCGATACTTGTTTATTAACAAATTTTGTATACCTTTTATCATTTTAGAGAAAAAAGAAATATACATACTTACGATATATGTGCTTGAATATTTTTTTCATTTGTAATAACAGGAAGTTTTAAAAGAACCATTTTAATTGAATATAAATCCAAAATCATCTATTGCAAGTTGTAAGTATTTTTTATATAGAATAAATCTTACTTGTTCTGCCCCAACCTCTGAAATAGGTCGACATCGAGTTATGTAAAACATAAAATTATCTAAAAATGACTCAACCATTTTGTCACAAAATATTCTAGTAAATTTTTCAATTAATATTTTTTCTATAATTTTTTTTGACATATTTTTTAATATTGATGTCATACTAGTAACATATGCACTTTGATCTACTATATTTTTTAATTGACTCCAATCAATTTTTATCATATCCTTAAATGAACCAGATAAATTTGTTTCTATTATTTTTATAAGATTTTTAATAGAAATTCCAGCAATATTTAGGAACATTTCTTTTTCCTTATCAAAGCTTATTTTTTCTCGAAAATTATCTGATACTTTGCTTTTTATAAGTTCTTCTAGTTGCATAGTTGTTTTATAACAGTAATCTGATGTATTTAAAATTAAGCAACAAATATTTATATTTGATGCATGTTTTCCATCCATTGTTGGCAACAAAATTGTTTCAGCATATATAATAAGCCATTTTCCAAAAAGATAAGAAAAATCAAATAGAAGTTGCACATTAGACAGTTTTTCGTACTGCGTTAGAGTTTGCTGGTAAAATAGAAACAATTCTGTTGATGATGATGTTACCATTAATTGAGGGTTATTTTTTATTTCGTTTTCTATGTCTAATTTTTTGAAAGATTGAATCATATTAGATAATGCACTATATTATTAGAATTTTTTTTATGGTTTATAATATATACTTTTCATGAAATTGAATAAAAATATGTAAATATGAATCGAATGCGTTTTTTATACTTTTATGAAATGTTATTGTTTTAGACTTTTGTTTTGGATTGAATGTATTTGTTAAACTATAATACTGCTTGATATTAATATTTTACTAATATTTTTTTTAAATTCGTTTACATCAGAAATAAATCGTTTTTCTAAATATTGTTCAAATTCTAGTGTTTTTTGCAATGCTTCGAAAAGTATAGGGATTTTAATATTTCTTCCTGATTTAGAAAGCACTTCTTGAATATCTTCACTATTATATCTCAATAATAACTTTATATAAATGTAACATTATTTACCTTGTATTTGTACAAAAGTTTTGACATAGCCTTTCATCCGTATTCCATGATTTAGGGAACATTTTTGCATGTTTCTCGTCATAAAGACTTAACATTCTTTTCATCCATGCATATCTTCGAGAAATATTATCCAAAGAAGCAGCCTAAAGATCAAAAATATACAATTTATATAATTATATCACAAACCTCATCATTTCCTCGAAACACTGTACGATATTCTCTAAGTTGACTATTACAATACCATAATAAAATACGTTCTCTAAATGAAATATAAATTATTTATACTTTTAAATAATTAGATGTAACCTTGCATTATCTCCAAGAATATCTAACATATTACATATATTTAATAATTGAGATGCCTTTTTATTCAAGTCCATAGGATTTATAAATATATTTTCAAAATCTAAACAAGCCTGCTCAAACAAATTCCTTTTTAATTCAGAAATATTGTTACAAAGTGTAGCAATCTGATCTACACTTCTAAATGATTTAAAATATGATGTCAACTGAAAAATAGCCTACAAAAACTCATAAATATATCATTTCTTAAAATAAATATCTTTACTTGCAACAAATGTGTAATTTCTTCATATTGTTTTGTCTTAATCAACATTTTTAATTGTTCATATGCAACAGCTATAATTAGCTCACTTAAAAAAATAATAACTCCTCTAAAAAAACTTACTCAACATTTGAAGGCGCTTTAAAACAATCATAGAATATGTTATATTTCTCTTCGCATAATCTAATTGCTTAATATCTACTGTAATTTCCGTAACTAGTTTTTCTACTTGAAATGCTCGCAACTGCATAGATTCTATCATTTCAGTCAAATCCTTTAACTTTTCTTTAATGTTTTCATTAAAAGACGTATCTTTTTCCTTTGATTCCAGTTCATTCTTAGCCTTATCAAGTTCATAATTTAATTGATTTTTATATCTCTCCAAATGAGACAAACAAGGTGCAACAACCTCATGAGACAATATCGGCTCATTAATAATATTATTAAGCTCTTCTAGAAGGTTATAATCTTCTATTTGTATTGCATTTACCATAACAATATTTCTTGATGAAATGACTAGTTTTCGAGTATCTCGGGACCTCAAAAAAAGCTTACATGGTCTTGAATTGAGATTTCCAGTATTTTGGTATTTTTTATAGAATTTTGATATATGTACACATATTTTTCTCAATGAATGTTTAAAGGTTTTTTATTGAAATGAAAATAATACATTTTTTAAGTCAAGCAAAAAAACTTGCCACTGGATTGACAGTAAAGATCTAGTCTTTTTTTTTTGATTGAAATAAAGAAATTATTTAGGGTATTGATGGACATCTAAATCCAAGACCAGTTTTGCTGGAGATTTATCAAGAAACACTTAAAGTATTATCGTCTATTCCAGATCATTCAGTATATCGTCAAGCTACAGAAACATTAACAAAACAACGTCAAATGATTGTCAAGGAAAATGAAATTACAGAAGATATTGAAAATAAAATTGGGTGTGGATTGATTGAAGAAGTGATTTTTCAGGCAAAAGATGAATTAAGTCTTGCTAAGAAAATGTTAGAATGGAAATCGTAAGTATTTAAAAAAAATTAAGTTTGAGCTTAAATTTGGATTTTTTTAGTTGGGAAGATTTAGAAGTTCATCCTCCAGCTGGACAGTATGTATTTATATGTTTTAATTTTTATATTGATTTTCTAGATGGGAATATTTTCGAAAAAAGTAATCATTGTTTTGTAATTCTTTCTATATCTTACAGATAGATGAATGTTACTAAATCTATGTTTGTTTATATTATATGTAGTTATATAGGGATATTCATAAACAAGTATAAATGAATGAATTAGATGAATAAATTAGACAAGTAGATTAGATAAATAGATACTTATAGATATGTTGCTAATATAGATGAAGATATGTATTTTTATGTAAATTTATCTAGTAGTCGATAGACTTAAAAATTATGAAATGACATCTATTATTAATAAAGTGCTTAAACCTGACTATAGTGGATCAACGTTTTCATTCGACCATTTTTTGAAGACAGAACTTCGATTTAATCTTGATTCAAGTTTGTTTTTTGTTTTTTTTTTTTGCTTTAAAACTAAGTTCTATAAAGACCGACCAGTATGTCGTTTTTATATACAAGGTTAATTAATATATCTTCTATGATTATATATATTAATTTGGTTAAGGACATTGTCCTCTTGGAAATACATGTCCTGACAAACACTTTTTTTTGAAAGATGGAAATAGTGGACGAGCAAATAGTATTGTCTGCAAGGTTATAATGAGTTTTAAACCAAAAAATAATATATATATTAAAGAAGAGTAGCATTGGCTTCGTGGACTTTGTAAAAAAGGAGATCAATGTGAATTTTTGCATGAATATAATCTTAAAAAGATGCCAGAATGTATTTTATAGAAAAATGTTAAATAAACTAATATATAAAGGTCGTTTTTTTGCAAAACACGGATTTTGTAGTAATGGAGAAGAATGCTTATATCTTCATATAGATCCGGATTTAAAAGCAGGTTCTTGTGCCTGGTATACAATGGGATTTTGTCAATTAGGTTGCTTTATTATTATAAAATCTGTTTCTTACATAACTTAAGGTCCAAATTGTCAACAAAAACATATTAGAAGAACTCTTTGTAAATTATATTTAACTGGATTTTGTCCAAAAGGGCCAGATTGTCCGAATGCTCAGTATTTTATTATCTATTCTTTTTCTATATTATTTAATTATTTAGTCCTAAACATGTATTTCCTTCTCATCCTTCTAAACAAAAGGGAGCGCCTGATTCTGGGGCTAAAGAAGACGTAGAAGAGGTATCTAATATCGTAGATATTAATTTATTCTAATATATAAAGCGTCCTTATCAAAATGAAAATGTAAAAGAACGCAACGAAAGAACATATCGGGATTTATCTCAAGTAGAATGCTTTAAATGTGGGCAGATGGGTCATTATGCAAATCATTGTTATCAATCTAAAGCACATAATATACTTGTTTAATATATTTTTATAATTTTTATATTCATGATATTTGGTTTCAAGACATTATTTAAAATATTAAAAATATCATATATTATATTTGGTAAAGGGCTATAAACTAATATTTTCCATATATATATGTATATTGTCTACATATTTATTGTTTAAATATATATTATTCTTCATTGAATTGTGTTTATTTCTTCATTTAAAAGCTGATTTTTTATCTTTTTTCTATAAAATCATTTTAATGATCAATCTTTACTTTTTAAAATTTCAAGTTATAATATATATATTATTTATTTCTAAATATACTTCAAATTAATGAATTCTTTTGCATAATAATAGACTTTTAGTAGATTTTTATTCTCGGATTTTAAATATTTTTAAGCTTGTGATCGATAAAGGTTGATTTATCAACATTTGAAAATTCAGATTTATGGAATTTTTAAAGGGAATCCCTTCATTATCTCCTATAGATAAATGCGTCTCCCTTAAATCTAAGAAAAGGTATAATTTTACGTTTTTTTGTGAGTAAAAAATATTAAATCCCATAGAAATCAAGAAGCATATGATTTATTAAAAGTAAATTTAAAAAAATATATTAAGTCAATAAATAAGGATATTTTAGAAGATAGAATCATTAGTTATGCCTATTATGAAATCTAGATCATTAGAAGTATCTGTATTGGCAGAGTTTTTTCCGAAAAATGATGCTTTGTTGGGTTTATAATATTACATCTTCAAATGGATTTATCCCTAATTAAATAATATTTAGGTCTTAATATAAATAGAGGATCCAAGATTTGTATTAGATTAAGAATGAAAGATGACGAGAATATGTTTTATCCCTTAGATTATTTAATTGAAATAATGCTACATGAGTATTATATTTATTTTATACGATTTTTTTAATACTTTTTTTAGATTAACACATAATGGTTAATATAATATTTTAGAGTTTTTGTGTCTAATTGTTAGTAGTTTATTCATCTCATGATGCAAAATTTTATGGAAAGCTTTTTTTCTGTGTTTTTAGTTGAATTAATTTATATAGACATGTTAAATGAGTTAAATTTGGAGTTCAATCAATTACTCTGTTCTGGTAATATTAAAAATCAGTTTTATTCCAAAGATTATAAAGTTGGCGAGAATATTTCTCGTAACTCTTTATATCACAAGACAAGGGTTTTAGAAGAGAAAAAATTGTCAAATACTTTAACTAATGGTTCTGGATCGAGATTGGGAGGAACTAGAAACGTTGATAATAAACCTTTAAGAGATTTGATACGAGAAGTTGCTGATTTTATTTAAAATGTTTTTGTTTAATGATTTAATAGGCAACTGAAAAACGGATTAAAAATCTGAAGTGGTGTATGTTTGAATCAAATATTGTAATTGAAGATGATGAAATTTATGATGGACCTAAAAATGATATATTTTCTTCGGAATTATTGGAATCAGGTTCTGATTTAAATAATCCTCAATTAAAGAAAAAAATAAAAGTGTTAACTTCAAAGCCTAAGTTTTTTCAAAAAGATATTATACCTGAAGATTTATGGTCATGCACATTCTGCACGTTTAAAAATAATGGGAATTATTTACAATGCGAAGCATGTTTATCTGAGCGTTCTTTTAATGTTTTTGAATTTTTTAATAAAAAATGGAACTGTATCATATGTTCAAATCTTAACGAAAAACAACAATATTCTTGCGAATTTTGTAATACTATACGAACTTAAATTTATAAAAAAATATTAAAAAAATAATTTTATAGATATTTATTACAAAACATATAAATTAAGGCTAAAAGCTTACGAGATTTTGAATGGACTCTATTCTTTTTTTGGTAATGATAAGTTTATTTATATAATGTTTTAAAATAGTTAAATCAAAGTAAACTAAAAACCTGAGTTCAAAAATATAGATTTAATGTTAAAAGTATCGAATGATATGCCAATTTTTTACAAACTTTTCAGACAATTATGGCTTTGTCTTTTATAATGAATCAAAATCCCAACAATAATTGACATATATAAAAGTATTTTATAATCTTTTTGATTACTAAATTGTAACATTTGAATTTAAAAAAATTAAGTGAAAATAATCTGAATAATAATATACTTTAATTGAAAATTATTTATTCAATGATGATACAATCCAATCGAGTCCTTTATATAATCCATCACCTGTTAATCCACAACATCCCTAGTTTAGAATTTTAGATATAAAAATATTAATAAATAAATATAACCTGAATATGCCATGCTCTATCCTTAAAATTAATAAGGCCTAATAAATTAGAAATTTCACTAGGCGTCATAGAATTCTCAATATCTTGTTTATTTGCAAAAACTAATAATAAAGAATCTTTTAAACTCTAAAAAATAATTAATTTTTTAAAAAAAAAAATAAAATATTAACATCATCATTCATTATCTTTGATAACTCGTCTTTAGAAATTTCTATTCTTTCTTTATCTGTTGAATCAATAACTAATATAACTGCACTTGTAGATTTATAATATGTACTCCAAGACTGACGTAAGGATGTTTGACCTCCTAAATCCTAAAAAACATCCATATTCAAAAATTTTCAATAAAAATATTTAATAAATAATAAAATACCCATATAATAAATTTAATATTCTAAAAAATCAGTAATTTTCATATAATTAATTTCAAAAAACCTTATACTTTATTTCCTAATTTTAAATAATTAGATATATCTATAAATTATCTTATTATTCAAAAAAATACTTCTACATTACTTCCAATTGTAGGCTGAATTTGAATAGCTTGACCTAAAAGCCTAAAAAAATTATTTAAAATCCTTTTTTTTTTTGGTTAACAAACAATTGGTACAATATTGTGGATTTTCCCTAGATAATAACTCAGTTTTCTTGCTTTTTTATGTATTTTTTTATTTTTTACTGCGTTATCTAACCCAACTATTACTATCTTTCTTTCCTGACTAAAAATCAGTTTTTAACTTATAAAAAGAATATATAATCTTGCTTTAGATCCTAAAATACTATTCCATAAATGTGATATTAAAATACCCATTTTTTAACTATTTTTTTTTAAAAATTAATTTTTTAAAAAAAAATAAATAAATTTTTTTAATTTCTTATTATTTAATAAATAAAAATGGAAGATTTTGGGTCTTTTATAGTCCTTTTTACTTCTTTTTTTACTTCTATGTGACTGTCAAAATTGATCGTAAACACCACCCTCTTAAATCTAATAGCAGATTTTAACGTCAAAAAAAAAATATATTGAAGTTTTTAATTTATTAGAGGGTTAAATGAAGAAAAATAAGGATCAGAAGGTAAGGAAATCTTAGAGAAATAAGAGGTTCTAAATAAATGAATATTAGAAACGGTATTTTTCTCGATTGTATGATTTATTTAGTGAATATAAGTCTATTTTTGTAGTGAATATTGATAATGTTGGATCGCAACAGTAAGTTTTTTATGATGGAAAAAGAGGGTATTTTAAGGGTTTAAAAGGATGCACAAGGTTCGGCAGGAATTAAGAGGAAGTGGAGTGATTTTTTGCGGAAAAAACACGATGATTCGACGAGCAATGCATGATTTTTTATATGATCTTCCTTATTTAGAGACATTGCTTCCTGTGGTTCATGGAAACATTGCATTTGTATTTACGAATGATGACTTAAAGTCATCTCGATCTAAAATTATGAAAAATGTTGTTTCAGCGCCAGCTAAAGCAGGTATAATTGCACCATCCGATGTTATTGTTCCGGCAGGTAATACGGGTATGGAACCTGGAAAGGTAAAATTAATTATGGGGAAAATGATATATTTTTTATTTATTTTAGACATCTTTTTTTCAAGCACTTGGTATACCTACAAAAATTGCACGGGGTACCATTGAAATTATAAGCGATGTTCATCTCATTCACGCTCAAACAAAAGTTGGTGCTTCTGAGGCTACTTTTCTGAATATGTTAAATATTTTACCTTTTACATATGGAATAACAATTCTTCACGTATATGATCAAGGGGTTTTATTTTCGCCATCTATTCTTGATATTACAGAGGAAGCCTTTATTGGATATCTCAAATCAGCTATTCAGAATGTAGCAAGTATATCATTAGCTTTGAATTATCCGACGATTGTTTCAGTATTGCATAGTTTGGTTAATAGTTATAAAAATCTTCAAGCAGTCTCTATAACTTCAGATTATATATTTGAAGGAACTCAAAAGGTATATTGATTTTTTCATAAAAAAATCTCTATTAATGAAGTACTTACATATTTATATAGATTAAAAATATTCTTGAAAACCCTGATGCTTATGTTGTTGTGTCTGCACCTGTTATTGAATCTGAAGCACCTTCCAAAGAAGAGAAAATAGAAGAGGAAGATGAAGATGAGGATATGGGGCTTAGTCTTTTTGATTAAAGAAACAAAATTATATATATTTTTGAGAAATAATTATCGAGTTACGTTTTCAATTTAATATTAACTAATTGGATGTCTACATTATCTTGTAATTATATTTGTAGCTTGATGATTTAAATATCAGGGAAATATTTTATATATATTTATGTTCCATTTAGTTTTTTAAGTGTTTCTTTTGCCACTTGTATTGCTTTTTGTGGTAGCCCTGTTTATTAAAAAGAGACGCTAGGCAAATTTAGTTCTTTACCTGCCATCATTGCAACTTTAAGACCATGAGAATTATCATTAACTCCTTCAGCTATTTTATGAAGAAAACGAAATGATCCGTCCTTTAGCCTTCAGGTTTATTTTTACATAAGAATAAACTTACACCCTCTTCTATAACTTTTGTACAATACATTGATACACTGTCAAACAAGGAGATCATATTTACTAATTCATGAAAATGAGATGCAAATAATACTCTAGATTTATTAATATAATGAAGATGATATAGGCATGCATAAGCTATTGCTAATCCATCCTTATACGTTGTTCCTCGACCTATTTCATCCATAATAACCTATATTTTAGTGAGAAGAAAAGAAAATTATGTTTTATTTATACGAGAGATTTTGGTGTTGCCCTCTTTAAAATTCTAGCAGTTTCTAACATTTCTATCATAAAAGTTGATTCATTTTTATAAAGATTATCATTGGATCCAATCTTAAACAATTAATTAAATGCAAATGATAATATTATAATATACTCTACTAAATATTCGATCTACTATACCAACTTCAGCATATGCTGCAGGTACAAATGATCCTATCTGTGCAAGAATCGAAATAATAGCATTTTGGCGCAAGTACGTGCTTTTTCCTCCCATATTTGGTCTATAAAAAAAATTAAATTATATATAATATTTTATATAAAATATACCCTGTAATAAACCATATACGCTTTTTTTCTCCTAAGGAGCAATCATTCGGTACAAATACAAGTCCTCGATTATACAAGCCAGCTTCTACAATTGGATGACGCCCTGATATAATTTTATGGTAAGTTCTAAAATAATTAAATCTTTAACGATTTCTTATAAAATATACCCTGTTTTTAATATAGGCCTTACAAGTTTTTGTTCTAGAGCGAGAGTTGCAAACGAAGAAGCAATATCTAACTCATCAAGAACTTTTGCATTTTTTCGTAATATTGAAAGATTTTTAAGTGTCTATAATTTAGTTTTGATGTTGAAAAATATGTATTTATAATAAGTTAAAACATACCTCTATTCGGAGATTATCAATAGTATTAGATTCTTCAAGTCTAATTTTTATTTTTGTTTGTTCTATCATATTTCCAAGATGAGTCCATTCCTAAATCAATTAATATAAAATCAATTTTTAAAAATTTATACAGGTATTTGAATTGATTTGGTGCTTTTATTAGTACTAAGAACTTTTGCTCCATTAATTTCTGATATACTTTTTTCTGTATTTTTGTTTCGTAGATGGATGATATGATTTAAAGAATGTGTTGTTTTTAATGTTAGATTAGTTGTACCTTTATTTTTTTTAGGAAATATGATTCTAATCAAATTATTACCTAATAATAGTTTTAAAGATTCTTGAAGTTTATCTTTTTGATCATAAAGAGTATTTAATTCTTCATGAAGTTTTTTTAAAGGTAAAGAGGCACTAATGAGTTAGCATAATATTTATATAATAAAAAATTATACTTTTTTTTTATTATCCAAATATCGTTATTTTTAAAGTCCTGGTTAGTTTTAAGTTTTGATTCAATTAAATCATTATTAGAAAAATCTTGAGATTTAGACATTCTTTCGATTTCTATTGCTTTTTCCATAGCATCTGCTATTATTTCTTCATTTTCCTTTTGTTTTTGCATAAGACCGTCTTCATCTATTGTATTTTGTATTTTTTTGAATAAATCTAGAGGAATAATAATTCTTTTTAAAAGAGAATTAACAGATTCTTTGTCGGATAATTTTTCTAAACAGTTATATATTCTATTTGTAATTTCTATTGTTTTTGATAATGCTAATAAATCATCTGCATTTTTACGACCTAAAGAAATCTTTTGTATAACACGTTGAGTATCATAAATTTTTTTCAATAATTGTACAATTTCAGCTCTAAGATGCGAATCATTATAAAATATTTCCACTAAATTCAATCTTTTGTTTATTAAAGAAATAGATGTAATAGGGGAGCCTTCAATATTAAAATTTAATCATAAAAAGCAAAATTATCCTTACAAATCCATTCGGTAAGTAATCTTGATCCGGAACTGGTAACTGTTCGTTTAATAGCAGATAATAAGGTTCCTGTCTTTCCTCCTTCTCTTAATGATTGTTTTAATTCTAATGCTCGTATAGAATGTATATCCATAAAAATGTTTTCTTCTGAATTTCTTCTTACTGGTGCCTGTAAATTAAATTCTTCTCCTTGTAATTTATCATTTACATAAGATAAAATCTTAAGTGATGCATGTTCTTCCAAAACTGAAAAAATTGATGTCTCATTATTGTTTTTAATGTTTTCCCATTTTTGAATCATTCGATCTGGTATTTCAAATGTTTCATAGGTTACAAAGCATTCTCGTTCCTTTACATACGGTGAAATGTATTCCATAAAAATCTCTTGAAATTCTTTATCAATAATTATTTCTTTTGGATTAATTCTTTCTAATTCATCTAAAATATATTCAAATTTAGATGTTTGAGTAAAAAAATCCCCTGTTGATAAATCAAGCCATGCCAGGCCTATTTCGAGAGATTGAACTAATCCTTTTTCTTTCATTATATTCTCATTCATATGTATAGCCAAAAGAAAGTTATTAATATAAAGATTCATAAATTTTTCATCAATTAATGTACCTGGTGTAACAATTCGTGAAACACGGCGCTCGTAAATATTTTTGTATGTTGAGCAACGATCTAGACGTCTATATTCTTCGCTAATCGCAACATATTCTCCAATTTCCTCAACTAAACATTTAAGATATCTATCCAATTGATAAAATGGAAATCCCGCCATAGGAACCGGTCCTGCCTTAGTATCCTTCCGTGCAAGTTTAAGATTAAGTATTGGTGCATATTTTTCTGCTTGAGAAAAATAAAGCTAATATAAGTTTGATCAAATACATTAAATTTACTAAAAACCTCATAAAAGCCTCCTACACGTGTTAAAAGTACACAGTTTGCATATTTTTTTTGATTATAAAGCACTTGATCAAGTAATTGTGTATAAACTGGGCCTGATGCATTCATTAATGGCTCCAATGAAGGCTTTTCTTCTATTGAAGCTTTTAAATTATCTTTTATCCTTATATTTTTATTTAAACTATTTTGATCTACAAGTAAAGGACGAATTTCATATCTTGACAACGATATAGAATGTTTATAGCGTTTAAGCACTGTTTATTTATTAAATATATTTTTGACTTGAGTCAAATATACCTTGTATCCAGTTAATCTGTAGTATACGTTGCATAGCAAGACGGTTCGAACTGATGAAAAAAATACTAAGTTAAAAATAATAGATATTTAAGAACAAAAGAATTACAATTAATTATGAAAAGGATTAATTTTTTATATAAAAAAATATATTTAAGACATATGAAATTAGTAGTATAAAATTATTTATTAAAAAATTAATGCTAAATTATTGGTGAGCACAGCTAACACCGGGAGGTGCATTGTCATCGTCACAGTCTTCGGCCATACCATTAGCACCTCGTCCTCCCTTGGCAGCACCTTCTGCACGAGCCTCTTGCATAGGATCAACATCATTAATAATTACTTCTTCAGTTATAGCATTACTAGGAATTCTTTGTTCAGTTCTAGGGGGGAGAATTTTTTCCAAAATGCTAAAATTGGATGGATCAGAAATAAAGTGAGGTCTAGGAAATTCAACCTCAAATCGAATATATAGATTTCCATGATCATGATGTCTATATGAAGGCATACCTTGACCTTCTACAACTTTTATTTCGCCTAATTATTATAAAAATTTACTTGAACTATTTAATTTAATGTTTTATCTTACCTGGTTTAATACATTCTCCCGGAAGAATATTAATTTCAAGATATCGATCATCCAAATGTTGTAAAAAGGCTTTTCCTCCAGCAAGAGACGTTATAAGATCAATCTTTATAACCGTATAAAGATCATCATCCCGTCTTTTAAATGAATGATGCTCTTTCTGTTCTAACACAAAAATAACATCTCCAGGAATAATATTTGGACCTTATAATATTGAGAAAAAAATCATATTTATACAATAATTACCTTGATCCCCTTCCCCGTTAAATACAATTTTTTGACCTTCTTTCATTCCTCTATCAATATAAACAGAAAGAACTTTACGTTCATTAATGGTTTTTTTGCCCTTACACTAAAAAATTAAACAAAACTTTTTACAAAATTTATTTCAATACCTCTTTACATCTATCTTTATCCCTAATCTGCTCCCCTTCACCATTACATTCCGGGCAAATTGTTTGAAAACGTTGAATCATAGGACCCATTTGACGTGTAACTGTTTTATGGCCTGTGCCATTACAGGTACTGCATTGTTTAACAGCACCCTCTCTTCCACCACGTCCATCACATTTTGGACACATAATATTTTTTTGCAATGCAAGTTTAGAAGTTTTTCCCTTATATAAATCTTCAAGTGATACTTTTAATGAATGTACAAGATCTTTGCCTTTTCTTGGCCCTGTATTCCCACGACTCGATCCTCCTCCAAACATACTACCACCAAAGAATTGAGAAAATATATCTTCTGCATTCATGCCTCCCATTCCACCTGATCCATCTCCTAAAAGTCCTTCTTCTCCATATCGATCATAAATTTCCCGTTTTTGCGGATCAGAAAGCACTTCATACGCATGACTTATTTCTATAGTCGCACAATATTAGATATCTTCTTCCTTTCCCTTCATATCCTTATTCCTACCTTTAAATTTATCTCCTGCTGCTGGATTTTTGTCCGGATGATATTTTAAAGCCAATTTTCGATATGCTTTTTTTAAATCATTCTAAGATAAATTTCATTAGCTTTTCCTCCTTTCTTAAACCCTTTTATATACTTCTCCTGCTTGTGGATTTACCTCCAAAATATCATAATACTTGGTATCTTTTACCATTTGACCGTTAAAAAAAGTTATACTTCAATTATTCAAATAAACACGTGTTTTCTTTTATTTTGAGACTTTTTATACACAAAATCCTCTTTATAAGACCTTGCTTTTGTATGTTTTATTAATAGTAAGTTAATATAATACCGAATAAAATTTCTAGATCTTAAAAATTGAAAAACCCTATAAAAAATAAAAAAAAAAATTAAAAAATATAAAAATTAGGAGTAAATAAAATAAAATACAATGAAATCATAATATTTTCTAAGAAAATGAGTGAAAGAATGTTTAATAATTGTTGAATTAAAGATATGAGAATATTTAAAAAATTGAATAAACGATTATGATGAATATTTTATAGTTTCATGATAATTTTTTGTGTGATTTTCCCCTTGAATGACGTCTTGTTTTCTTGATTAAAGTTGTATTTTGATGCGAAATTATATTTGTTAAAATTTTAGAAGAATTTTGTTTTTTTTGTATTAAATTAGTTTTTTTTTTTTTAACGCTCAATGGATTTGGTTCTTTGGGACCTCTTCGTTTCTTTCTTGGTAAAGATGAATCCTCATTATTTATTTTTCTTTTTGTGCCGAGAATTTTTTCACTTTCTTCCTTTTTAAGACCAAGTTTGTTTTGTTCAATGATTTGTTTGGCTCTAATTGTTGAATATGATGATGGTTCAAGAATAACGACAGATCGGCTGATGTAAAAAAGGGGAACAGCAGGAATATCTCTCAGTTTTGTTCGAATTTGTATAGATTGTGTTGCAACGATATATCGATGTTTGTTTTTGCCATTGATATTAACGATGCTGTAAATACAGTCTTCAGGTGGCAAAGGATTATCTTTATGATTACATCGTCGCCTTTCATAGGCTTTTGCTATTGAAATAATATCCTGCTGTTTAGTTTCATATAATTTTTGAATGCAACATTGAGTAATCACTATTTTTTTTAATTTTTGAAATCTATAAATGAAAACCTTGTTAACTTGGTTTTACTTTTCCTTGAAGAATACGTTCAAGTAATTTTATTGCATCCATTTTGCATTTTATAGAATCTTGTAAATAATCGGCGTCAACTATAAATTAAAAAAAAATAAATAAAAGTAGAGATATACTTAATGTTTGATATGGTTCTCTAAATCCGAAGCTTATTTTATATATTTGCATCAATTTTTTATATGATTTTAAGCGTTTTTGTCTCATTTAATAATTTTTGAGGTTGAAAAAATTCGCAATATAAAAATACATAAAATATGATAATTAAATTATATCTTTTTATATGTAATGGATAAAATAATTTGGAATATCTTTTTTAATTAGTTTTTTCTAGATTTTCTAATTTGTAGAAAATCATAAAGTGGAGAAAATTTATAGTCGACTATTAATTTTAGTTGTAATTTATAGAAAGAACTATATATTACCTTCTATACTTATAGTTTTATCAATTTCTTGTACTATTTTTTTGAAATCTTCATTCTAATATTATGTTAAAAAGAAAATTTAAATTATTTTTTTTACTTTTGGATATAAATATATAAAAGGAATGTTATAATCAGTAGAATTGTCCAAAGATATCCACAATACATCATTTTTATCCAAAGTAATACTTAAAGGGTCTCCAGGAAGCGGTTCTATTATTTTTAAGATTGGTTTTTCTGATGCCAAATCTCCAAATATAAATAATAATTGTATTCTATAATAAATATTAAAAATACAGATAATAATAAGAAAAAAATTTACTTCTGAATAATAATTGCTATTTCTTTTCTTGTAGATATTTGTTGAATACCAATTATTGCAATTTTTTCATTATCTAAAACATATTTCTTTTGATCTTTCTTATACAAAAGTTTTATTAGATCTATTTTTGATAGCAATTCTTGATTTCTCCAGTTCCAGACAAATAAGTATGGATCACCTCCTCCTGATATTAAAATATCTGGGTTCCACGATAATATAGATAGTTTTGAAACAAATCTAAATTCTATTAGTTAAGAATATATCTATTTGACTTTGAAACTCTTGATGACCCAAACAATACCCTTTGATAACAACACATTTTGGTAGACAACTTATTTTAATATGTTCATCTCGATCTGATGTAATTAAATAATTAGAATCTTTTGTTACTATCATATCTGTAATCATAGAAACATGTCCTAATACAAGATTTGGTGGAATGGGTCCTGTATTTGTTTCTACTGTTGAATTTTCATTTAATAAAAATGAATAAACATCACCAAATTTATCTCCAACAAAAACTTTAGATAATTTTTCGACTACTGTTATTACGCAAGGACGTTTATTACAACGTCTATTATTCAATATCAATTTTTGTTCATTTTTTAAAATATTTATTACATTTCATTCTGAATCTTTAATCCTTCTGAAATATCGAATATTCTTAGCAATTTATCATTGCTAGATATAAAAAGAAGATCCTTCTCTGCACTAAGATTCATACATTGTATTTGATTTATAGGTGTTTCTTTTAATTGCACATTATTTGCCTCTGGAAGCGTCCAGTTTGCCAAATTTTTCCCTGTTTTCGAATCTAATATATAGACATTCTTTCCAACACCTATATATATCTCTTCTTTCTTTGTATTTGCCAGTATAAGTTGAATAGGATGCCTCATTGATTTTGCTGTAGTTCAAGTATAAGCTTTCGAACATACAAAAATCATTAAAAATAACAGAATCTCAATATTTTACATGGAAATAGCCTTAAAATGTCTATAGAGTTTCCTCCATTAAAGAATGATCTTCTTCTCAGGGCTGCAAGAGGTTTTTATAAGAAAAAGCTCTAGAAATAAGTCTAATATGGTTTATTTAGGTGAAAAGGTTGAACGCCCTCCAGTCTGGACTATGGCAATTATTCTTATTTTTTCTATTTTATATGATTCTTATGGTTTATTAGCGCCAGGCAGGTCGTTATTTGCCTGGTATGAGTTTTTGAAGTAAAAAAATTGCTTATTTATGGCTAGAATACCATGAAATCGGGCAAGATATTGATTTTTTTGCTAAATGTCGCTCTCCAGAACTTGTTTCAGCTATAACTATTCAACCTGTCGATAGATATGATGGATTAATTGATGCAGCTATTATTTTTTGTGATATTCTTGTGATACCGCAAGCTTTGGGCATGGCTATCAAAATGGTGGATAAAAAAGGCCCATGTTTTTTAAATCCTCTTGAAACACCTGATGATATTCAAAAATTAAAGTTGAAGATTGATATAAAGAAGGAATTGGGGTATGTTATGGATTCAATTACACTTACAAGAAAAAAATTGAATGGACGGGTTCCACTTTTTGGATTTGCAGGAGCGCCATGGACATTAATGACGTATATGATAGAAGGAGGTAGATCTAAAACATTTGAAAAGTCAAAAACATGGATTTACAAATATTCTGAAGCTAGTAAAAGATTACTCGAGTGTTTAACAGATATTGTGATTGAATTTCTTGCACAGCAAGTTGTAGCAGGTGCGCAGGTAAATAATTTAATATTGTTAGATTTTGTTTTACTGTTTCTTTGAGATTATTCAAGTTTTCGATTCTCATGCAGGAGAATTATCTCCATATGATTTTAAGGACTTTTCTTTACCTTATCTTAGTGATATTGCAAAAAAATTACCTCAACGCTTAATACAACTTGAGCAATCATTGGTTCCTATGGTTGTATTTGCAAAAGGTGCTTGGTATGCATTAGATTCTCTTTGCAGTCTTGGATATCATTGCGTTAGTTTAGATTGGAAACATGATCCTGAAGATGCACAAAAAATAAACCGTGGACGATGTACACTTCAGGGTAATTTGGATCCATGCATACTTCTTGGGGATATTAATACAATTACACAGAGAACAAAAAATATGATTCAAAGTTTTGGGGGTGGTAAACAAGTATATTCTTTCTTTATTTTATTTTTTCTTATTTTTTTTATAGTATTTGATTTGTAATCTTGGTCATGGTATATTACATACAACTCATCCAGATTCTTTGAAGATTTTTTTTGAGGCATGTCATAATTAAGAAAACAATGAGATCTTTGTTTTTATTTAATATTAATAAAATTTTAAGATTTTTATTTTTTTAAAAAAAAATTATTAGATGAAACTGATTATAATAAAAATATAGACTTTTTTTAAATAAAATCTTATTTAAGATGTTGTCTGCTCCTATTAATATTCAAACATGGTATTTTATATATGATTTCATATATTTATTAATAATTTAGGCTTGATGCACATGCTGATAAGCTTAAACCGCCTATAAGTAATTTTTGTTTATGGAATGAAGGTTTTACAGTGATGGTTGTTGGTGGTCCCAATTCCCGTGCAGATTATCATGTTAATGAGACTCCGGTAGAAGCATTTTTTGATTAGAAGAAATATTAATATTTAAAGGAATATTTTTATCAATATAAAGGCCCAATGACTCTTAAAATTATAGATGAAGAAGGGGAATTTAAAAGTATTTTTATTAAAGAAAATGAGATGTTTTTACTTCCTGGTATAATCATTTTAAACATGAAAAAGTTTCTTAAAATATTAGAAAATATTCCTCATTGTCCTATAAGATATGAAAATACAGTTGGTATTGTGATAGAACAGAAAAGACCTAAAGATTCTATGGATCGTTTAAGATGGTATTGTACTGATTGTAAATCTATTGTTTATGAAGGTAAATTTTCAAAGAATTGGATATTAATTGAATATTTTAGAGATTTTCAGATGTACAGATCTTGGAACACAAATTAAAGCCGTTGTTGAGAAGTATTCAAACAATATTGAGCTCAGAAGATGCAAATCATGTGGAAAAACTAATGATGTATCTTAATAATTCATTTTTTTAATATTTAAGAAATGTAAAATGATGAATAATATAATATATTATAAACATTAAGAAAAAAGTATTTTTTGTTTTAAAATAATGAATTAATTATTTTATTTGATATAGAGTTTGTAATTTTGACGGAAATAAGTTTATAGATTCATGACTTTTGTTGATTTAGATTATAAAAATAACGAAAAAAGTATTAATTTGGTATTAAAGATTAGTGTTGATAAAATAGGTTTATGTATGGTTTTTGATCTATTAGATAAAGTTTGGGAAATTTATTGAAATAGTAATTTAATGTCAATTGTATAATTTTTAATATTATATGTTAAATTTGTTCAAAATATAGTTGAGAAAGTACAAAGATATTTATCTTTTTAAAAAAATAAATACAAATATTGCCTTTTATTTAAAGGATTATATATTTTTAGATATTTTATATTTTATGCTTAAAAAACTACTAAAATTAATTATTAAATAGAAAAAGCATAATTTTAAATTTTTGTTTTAATTATAAATGTTGTGTTAAATTTATTATATAAAAAGCTAAAATTAATAAATAGATAATATAAATTAAATATTTATCTTTAAAAAAATTAATTAAAACAATTTTACATCTTTTAAAGATATTTCTGATTTTAATGATTATTTTAATTTAAAAAACTCTATTTAAAATATTTGTAAAAATAATATTGTTGATAAAAGCTATTATTCTTTGAATAAATAAATATTTTATTTAGGAAGCATTCAAAACTAAAAAATTTATTATTAAATTTAATGTATAAACAATGTATATCTATGTGATATTAATGAATAATATGTATTTAGTTATGTCTCATGTTAATAAGTCTGCAATAAATAAAACTAGATTACAAGATTGCAAAAAGTATAAGAAAAAATAGTTAATATCAAAATTTTACCAAAACTAAACTCAAGAATTAAATTTATAAATTATCCCTATCAGAATCATTAGAAATGCCAGTCAATGGTGTTTTATGTAGTTCTTTTTCTTTAGGAAAATAAGGTATTTGCAATGATCCCTTTTTTCTTTGATAGTTAGTGAAAATTGCTCTGTATAATGTCATTAGAAATATGATAGATAAGCTAATAGAGAGAGATATCAAAACAACATAACCTTTAGCAAGGTATTTGCGAGATGATGAATAAATTTCATGTTCAAAAAATAAAGAATTTGCTATTCCAGGTTGACCTGTTAATGTTGATGATATTAAATATGGTGTCCAGGCATTTCCATCATAAAATGCTGCAGTTACAGTCCCAAAAGAAGAAAAAATTAAAGAACCAAGAACCAAGATTGTAACATCTTCTGGAACAACATTATTTCGACGGTGTCTTTGCTTTAATGAAACAATACGCATATGATTTATTATTGAGCCTGGCAATAATTCAGAATCTAGATTTTAGATTTTATTTGAATAAAACATAATTATTTTTACCTAATTGCAGAAGAGTTCTTCCATTCCATTTATTGAAATATGCATTACCATTCCTTTTTTTTCCAGAAAAATATATAGAATTTTTATCATTTTTATCATATATAATTGATGTTGCAGGCCCTGGAAGATAAATTTTTTCGGGTAAAACCGGTGACCATGTTAAAGTATCAAAATCGTATTTTGCCACGTTTAACAAGGTTGCATTTACTTTTATATTTCCACTTATCAAAACTGATTTTTCCTAGATAAAATTAATAAAATATAAATTCGAATTAAAAAATACATCGATCCAATATAAAGCTGTTACTTCCCCCGAAAACCCAGATGAAGAAGATCTTAATTCGTTTGATGATGTTTCAAATATACAAAAACCATTACATGATGATGATTTTCCTGAATCGAATTTTCCAACAATAATAAGCTCATTCGATTTTGGTCGCATAGAAAGAATATTCACTTGAGTATCATCTCCTTTAATTAATTAATAAACATTAGCAATTTTTAAAAAATATATACCGGAAAGTGGAAGTAATTGATAACTTCTTTTCTCTTTTAAATTATATGCAAATATTCCATTTATGCTTTCCTTATTTATTTTATGGTATAAACGCCCCCCAATATATAAAATATTGTTGTATACAACAAGACTTAATATAACACTTTGAGGATCCAAATTTATATTGATACCCGAAATCTTTGAATTATATATTATAGCAATATTTTTTATTAATTCATTTTCATCATTTTCAAACTCAAATTGACCACCAAGAATTATTAAAGGTCGAGAAAGAAATTTATAAAATGCTCCCGTATAAATTGAATTTTTAGAAGATTTATCTATATCACGTTTAACTATTAAATTGAAAAAAGGCGTAATAGCTTTTGAATAAAATAATGGGGAAAGAGAATGAGCAGATTTTGAAATATGTAAAGCAGTCGCACCTAATGCTCTTAAAGAGTGTAATGTTCTAATGTTTCCTGATACTAATGATATATTATTCGAAACCAATACAGAATTTTGTATTTGCCCATCTATAAATAAATCTATATTAGTTTCCCATTTTTTGTCTTCTGGATCCCATAAAGCAAACCCATTTACATCAGATAATTTTCTATTTTGAAACGATAAGATTTGTCTAAAATTCCCAGAAAATGCTATATAAATTTTAAAAGTATTATTTACTGAAGCAACATATTTATAAATATTATATACTACACCATTTAGACCCCATAAGAGTGATGTCCAAGAATCATCTATAATAGAATATGATACCACATTGTTAATTGCATCTGAAGAAGAATGAAGAATTTTATTAAATCTTCCACCAATATAAAGTATGTTGTTATGCAAAAGCATCGAAAAAATTTCTCCATTTACCCCTCCATATGCTAAAGAGCTTACTTGAGGTGTTATTCGTAATATGTTGGAAAACGGGGGTTTTTCATTATTAGTAAAGCGTCCTGCTATTATAGTTTGTGACGAATCATGGATAACAGAAGAGATAATTGCATTTTTTGATAATAAAGATCTAGCAATGTCTACAACTGATTTCGATTCTGACTGTTTTTCTGCGTTTAATGAATAATTAGAAGGATTATATTCAAAAAGCCCATTAGAACTGCTAAAAATAGATACCGGAATAAATTTAACAGCCAGTGCAACAACATTAATATATTCGCGTTGCCCTTGGATAGGAATTATAACTACACAAGGTCTAAATGTTGATGTTATTCCAGATATAAAACCCTTATATATATTGTCAATTTTTTCATAATTTTGAGTTTGATGAACAATCACTATCACTGGATTTACATTTTCTTGATAATAAATTCTAACTTGTACTATTCCCCGAAATGAACATGTATTATCCTGAATACATCCTGGTGTATATAAATGAACATGATAATATCCAGATCTCTGTAATCGTGGTTCGAATACAACAGATGATTTTTCTAGGGCTGATCTTGAAATATTTGCTGAAAGATAGCTTTGATCATTAATTCTTAGTACTTCCCATGGTCCGCCGGTAACATATGAGTTTGAACGTAAACTTTCATTAACACATATGGGTTCATTAAAAGTATTTACAGCAAATGTCTGAATATCTAAAAAGTATATTAATATATTGACATACAAAAAAAGCTTATATAAAACCGCTCAATAGAACTTCAACTTCCTTTAATCCGCCGCCCTTTCCATACCAATCTATAATTTCAATTCGAAACCCAGTCATAGGAATAATATTTACGAAATCAAATTCCTGATATTCTAAAGAGGATTGTTGTAATGGACATAGTGCTTCACAAAATGCTATTTTTTTTGTAACCGGATCAGTATAACTTAAATTCATAATCCCATGAATTGGAAAAGAAATAACTCTAAAAATTTTTGTTGCATAATCTTGCACATCTGAATTTTTAAATCGAATTTTTTGAGGTCTGAAAACATATCGAAAAAGTGCAAGCCATTTTCCAATTTCTGATTTTTCTAAAAGCCAAGAAGTAGTATTTTTATAGGTATTTGTACATATAATGTTTCTTGGATTAGCATATTTTTCATTTAAAGAAGAATGTTCAGATAAAATCTAGATAAATAAGATAAAATATATAAATTTTAAAATACTCAGTTACCATAGCTGTATGAAGATTTAATACCTGTCTATCATAATTATTAAGAACAAAATGTGTTCCTCCTCCATGAGAAAAAGCATCTTCAAATTGACCACCAAACAAAATATTCCCATTATTCATCCGAGTTATAGTATTAACAATTCCATTGAACCCTTTGAAAGGAAGTTCTATCCACTCATTATTAGATAAATCCCATATAATCGCATTTAATGAATTATTATAACGAAAACTTCCACCAACATATAAATGTCTATTTTTTTCATCGTAATATATAGATTTTATATAGCCATTTGAAATCCCCTCTTTGAGAGTAACAAATTTCGATTCAATTAAATCATAAAAAACAATACTGTTCGTATTTACATCTCCTATACGAGAAAAGTGTCCTGCAATAACTGCATATATATTTTTTCCATCCTTGATTATGGATATCACATTAATAAAACCATTAACTATACCAAGAGAAATATACGTTCTATTTGGTACTTGCATAAAAAGTTCATTTTTATATCTATTTGATTCTTCATGAATTCTTCCCCTCTCATTATACGCATATAAACTAATCCCCGAAAAGTCTCCTGTAATTACTGTTTGCCCATATTTCGAAAGATCTATATCTGGTATTGTAATATTAGTCACACTAACTGCCTTATTTACTAAAAAAAAAAGTAAAATTATCTTTAACACCAATCTAAGCATTTGTGAAATCTAGTATTCTATTCTTTTTAATTTAAAAAGTTAATTCTTTTTTTCTGATCCAGCAGGCTTGTTTTTTTTCCAAAATTCCGTCTTATTTTCATCAAAAATAAAGCAAAAAAATCCGTTTTTCTTCACATAAAGAACCCTATTTTAATCAATTCTACTTTTCTATATTACAGACTCTTCTTATATTACTTATCATCCTAATAATTCTGCTTTTTTCTCAAATATAATCTTTCATGAAGGTTAATCGCTCTCTTAAACGTTTAAATCTAAGATCAAATGTTTTTATAAAAATAAATTAAAAAAAAAAAAAAAACAAAATATCTATAAATAATAAAAAAATGATTTTTTTTCTTCTAATAATATTAGTTTTTTATTAAACTTTCTATTAATTACAAATTGTTTGTATTTTTTTCTTAAAAAATTAAAAAAATATAAATATAAAATTTAAAAAAACTATCTTTTAAAAATAAAAGATAGTTTTTGTTTTTTTCTACCTTTGTAATATAGTTCAATATATAAGTATATTCAACCATCTTATTAAACTTAAGAATCAGATAAATTGTATATCGGGCTTATGACGGAGATCGAACTTGATCTTAAGAAATTTCTTTGTGAAAAAAAAAAAGAGTAAAAAGGTCACCTAATTGAAGAGTTAAAGAGTCTTTTCGAAAAAAAGATAAAGGTTTAGTTTATTTATATATATAAGTGTATTTTTTTTTCAAAAAAATACAATAATTCAAGATGGGTCGTATGCATACTCCAGGTATATATTTTTATAAAAAAAGAGAATATTAAAAAGAAATAGGAAAGGGTATTTCAAGCTCTGCATTGCCATACTCTCGTGCGCCACCTTCATGGTGTAAGGTGGAGTCAGAGGAGGTTTGTGAATTGATTTTTAAATATGCGAAAAAAGGGCTTTCTCCCAGTCAAATTGGGGTTGTTTTGCGTGATAGTCATGGAATTCCTCAAATAAGATTTATTACTGGTTAGTAAAGATCTAGAAGTGTGAAAATATTGCTAAATATATCCAGGTAATAAAATTTTAAGAATTCTTAAATCCAACGGTTTGAATTTGCTTGTATTATATATTTAAAAAAATATTAATGGGGAAAAGGATTAGCACCTCAAATACCTGAAGACTTATATCATTTAATAAAGAAGGTATATTATTGTATTTGAATAGATTGTTGGTTTAAATTATAAATAGGCAGTGACAGTTCGAAAACATCTCGAACGTAATCGGAAAGACAAAGATTCTAAATTTCGCTTGATTCTTATTGAAAGCAGAATTCATCGCTTAGCACGATACTATAAAAGGTTCCCTTTCTTCTTAAAAACTTCGTTTAATCTCACATATTTATAGAATAGGTTCTCTTCCTCCCGTATGGAAATACGAAAGTGCAACTGCATCTACTTTAATTGCATAAATATACATTTACATGCAATAGGATATAGTGTAGTTAATATTAATATAATATGTACATAATTCACTTTTTTAAAAATTTTATTTTTTACTTTTACTAATTAAATATTCGCCAAGCACTTGTAATGGATTGGGTGGTCTATTTTTATTAATATAACTTTTTTCATTCAATATATTTACCTTTCTCTTGCAATCATTTTCATACCTTCCAAAAGTACAGGTGTTATATTTTCATTTAAATAAACTCGTGTAGGAACGGTAGAAATAACATTATTTTGCGATAGTATATTTGTTGCTATTGTCTCTCTCAAAGGTAATACCTAGTTTAATATTAATTTTATTTATTTCCACATGCTATTTTATCACGTTCGTATCAATAGATTCCGATAATGAAACATTTGGTATCATAGTTGAATGAGAAGATAAATGCGTTATAGAGTTTTCTTGAGTTAAAGCACGTGTTTCTAATTCAGATAATCCTGTCTCAATATTTTTTTCTGTAATTTCTTCAGTTTTTTTGCTTTTTTCCATATTTTGTGTTTCTCTTAAAGACAAAGAGTCCATATTAAAAATATACTTGTTTTTTTATTTCTCACTTAAAAAAACCTTATCATACTTAAAAATTGCTTAGAATCTAATACTTCTTTTAAAAAATATATTTTATTTTATTTAAATATTTAATTAAAAACCCTACTTGGAATTAAGTCTAAGATGTCTGATTGGAAAAAAATAAAAATTAAACTTGAAGAATGTAAAATATGTTGTTTAAAATATTATAAATGACTTATTGAACTTCAGTATGCTTAGAAACTACATTAAAAGGAGGGCAAACCTTTCGCTGGAAGCAATCGGCCGATAATGAATGGTCTTGTGCGTTAAATAACAAGTTGATATCATTAAAACAAGATTGTAAAAAAATACATGAAAAGACTTTTTTTGATAATAAATATATAGCTTCATATGTATATTATCGTGTGTATGGATTAAAGGGGGAATTGGAGGGAAACGAAGAGAAGAATAAGGAATTTCTTATTGATTATTTTAATCTTTCAATTTGTCTATCAGATTTATATAAGGAATGGAGTTTTAGAGATAATCATTTTAAAAAACAGGCAGAAAGATTCAAGGGTATTAGAATTATAAGACAAGATCCCTGGGAAAATTTGATATGTTTTATATGTTCAAGTAATAATAATATTAATCGAATATCAAAAATGGTAAGAGGCTCAATTATTTACAGGATAAATATATTTATGATATAAGATTGAAAAACTTTGTCATAAATATGGAACGTTTGTTGGAAGATTAGGAAAAAATGATTATTATGATTTTCCTGCTGCATCTAAACTTTCAGGACCTTCAGTTGAATTTGAATTGAGGGAATTGGGTTTTGGATATCGAGCAAAATTTGTACAAAAGACAGCATGGATTATTGAAAATGAAAGGCCGAAGAAATGGCTTGAAAGTCTTAGAAATAAGTCATATTATGAAGCTAAAAACAGTCTTTGTGAATTAATGGGAGTGGGATATAAAGTTGCGGATTGTGTGGTAGATATACGTGATTACTTCGATGTATTTAATCAGATTAGTGCCTAATGTCTCTTGATCAACCATCTGCAGTTCCTATAGATACACATGGTATAGATAGTTAAATGTTTTATCTTTTAAATTCAAGAGTTATAGTATTGCAAATTACTCAGAGAGATTATAGATTTAATATGAAAAAATATAAAACAATTAACAAGACACTTTATGAAACAATTGGTGATTATTATAGGAATTTATGGGGAGAATATGCAGGCTGGGCACAAGGTGTATTATTTACTTCTGATCTTTCAAATTTTAAAAATAGGATTGAAATAGAAAGAAAATTACCAAAACTTATAGATCAAGAAGAAACAAATTATGACAAAATATCTAAAAACAATGAATTATAAAATATACCTATAGATTAATTTATATATGAAAATATTAAAAACTATATAAGATTTAATATAAAAAATCAAATAAGAAACATTCAATAACTAATATATTGCATATTATATAAGGTATCATATAAAAATATTACAATTCATCTATTTCTGTTCCAGCAGAATTGTCCCAAGAATGTCTTATTAATAATTCATAAAGTTCAGCAGGTATTTTTTTTATAAGACTTACAGCAATTCCAATTACTATTTTAGCAGGTAAGTGAGGAAATTTCCTCAAAAGTTTTATTGGGCTATTAACTTAAAAATATGTCGAAAATTTAATATCTATTACCTAGGATGATGTAAAATATCATCACGTATAACTAGAAGTTGTGCAACAACACACAAAATATTTAAATAAACACCGTAAGCTAATAAAAAATCCCAAAGTATTATAACTTCTGAAAGAGGTGGAGTACATGCAGAAAAAGTTAAGATGGCTATATATTTATTAGTTATATAATGAAACAACTATAATTAATACATGGAAATGCATAGACTTTCGACTGTAGATTTTTTGATCGTAGATATGAATATAGTTTAATATCAATAATTTCCAAACATTTGTCAAAAAGCTAATCATATTAGACGAAAAAAAAAAAAAATCACTATACTTTAATGCCACGATGCACTCCTTCTAAAGTAGAAACAACATATAAAGGGCATTGTACTGAAATGAATGCAGTAAATAGAGAAAATGCTTCTGTTTCGGATTTGCATGTGTAAAGAAAAGGTGCTGCTAAAACATTCATTCCCTGTATATATGATATCGATGAATTATGACTTTCCATATACCAAACGAAAGAGTTCAAAAGTCTTATAAGTGATGCTTCTGAAACTTTTCGACGAAAAAGTGGATCTGTAGCTAAAGTACGAAATGTGTCATTTCGAATCTTATTGTATACTAACAATATATATATATATATAATAAAATAATACACTATAATATTACCAGAAGATGCCCCCTTATGTATTAATGCTAAATATGAATTGGCTGTTATTGGTTCAACTCCTAAAAATATACACCAAACATACGCTCGTATTGACGACTAATAGTATAAACAGTACTTTAAAATACAAATTTATATCATACTGATCCTTCTTGAGAGGAAGGAAGTCCTTCTGAAAGAACTAGTCTTCGTAATTGATTGTATGAGGTCTCCCACTCTGCTGTAGATCGATTTTTCGGACGAAAAGATTGCATTAAATTTTCGAACGTTTTTTCTGTAATTTTTTGATTTGAGTCCATGATTTCTAGTAAATTATGAAATAAATACAAGAATATAACAGCTAAATGGTTAAATAACCTAATATAATAGAAAAAATGAAAATATGATATTTTGTTTAACGAAAATATACGTCACCATAGCAACGAAAACATCAAAAAAAATTATAGAAGCTAATAATGACAGGAATTGAGGAAATAAAAGACAATGAACTAGAAAAAACCCCTCTAAACAATGGATATAACAAAGGAGAATGGGTATTTTCTTTTTTTTTTTGAAAAAAAGGCTGTATTTTGATAAAAATAGCCAACAATGGAATATTATGAAGATAAAAAGAAAGAATTACGAGATTTAATTAGTAAGAAACAATCAGTAGATAGGGCTCTTGTAAAAAATTATATATATATATATTTATCCTTTATTTTTTTTAATAATTTTTTAGGCAGCATTAGAAGAGAAAATATATAAGCTTGAAGGTGCATATTTGGAAGATACATCTCAAGGGGGGAATATCATACGAGGATTTGATGGGTTTTTAAAGGGCTCAAATTATAAAAAACGTACAGATTATACAGATAATGATCGACTTTTTTCATTTTCATCAGGAACTTTTTTAAAAGTGTTTTATAATTTTTCTTATATTTTTATTAAATAGTATGTAGTTTCTTCATAAAAATGACTCCGGGGACGATTCTGATACATCAACATCCCAAAAAAAGAAAAAACGTAGAAAATTGGATGGTGATTCCTCGGGTAGTTCTAAAGACCTTCCATATGTATCAAAAAGAGTTAGAATATCTTTTCGTACAGATGACTAATAATATTATTAAACCTTATGGAAATAATATAAATATGGTTTTAAATTGGAATGCATTCTAAATAATATTAAAAGAAATATTTTTGAAAGAAAAGGATTTATTAAAATATGCATTTATATCAAATCAAAATATAAATATTTTTTTGAAAAAAGTAGTAAAAATAATACAAAATATTAATATAAATATTATGCAATAGAAAAAGTGCCTTGATTATTTGATTTTTTTTATAGATATTTTTTTATAATTTTGCTTTTGATCTATAAAAACCTTCTTAATACATTTAATTATAATTGCATTAAATTTATGTCAATGAAAAAACACTTTTTATATTTTTGTTTTTTTTAATTGTTTATTACAAAAAAAATATTTAAATTATTTTTATTGTTTAATATTTTTGAAAAAAAATAAATTTATAATTAAACATTTATTATTTATAATATTCAATATGCTAAGCTTTTGTATAAACTAATATTAAAATATTTTTTAAAAAATTAAAATATTGCCAATAATTAGAATACAAGGAATTTGATTATAAAAGGTAATCACATTGAGAATAATAGAGACAAGAATATATTAATAATTTTTAATTATTATGTTTAATGATATCTATTATATCTACCACGCTCCTACTTCATAATTTTCTTCCGGATAAAAGCTTGTTAAAACAGTACGGTCAGAAAATTTCCGACCAGCTAAATCCTTCATTGCTTTTAAACACGATGCTTCTGTTTCAAACCGTACATATACCTAAAAGTAATTAATATATTACTTTTTTGATAATTATAAATATAACCTTTCCTACACCAAAGTTTGAGCGACTGCCGCCAATACCTCTAGGAATCTTCAAATCCAATACTTTTCCGTATTTCGAGCATTCTTCTCTAATGTCTTCAGAAATTTCTAATGTTTTTAAATAATAAATACAAATAATATTGAATAACTAACCTTCATACTCATCATCATCTTGAAGTTCTTCAGGTGTGACCATATTAAACATTTGCAATATTCGCGTTGGTCGAAAGTGACCTTCTTCTTCTGCTAACATAGTAATACTAGAAATACCTCCACCCGATGTAGAAATAGCCTTTTGTCTACTCCCAATACTTGCACGTTTTACAACCAAAGTTTTATCACCCAATTCCATCC
Source organism: Pneumocystis murina B123 (assembly GCF_000349005.2). Lineage (NCBI taxonomy): Eukaryota > Fungi > Ascomycota > Pneumocystomycetes > Pneumocystales > Pneumocystaceae > Pneumocystis > Pneumocystis murina. The sequence goes on from NW_017802363.1 coordinate 321,503, forward strand.
CATTAAGACCTTCACACGCAATATCTGTTACGTCAGGATCTACATATTCGCAAAATGCAAAACCCTATTTATATCAATTAAAACATAAGATCAGTTTTATAAAATAACCTTTGATTCATTGGTTACTGCATCTTTAACTAAATTAAATGCTTTCAACTCTCCAAAAGATTTAAGAAGTTCAATAACTTGCTCCTCATCAAGATAAATAGGAAGTCCCCCGATATGAATTTTGTTAGGTGTATCTATAAAGTTTGTAGAAATTACTCCCGGAACGTATGAACCATCATCCGATGGCATTTGTGGAATAATATAATCCATTGGTCGTCTAATTTTTAATGAACTATCCATATATGAAATTCCATCAAACCCAATAGCGACAGTTGCATCTTCAGGTTGTCGAAACTGAAATATAAATCAACACAAAGATTGAAAATAAGAAAAAAATACTTCAAGAAAAGCATATGCTTTTTCATGATTAACTTGAGCACTTACAACAGGATTATCTCCTGATGTTGTAACATTAAGAGAACTCATCGTATCATTAAAAAAATTCACAAGATGTTCTTCATCAATAGGCTGAGGAATATTCCCAACATATATTCTTCGAGACTGTCTAGATTGCAAAGGTTGCAATGCAAGAGGTGTAGGAATATTCATAGCTGCTGGCCCTTTATTTGCTGTAGAAAGCTTAGATAAATCCATCATCGATTGCCTAGGTGCTCCTGGTAACGGAAACAATCCTAAATATCTTAATATAAAATAAAAAACCCTTCCAATCATATTCTTACCAGACATCTTTGCTTGCTCTGCTGTGATTGCTTCATATCCCGTAGGCTTTACATCCCACATACTCATTCGACGTCGACGCTCATTAATAGGCACAACATCTGTAAGATCTGGTGTAGGTTCTCGTCCACGATATCGTGGACTACGACTTCGTCTATGCCATTCTTCTCTTCCTGTTCGTCTATCACGAATCATGCGATCCATCCTCTCATCTCTTTCAGAGCGCCCTGCTCCACTAGAATGTCCCCCATCATGATTCCTTCCATTTTGTGTATATTCTTCATCACGACGACGTCGTCGTCGTTCGTCTTCTCGACTTCGTCGATGACTATGTTCCCGATCTCGTTCATCCCCTCTTTCATGCCTTGATGGCCTTTCAGAATAATGATGATGCCGTTCTTCTCGTCCTATTAAACCATCTCTACGGGATCGATCACGATCTCCTCTTCTTTCATCTCGTTCTCCACGTCTATCTCTACTAGTACCATTGAGATCTAATTAATATCAATTAAAAACAATTAATCGCTATAATAGACATGAATTAGTACCATTGTGTTTCATTTAGAAAAAAAATAATCTTTTTCAATAATAAATAAATACACAATCAGTTTAATACTTATTGGAAGCAAAAAAAAGTAATTTTTTCCAGAAAAAATTAAATTCCTATAAATAATTAACAATTTTCTCAGAAAGATAGATTGAATGCTTTTTTTACCACCCAAAAACTACTTTTTTTAATTTTTATCTTGTCTTAAATATTTTGGAGGTTAAAGTCTTTTTTTTCGACACCTTTAAGAACTTAAGGGACACACTAAAAAAGGATGAAAAAAGTTAAAGAATAAAAGAATTAAAATGAAGATTATTTTGTTTTTTTAATCTTATTCTTTTCTAAAAGTAAGATTCAAATAAATTTAATATTTTTTAATTCGTTTTTATTATCTTTTAAAAAATATTTTATGTTTTTAGCCCTAAAAAAAGAGTAATTAGTTAAAAATGGACGAAAAATATTATCAAATCCATCCAATAGTTTCAGATGCTATTGTTCATAATTTTAAAGTAAATGGTTATTTTTTTAGAAGAATGAAATGAATGAAAATAGATTATTTCACATATTCGAAGTGTAACATCTATTTTTTTTTGGTCTTGTTGCAGGTATTTTAAATTTAACATCATATTATGGACTTTTGTTTTATATTTTTGGAACATTCTTTGTAAGCCTTTTAATTTTTTTTATATTAACAAAACGGCATCCATCTTTTTATTTTCTTTATCATAGAGAAATATGGACAAAAGATGTCTTTTCTGGACTGCTAAGTTTTATGTTGAGTTGTACTCTTTCATATAGTCTAGTATATGGTAATTTCCTTTTTTTTTTGATAAATTATTATTTATATAATATAGTTTATATTTAATGTTTTATGATTATAAATTAATTTGTAAAATTATTATAGTTCTAATGCTGAAAATACTCTTTTTTTGCCACTTTCTAGTTGTTTCCTATATTCTTCTTCATTATAGAACTCTTTTGTATGATGAATTTCCCAACTTTGACGAATATATTTTAAAGCCGCTAAATTATAACCTATCATATCTTTTTGAACTTGTAGTTCTTCACGTAATTTAATTCTAATAGAATCTAACATATACCGTATAGTTTTATTTGCAACAATTTGTTGATGATGTACTCTTAAAAGAATGAATAAAATTCTACATATTAATTGAATATTCGACCCCTAAAATATTTTAACATATAGAGATATTATATTAGGTAGATATATATAGATACCTTTTCTGCCCAAAGATTAATAAATGTTAACATATATGTTACGCTTTTAAATGGAAGTACAAGTAATGCATCTTCTAAATGACTAGAATCAATTTTTTCAAGTATATTTAAAACGTAATCTTCTGCAGAAATGTTTTCATTAGCAACAAATATAGGATTTCTTGTTGGATTTTTCAATTTATCATTATTTTTTCTTGCCTTTATCAAATATTATTTTTTTAAATAAAATAATTAAGTTCAAACCTCTTCATGTTCCTTTATTAATTCTATATCTTTTATTCCAATATCAAGAGCATCAATAATTTTTTCTCCTGCCATTACAGATTCTAAAGTTTGTTTTCCCGCAGATGCAAGTTCGTCTATTTTTTTATTTTCATTCATTTCATATTTATCCATTTTTTCAACCAAATCTTTTTCATAAAATTTTTCTAATTCTTTCTCCTTTTGTTCTTGTAAAAAAATTGGCTCATCTGTTTGATTCCATATTCTTATGCTACGATCATGACTACCTGTAATTATAAATTTGTTATCATTACTAACTGCCAAAGCCCATATTTCACTATGATGCCCTTCTAATTTAAGAATATTTTCGAATTTATCACCATCCCAATATTTAATTAATTTATCTTTTCCTGTAGAAAAAAAATTGTGTCCTTTTTTTTTCAAATGCAACCTGCATAACGCTATCTTGATGAGCAAAAATACTTTTATGACAATCACCAAAATCTAAGCCCCATAGCTTTATATTTTTATCTGCAGAAGACGTAACTAAAAGCTTATTATCTGAAGATATATCCATGGATAGAACAGGAAGTTTATGTCCATATAATGATAAAAAAAATTTTAAAGTATCAGTATAAAATACTTTAACCGTAGTATCTAAAAGTGATATAGCAATTAAACGACCATCAGGAGAAAAACAAACAGATAAAACATCATCTGTAAGATTTAAAATACGCATTTCTTTTATATGAAGTTTCATTATTTCCTTCTAAATTTATAAAATATATATATATATTATAAATATTTCTTACATCTGAAAGATCTTTTATAATTTTTAAATCCCAAAATTTCACACTTTTATCCGAGCTTCCGGTAACAAATCCTTGACCATTAGGGTGAATTTTAAGAGACCATATAGATCTTTTATGCGCCAAAATGCGTTCAACCATAGTGCTAGAAGGAATATCAAATATTTCTAAATAACCTTCTTTTGTTCCAACAATTACCTAGACATAATCAACACTAAAAATCATTTTATATATAGTTATTACATATTTATTTTCTAAACAAAAACTGCAACATAATGCATATCCACAATCTAGATTTCTTATACACCTTCCTGTTTTTATGTTCCAAATTTTCAAAGTTCTATTAGAAACAGATGCTAACATTTCATCATTTGAATCTATTGACAATGAACGGATATCAGAACGATGGCCCTGCATTTCGATAGAAAACGTTTGTAAATACTCTGGTGGCTCAGAATAATCGATTTTAGCTACAATAGGAATATCATATATTCTTATAACATTATTTGAAAACGAAACAAGTAACTACATACTAATTAATATAATATAAAAACATAATTTAATAACACTACCTGTAAAATTTTCTTTTTAAAAGGATTTTGTCCTAAAGTTCCCCAATCAATAGATCTAATTTTGGAAGAAGTCCTAATAGTCGTATATAAAACGATTTCGTCCTCTGGAAGCAATGAAATATCTTTATTACTATCATTATGTTTCTCTCTATTTCTCTTTTTTCTTCGACTTAATACTTTTTTAAGCTCTTTTTCGTCTCTTTTTTTGTATATTTCAATTATTTTGTCTGAACCATGACATGCAAACATATCAAATATGGGATGAAATGCAATTGTTATTGGGCGTTCTTTACTTTGTCTTGTTAAAGTACATTTAAGAGTTAATCGATAGTTTGTTTCTGGAACCGATTCAGATCTAATAGCAAGAACATCTGATTGAATATCCCATATTTTCAATTCACCATCCAATCCTGCTGTAACGCATATTTTTTGATCTGGACTAACTCCCAACGCCCAACATTCACCTTGATGTGCAATGTGTGTTTCTACACAATGCTGAGTACTCAAATCCCATATTTTAATAAAAGAATCCTTAGATACACTAACAATCCAACCATGATCTTTAATAGGATCAACAAATCCTATTTCATTAAGAGGTGTACGAAGAAATACACATTCTGTAACTTGATCTTTATGACCACGTAAACGATACATCCCTGTTTCCGAAACAACATCCCATACAATGATATCTGTATCTTTAGACCCACTAACAAGTCTTGTTCCAGTAATATCAAATGTAAGTACAGTGACACTTGATCGATGTCCATTCAATTTCATCAAAACTTGCTTTTTTTCAAGAGACCAAAGACGAATTGATCCATCCTCATATCTACAGAATTATTATACTTTAAAACATAATCCTCTCCAACTATTCATACTACCCTACTGCGAACATGTATTTATCTGCCATATTTCTCTTGATTGACGTCGTTTCTACCTTGCAATCAAAATCGCTCCAACGTAACACCTCCTCCCCCTTCTTAATGTCCCAAATAATAACATCCTCAAGTGCTGGAACTATTGCTAGCCCATTTTTTGCCTTAAATTTTTCACTTATTTCCTTATCATCAACGAGTACACTGTTAGACAAATATGACGCAATAATACCCCAGGAAAAACCAAATTCATAGTTCTCATAGCTCTTAACCATGAAATATATCTGTATATATCAATATTCTATTAAATATTAGCATTTTAAGCTGCTAAAAACACTATTTCTTTCAAACTTAGAACTTTATTTTTTTAATGAAGTTAAAAACTCGGGAAAAGGCCATATTTAAATCGTCTATACTTGGTACAAAAAAAAAAAAGGATTAAATAAGAGATCTTAATTAGCTATCAATGAAGGATTTAACAAGTAATCACATACTTCTTGAGCATATTGTTGAACAATGGATTTTCAGGCAAAAAATAGCTTTTTTTTTGATAAAAATTGATAACTTATGAATAGAAAAACAACATCAGCGATTGACCAAGTAATATCGGATTTTGATGGGGTATTATATCATGTTTCAACACCAGAAACAAAGACAAAGATGTTAGTTTCGACGAAAATTGGTTGTTATAAGAGTTTAATGAAATATGATTTACAAACGGTTCTTGAAAGATATTATGGAGAATTAATTGTTTCTCCAGAAGAAAAATATGATTTTTCACTATATATTGATCTTGAAAAGATATTTGATGATGAAAAGGAAAAGAAGGATCTTATTCGTTCTATTGGCTTGCTTAAGAGAAATATACTTTCAGCGCCGTTTGAAAAGGCGTTTTATTTACAACAACTTCTAGAGAAAGAACAGAAAAATGAACAAAAGATTAAAAATACAGAGAAAGAAATTATAAAAATACCATATAGAGATGAAGAAGCTATTTTTATTATTCCATCTTCAGATAGAGTAACAGTTATTTTTAGTACTATTTTTAAGGAAGAAACAGATATAATTCTGGGAAAAGTATTTTTGCAGGGAAGATATTAAAAATACAATAAACAGTTCATAATTTATAAATTAGGAATTCGTTGATGCACGTCGAAGACCAGCAATTCAAAATGCACCTCAAGTTTTTTATTCTTATCGTGATCCACCTTTAGAAATTCAATCGTTAAGTGATTTAAAATTATCTGATAATATAGGCTATGTAACATTTGGTAAATTATGTATAAAAACCTAAATTTAGATTGATTTTTTTCTGTAGTTTTATTTCCTCAACATTATACACCTCAAAAAAAAGAAAACTGTATTTCAAAAATTCAATTGTTTCGAAATATGTTATGTTATCATATTAAGGCATCTAAAGTACATATGCATGAACGTGTAAGTGTATACCCTAAATAAATTAACCTATTTATATTTTTAGATGCGAGCAAGAGTAGCAGAATTTTTAAAAGTTTTGAATCGAGCTAAATTAGAGAATACAGAAAAAGAAAAAAAGACCGCATCAGGAAGGAGTTTTAATGTATCTAAATGATGAATTTGATGTTAAAAGATTCAAAATATTTACAATGTATCAAATTCATTTAAAATATCCTGAAAATGATCTGGCAATTGACCAGATTGATTTAAACCAATCTCTCTTAATTGTTTCAATACATTTTTATATTCTTCTGATTGTTTATCTTTACTTTTCAAATTTGCCAATGATATTTTTGCTTCAGCTAGCTATTTACCAATAAATTATATATTACAGAATACAAAAAAATGGTAACATACCATCATAAATAAATTTTCTGAAATACCATTCGCTTTTTGTATATCATATGCCTTCATAAAATACTCGATGGCATTTTTTAAATGAATTTCTGCCTGGATCACTGCTTCGGTTTCTTCTTTTATTTCTCCCATTTCTTCAATGGGTTCAAGATAGGCGTTTGACATAGATAATTCAATAAATCCTAGCCCTTCCAATGCTTCTACATCAGATTCATTATCTGGAAAATATAAAAATATACCCGTTTCGTCAATATATATTACCCTTCAATAATAGATGCCATTTTGATGCAATCCAATCATTGATCATCTTTTTTTCTACATTTTCACTACATTCATCCCCGATCCTTGCAATCCAATGGAACAAAGGAGTAATTGTACGATAAATCTCTACCGAATTGGATGCATCTAGATCTTTCATCGCACTTTTTAATGTCGGTTTAATCAGATCATAACATCGTTGAGGCTGATGCATAAGTCTTGTAAGCTTAGCTTGACCACGAAGACACTGAATAGATGCTGGATCCATTTCTTCAATAGATGATTCATTATTTATTGGTCGATCTGCCTTTAACCCAGCATTGCAGCATTTAATAGCTGCATCTATCAATAAAAATGTCGTTGAAATAAATGAATCCGTCAATTCCGCGCTTAAACCTGACACTGGACCATCTAAATCATCAAATGCCTCCTTATTCACATAAGAAATGTCCTTATCATTATTTAAATTCTTATCAAAATTTGTATCAATTTCAATCAATCCTTCAATGTCAATATCTACTCCTTCGCTTGCAAGTTGTGCCAAATCTAATAGTGCTTTCGCCTTCCAACCATTAGGTAAAGCCTCATTAACTTTTTCTTGTGCTTCTTTTGCTCTTTTTCTATGACTAGCAGCTATTCCAAGAGGCTGGCGCTTTCTGTCCATTCAGCGACGTTGAAAAAAACTGCAGTTAAGGCGGAAATTATCGGTCTTTACTATATTTTCAAAAGATAGTAAAACTAAAAGAAAGAGGGAAGAAGACATTTTTTATTAGAAAAGATATAAGTTTTCATTAAATACAGATATTATTTCCTATATTTCCTTTTTTTTTTGGTAAAAAATGATTAAATTTACATATAAAAATACTAAAAAAGATTAGAATAATTTATAGATTAATATTAGAAATAATAACACTGATAAGCGTTTTTTATACGTTTTATGTCTTTTCTATATATAGAAATATATTAGGACGCTTTTTTTAAGTTTTTTTGGGCCTTTAAAGGATTAAAAAAGACGAGATTGATCGTATAAATTATATAAGAGTAATCTTAGGAATTTTATATGTTTAAAAGAACTATAAAAGAAGGGATATTATAGAAATTATAAGGAAAAGGGTTTAAAAGATTATTCTATATTAAACTTTGAATATTATTTGTGAAAACAGTAGATATAATGGAGAATAATAAATCGGAATCTAATATATCGGAGAAATCAACATTTGGTTCAAGAAATCCGACTTTTTCAGGAAATTCTTATAACTTTTTACGTAATGCGGGTCTTTTTGAAACTAATGATACATATGAACAGTCTAGAAGCAAATTATTTGAAACGTTGCCGCCTAAATATGAACAACATGCCTTTAATAGTAAATATACATCAAATTTGAATAACAGCCATAAATTTTCTTCTAATGATGAATATACTCCGTATAATTTGGAGGATTCTGATAATGAAGATGTGGATGCTATTAAACAGGAAATGCGATTTATTAAGCAGAATAGTTTAAGTAGTACTCGAAACGCTATTCGTACTGCTATTCATGCTGAAGAAATTGGGAGACAGACATTAGAAAGGCTAGGAACACAAAGCGGTAAAATGAATGATTTATCTAGGTTTTTGTTTATAATATATTATAGAAAAAATAGGGAATACAGAAAAGCATTTAGATCTTGCAAATGTTACTGCTAAAATGGCGGAAGAAAAGAATAAGATGCTTAATCAACTAAATAGAAGTGTATTTATCCCTCATTTTTCAAACCCGTGGAAAAAGCAGACACGGCTTAAAGAAAGAGAGCAATATATTCGTGATCAGTATGAATTGGAACAAATGGAAAGGGAAAGAACAAAAAGAAGTGATAACGAAAGTAACAGACGTATTAAAGAAGTTCTTTGTAAACAAAAAGCTAAATCGTTTGAAAAACAAACATTAAATGATAGTATGCGTTATCGGTTTGAACCAGATGAGGTCTTTATTTTAAATAAAAAGATACTGTTTTAATATTTTTAAATAGGAAGATAATGAGCTTGAAAATGAAATTGATCAAAATTTAACTCAGCTTGGCAACATTACTGCTCAGCTTAAAGCAATCGCTACTGCTACTCAAGAGGAAATTTTAAGCCAAAACAATAGACTTGATAGGATATCTGACAAGGTTAATAGTTTAACATTTTAATTTTTTACTGATTTTTCAAGGGACATAAATTAAATGCCGAAATTCATGTTAATGCTGAAAGACTTAGGAGAATAAATTAAGGATTGCTCTGCATTACTATAGTCTTAATACGATATCTTTGAATCATAAGTACAATCAGAAGTGGCTATTTATATATATCTACAATACATGAATAAATGAAAATGAATATTAAACACCTATACGGTGGGTTTTTAAGAACAAACAATATTTCTATTTTCGAGATTTTTCAAAGTCAATTTTCACCATTTAAGGATTTTATTTTTCTTTTTCCTAATACATCTTTGAGTTCTGAAACCACTTTCATTCCTATTTCCCTATCTTTCTTTATTTTTAAATGTTTTTCTCGTTCTTTCTTAATTCTTTCAATCCTTTCTGCTCTTGTTGGTTTTTGCAATTGTATATCTAATTCAGAATTATTTGAAACCGTCTCAAAGACAACTTCTTTTTCATTGGTACTTGAAGGCATTCCTTCCGATGATTGCGGACATTGTGAATATGATGATGATATCTCCCAATCATTTGTAATTTCGGAGAGAGCTTTATTATTTTTAGATTCATCTATAGAGTTATCAGAATCTAGTTTTAATGTTTTACGAAAAGTAGGATTTGAATCTTCCATCTTTTGCAAATTAGAATGTAAGCTTTTTGATGTTTGAGTATTAGATTCAACACATATTTTTAATAAGCAATTTCTTCCAGATTCCCATTTTTCCATTAACACTTTTAAATCGTCTTTAAGAGAATCATAATAACATAAGAATTCATCCCTAATGTTTTCATCAAAGTCACCTTATTGATTTGAATTACTAATTTAATAAAAGGATATCTACCTTGTATTAAACAATTGGTTTCTTCTTTCAAAATATATAGCTTCGCTTGAAATCTACGCAAAACCTGAAAAAGCAAACCAATATTCCGTGTATAATCATTCCATCTAACATTTTTTCCATTTGTTTTAATTTTCGATGCAGATAATTCCGAGATTCCTAATCATATTAATAATAGTTCATATATAGATACAAGTAATTGTTACGTTCATTATTTTCCAAAGATTCTTCAATTTCATTATCAAAATTACTCATCAAATCAGATAAACTTTTTAATTGATCGATAATACATCTCCAAGAAGATATATTTTTAAGACTTGATGTAGACATTGATAAAAGTGACACAAGACATTGACGTCGTTTTTCGTGTATTGTATAAAAAAGAGCTTTTAAATAAGGTAATCCATCAGAATGATCCTCTTTAAAATAAGAAGGAAGAAAATCAAAATCTTGAGAATTTGGCAAATTATACATTATTTGTAACGTATCAAATTCTCGTTTTGAATAAAATGTTTGTAACAAAGAAAAAGTGCGATTATATGACAAAAATGCTTGAGACAATAAAGTCGAAAGCAATAAACGTAGCATTTTACAACGTCGACTCTGCGAATTTGCTTCAATTCTAGTAATAGGAGGCAAAGGTGATGATCTAAATATCATTAATTTAAACAAAACAAAACATGGATTCTTAACAATAAATAACCACGAGAAATAAGTTCAACTTCTTGAATTAATGATAGTGTCTTATTAATTGTAATGTCAAAATGTTGAGATGTATCGACAAAGCGTTTCATAAAAAATATAGCCCTTTTTTGAATATATTTAGAATATATCCTAAAATGATAGGTATAAAGAAATAGTGCCACGACAATGGATATAATAAATACAAAAAAATATCGAACTCTTTTATCAATTCCATGAATATTGCTTTTAAAGTTCCAATTTATAATCAATGCTAATACGACAATACAAATACCAGAAATAGACCAATAAAGAGCATCACAAGTTACTATTCCAAATAATATACTTTTTTTTTTTTTATTGTTTATAGACGATTGTTGAGGATGATATAGAGATGGTGATATATTTTCATTTAAAAGCTGTGAAGTACAAATAATATATCGAAATCGTTCAATAAATTGAGATTTCTCTGTTTCTGAAAGATATATACTCAAAAACTCCTATTTTCATCATTTTTTTCACCAATCAACACTGTTTTTATTTACCGAAAATAAAGAATATACTTTTACAAGTAATGCATATGATTTATTTGAAAAATATTCGACTTCTGAAGATATACATCTACGTTTTCTTGAGAGTTGTCGTGCTTGAGATGTATAATAAGATTGAAAAATCGTTTTTATTTTACTCTCAACATCATCTCCCTGTTTTACGTCTATATTTCATCAAATTTTGAAAAAAAAAAGATTTCTATAAAATATAACCTTCTAGATAATCTCCTAGAGGAGTATTCTTGAATATTACTGTTTCTGCCATCATAAAATAGCTTTTTCTAGGCTATTTTATGGTATTTTAAATATTATTTTTTCGACGTCAAAAATTTATAAAAAAACATGTATAATAAGTAAATAAAATAATATATTAAGGCAAGAAAAAGTACTTAAATAGTTCTCTGAATTAAGTTTTTTATAGTCTTTTTTTTGAAATTTAAAAGTAAACTACTTATGAGTAATTTATCATTTAAGAAAATTTTGTCTATTCAATCAAATGTTTCTTCGGGTATATTTGAATATAAGAAAGGTATATTATTGATATATGAGTGAAGGATATTGTGGAAATCGATGTGCAACATTTCCGTTACAGCTTTTGGGATTTGAGGTGTCAACTATTCATACAGTTCAATTTTCTAATCATACGGGTTATGGACGTTGGCGTGGTCAAGTGTTTAAAGGTCAACATATAATGGATCTTTTTGAAGGGTTAAAGGAGAATGGTTTTACTAAGGAATTTGATTTTTTATTGACAGGTTATGTGCGTGGAAAAGAAGGAATTGAAACAATTACAAATATTATAAAAGATTTAAAAACAACGAATCCAGAGATTGGATGGTTGTTGGATCCAGTACTTGGGGATGAACGAGGTTTTTATGTTAGTCCTGATGTTATTCCTACATATAAACAACTTATTCCTATGAGCGATTTGATTACACCTAATCAATTTGAAGTATAATATTTATTTATATGTTTGTATATAATTAATTTATAACTAGGCAGAGTAAAGTTATATTTAAAAAAAAATAAACTTATTTTACAATAATAGATTACTTTCTGGTCAGAAAATTACATCAATCGAAAGTCTAATGATTTGTTTGGAACGTTTACATAAAAATCATACACTTAAACATGTTGTAATCACATCGGTTCAATTCGATAATGACAAAGAGCACTTATATGTTATTGGGTCATCTTGTAAATCAGATTATACACCTCGTGCTGTTAAAATAACGGTTCCCTATTATAAACAAGTCTTTTCGGGGGTTGGGGATTTGTTTTCAGCACTCCTTCTTGGTCGACTTAATAATGATATTAAATTATTTCCATCAGATGAAATTCCTGCAACTAGTCTCCCTCTTACTATTGCTCTTGAAATTGTAGTTTCATCTGTGCAGTTAGTTATACGAAATACACTTAAGTCAATTCAGGATGCTTCTGTTGATCAAGATAAATTATCAAAAGTAGAAATGGCTAAATTAAGTGAATTGCGTATTATTCAGTCTCAAGATTGCTTGAAAAATCCTAGTATTGAATTTAAAGCTGTTGTTTTATCATAATATATTTATATATATTTGTTATACATCGTTAAAATATACATTTTAAAAATTAGTTAAATATAATGAAATAAAAATGGTAAACACTGCATTTGATGTATTCTTATTGGAACTTGATACTTTAAAAGAATCTGCATCTTCTATATTATTTCCTTCTATTAATTCATCTTTGACTTCAGAAAACGGATCCGGTGATGAATATACGAATGAGATATTCTGGTGTAATAAAGCGGAAAAATTAGCTACTTTAGAGCAAGAAATACATGAATATCAATCAAACAAAACATTAAAAAATATTGAAAAAACATTAGATAAACTTCAATATCAAATAGATCAAATATTACAAATACATTTTTCAGAAACTAGAAATACAAAAAAATGATAAAAATATTATGATTATAAACAAAATAAATAAAAAATCAATACACCAAGTTTTATAAATTAACAATGCTTTTATAAAATTATAATTATATAGAACTATTTTCCTTTAGATCCTGTTTTTTTATATTTTTTTCTTGTAAATCTCCATTGTTTTTAATTGAATTTTTACAGTCATTTTTTTCATTTTGGCGACTCTCAGAAGCAATTAACTCCTAAAAATTTAATAAATATTCTGAAATTTAATACTTTTATATAACTAACCTCTTGTTCCATAATAACTTCAAGTCTTTGTTTATTTGTTGCTTCCTTATCTCTTACGCTCAACTCTGTTTCATGATATAATTCGTCAGGTAAACTTGATAATGTAGCAATTAAAGCATTATAATGCCTGTCAGATTGGTTATCTTGATCATACATAAATGCGTTTGATAAAACTAAAAGAGTACTTGGTACACCATGTTTTAGACGTAAATCAAGCCATTGCTGTAATTCATCTCTTAACTTTGCAGGGCTTACGCTATGAGTACGAATTCCCCTATTGGCACAAGCTATTTGTAATTCCGGTACTGAAAGTGTTTCTACTCCTTCATACCAAATAGCTTTATCGTCCGACTTGATCTGACGCATTTTGTGTCTAATTTGATAGCGAAGCATGGGATCTGTTCCAAATGTATTTAAATTCATATAACGACAGATAGCAACTAATTGAGGACGTGAAAGATTATCTAATGTTACATCGTCTCTAAATAATTTAGACACACTAATAACATCTGTCTGTGAAGGAGGCTCATTTCCATTTCGTATTTTTCGAAAGAATTCTGTAAATTCTTCTCGTTGTTTAGTTGTTGTACTAAAAGGCAAACCACTTTCTTGTAAAGTCATTCTCAAAAATTGAGAAACACTTTTTCGTGTATCACTTAATCTGGCTTGTCTTTTCTCTCTATCCTTATCTGCTTCATATGTAGAAGGAAGCATATTAGGAAATAATTTTAATGCTACTGGGAGGAGAAATTCTGCAAAAGGAATCAAAACAAAAGCCGAAAATGGTACAAGTCGGACCAAATCCTTAACTGTGCGTTTAAGCTATTTTATCGTAAATTAAATTTTCTTAAAAAATCTTGAATGTGCATAACATACTTGTCGATGTTCACGTCTAGTTAGTTCATGACCTGCCGCCATTTTTAATGCAAGCTTCCATGAAATCTTCGTTTCCGCTCCTAAAAGCTTAGTACCATCCCAATAATGCTGTGCTTCATGTTTTATTTTTTGCCATATCGTTTTTTTCTTGTTCTTTCCATTATTTACTTGTGAATTTATTTCTGATAACAACTTTTCCTCCACATTTGGTATGAACCCCTTCTCAGCTTCTGATGCAATTTTTCCTGTATTCTGTCCTATTTTCTCTTTATTTAATACCTGTTCATAAAGTGATGATCGCTGACTTGAAATACTAGATCCTCGTTGATATGTCGATTTAACCGTTTCCATAGAATGTTGACGGACATTATTAAGTGATGCTATCCATGGTTTACGATTTAATATGGTTCTTGCGTATAACGAAACTATATCTTATGATAAATTCTTTTCAATCTTCAAAATCTTTACTTACTTGTTAATGACGGTATATTAGACGAAACCCATAAAAAATCGGGCGCTAACTGAAAAGATGATGCTCCAATTCTCTTGTATTTCATGTTTCTGAGACCCTGCTAGCCATTTACTAAGTCTCCCAACTTTCTTAAAAATTTAGATTAATCTATAGAATCCGGAGGTTTCTTATACAATCGAAAATATTAAGTGGCCAATAAATATATAGAGGAAAGATAAAAAAGAAATAAATATATATAAAATGAATGAAAAATATATGAAAATGAAAGAATGAAATAAGTTGATTTTAAGAATGAGAAAATATATGTTTATTCTTCGTTAATTTTTGGAGCTAAATAAAAACTAAAAGGATTAGAAACTATAAAAAAGAAGAATTATTGAACCGAAGGTAGCCTCCTTCCATTTTATATTCTACCATGAGAGGTACTTCATTGCTCATAGAAAGAATAACAGTATCAGCAAGAGGAGTGGCTTTTGTAAAATTAACTAAATATTTTAAACTAAAAGTAAGTGAAACAGGCTCATTAAGGTCTATTTTTGTATCTTGATTTTGAATCAAAGTGATACTTCCATTTCCAATGTCTCCTGCACAACTAAACTTGATACCTTCTTTATTTGCCTCTATATGGACGCTTTCGCTTAGAGCAAGTAAATCTCGACAAATACGTTGAAATTCAATTGATAATAATTTAGCAACAACACTATATTCAGTATCAGGAATACCCAGATGTTCCTGATCAATATCCATTAATTTAATATCATATTCACTAATACGATCATTTGTTGGACTTTCGAAGACCATATTTAAAGTGTCGGGTGTATCTTCTGCTTTGAGAGTAATAATATCTTCGTTTTGAGCACATTTAAGAACCTTAGACAAAGAATTCAAGTTAATTCCAAGAGAAATATTGCGATCACAACGATATGGTTCAAATCCATCTGCTCTTAAAAGCATCGCTACCAATGCAACATGCGAATTATCCATTGCTTGAAGTGCAATCCCTGATTCATTGCAATCTAAATTTGCATCACTAACCAATTCTAATTGAAAATGTATTAATCTCAATCTATATAATATTTCTACAAATTAATACCTTTAGTAGCGTCTAATGTCTATCATATAAATTTATTAAATACCACTTTTAAACCTAAAAAAATACCTTTTTCAAAATAGATGCTTGTTGAAGTCGCGCCTCAAGCATTTTAATTAAAATAGTAAATATTAAACAACAAAAGATATCTAAAATCTATAAATATTTTGTTTGATATATTACTTTAAAAGATATGTAATTTTTATAGTTTTAAAACTTGAAAAAAAGGTATATTTATTAATATACAGTAATGTTTAAGTCCCTATTTGTCTTTTGTTAAAATAAAAAGCATATTATACCTTTTTTTTAAACTTTTTTTTTTTAAACACGCTCGAAGCACCGACATTTTTTTAATTACTGGTTTTTTATAAAAATTAGAAAAAAAAAAGATAAGAATTAAAAAGAAAATAACAATTTGATAAGAATTCCTTAACACTTGTATTTATATTTTAAAAGAATTACCTTGTTTTTTTAATTTTTCATCTTTTTTAATTTTTATAATATTAAGCATATTAAGAGTATATATTAACCTTACTTTATTAAAAAAAATATAAATTTTATTTAAAAGCTATTTTTGATTAATTAAGCCTTTAATAGTAATTATATGAACCTTTTATGATAGAAATAGATATTTTTTAAAAAAAAGTGCGAAGTTAAACGAGCTAAAAAAACGTATATACTAGTTTTAAATAATTAATATGTCAGCAGGCTTCTATAAGGTATAAAAAGATATATTTTAAGCTTAATTTCTAATAGTAAATTTAAGGGAATATCATCAGAGCAAGATACCCGTTTTACAAATGCAGAGAAAAAGCTTTTGAGGAATACTAAATTTCCTGATGAATTTTCAGTTAAGGTTTGGAGATTATAGTGGAATGATTTGTGTAATTTTTTGATATAGGTTGATATGGATAAGGTTAATTTATCAGTTATGAAGCCATGGATTACTCAGAAAGTGATTGATCTTTTGGGATTTGAAGATGATGTGGTTATTAATTATGCTTTTCAAATGATTGAGTCTACGCGTTTTGTAAGTGTTTCTATTCGTTGAATTTAAAGAGAATATAACAAAGAAAGCCTGATCCTAAAAGAATTCAGATAAATTTGACAGGTTTTTTGGAAAAAAAAGCATCAGTTTTTACTAAAGAACTTTGGGCCCTTTTGCAATCAGCACAACAAAGTACAGGAGGTATACCTTCTAAATTTTTTGAGGAAAAAAAGGCTGAAATTCATGCAAAAAAGGTTTTTTTTTTTTGAAAATCTTTTTTAAACTTATTTTTATTAGTTGGAAGAGAAACGTATACATGAAAATACAAAAAAACAAAAGGATGATCAAAAACATAATGAAAGAGTAGATTCTAGTAAGGAAAAGGAATCCTGGAGATATAATTCTGAGAGAAATGGATCTCGTTATCATGGTAAAGATGGTAATGAACATGATTATAAAAATAGTCGGTCTCGTTCGCGTGACAGAAAAGTATATAATAGTCGAAGACATAGTCATAGGGGAAATAGGTCTTCTTCTCGAGATATGCATGTGCATAATGATCGGTATTATAGAGGAAATAGATCGCATTCTAGAAATAGATCGCATTCTAGGAATAGATCGCATTCTAGGAATAGATCTTCATATGATAGACGTCATAGAAGTGATAGAAATCGTTCTAGAGAAAGAGATAGATATAGTGTACGAAGGCATAGACACAAAAGAGATAGATCTTATTCCTCGGATAGACATACACATAGTCAAAAATATCGAAGAACTAGCTCACGTCATAATAGTCCACAAGCCAGATATAAATACAGAAGTCGTAGCAATTCATCTAGCAGTTCTGCATCAAGATCTAATGAGGACAGTTATGGAAGCACTTCATCTTATTATCGTCAAAGACGTTTCTCGTCGTCCGAAACATCTTCATCTAAACGATCGCCCATGCACAATAGAGAATTGTCAAGAAAATGATTATAAAATTATGAAAAAGGCGATCACATTGTAGATATTTCATATTTGTATAAAGATAGCTATTATTCTAGTTTGTAAATTCTAATAAACTTTCAGATAATTCTAAAGGCAATTGAACTAAAAAAGATATCTCACTATCTATCCAGAAAGTTGTTGAATTAGTTTTTCCTGGATCAGAGAACTTGGAAAAATTCATTTGGATTCTTTATTAAAAATAAAAACCCTTTTTTAATAACAATTACTTTTAGCGTTAATTTCATATTATTAGTATTTTTGTTTCATATATTTGTAACAATTTTAAAAATAATTTTCATATTTTTTGATATAAATATTTTTAAATTTTATATAATATTTAAATTTATGAAAAATATAAATTTCAATAATTTATATCTGAAGCAGATAATATTTTTTACTCAAAAAGATTGCTAATCCCTATATTTTCTTGTTGAAGAATATCTTCATTTGAACTCTTCATATCAGATTTGAAATGTTTTATTATTTTATAGGTATTGATATCATTAGTAGTTTTTTTTAAGCTTTTACCTTCATCAATCTCTGGTTTTATTCCAAATGTAGATAAAAAATCCATCATAATGGCTCTTTTTGATTTTGAATTTTTAACATTAAACAGCTTTGTTTCTAATTCATTTACTTTTTCTAAATTTAATGTTGAAATAGATAAAAGAACTTCTTTAGACTGTTGAAACCCTTTTTCATGCGCTAAAGTGTATATTTGGGTTAAAATTTGAATAATTTCAGAATGAACAGATGCTAGATATGTATCATTTATTGCTATTATGCATGCTTTAAACAAATCGTTAGTAATAAAAGCACAGACATGAATATTTGAATCATCCATTAATATAGGTATGATATTTTGAAAAATACGAATTGTATTGTTACAAGTACGAGTGTCATGAAACATAATTAAATGTAATAATAAAGGAAACAAAGATTTAAGTATATCCTTAAATAATTAGTTAGAATATATATTATTTAATAAAAAACCTCATTTTTTAAAATATATAGCATATTGCTTGTTTTTAAATTTGAAATATTTTTTGTAAATTGAGCTATTAACTTATTAATAAAAATAAATATAATATTAAATTAAAAAACATTTATCTGAAGATGGTACTAATAAGTCAGTTAACATTTTGACGACAACGAAAGACAAATTTCTAAGTAATGATTCTTTTATCATCTCATTTGACAAATCTTCATCTCGACAAGAAGGCATACTACCAATATTAATATAAGAATAAAAAATAACATGTTATACTTTAAATTATTATCAGATATAAATTCTTTTTCTGAGATTTGTGACCATTCAAATACGAGCTTTTTATCAATTTCAATAAATAAATATGGTAGTAATATCTTTAAAAAACAATCTTGATATTGAGGAGGACATCTTGTTACTATAGGAGAAATAGAAAAATCTAAAATACTGGACCAAACGTACAATGAAAGACCTTTAGTATTAGTAAAGAATGATTCAATTATATTTTGCGATAAATTTGGGATTTTATAAAAACAATCTCCAAAATTAGAGAATAATCCAATATTCATATAACTAAAAACGTTAGAAAAAAAAATGAAAATTTATGAAGCAAACCAATGTTCTCTATTTTTACGTAAAAAATGACTAAGATTATATATTAATTCTATAACTTTATCTTTAAATTTTGAGATTTCTTCATAAAATTCATCTTTAGAAGTTAAATTAATACCATGAAACCAAAATCTTTCTGAAATGCTTTGGCTAATAATAAATTGCAATTCAGGAACGAATGAATTCCAATTATCTGGATTACATAACGCATGAATATGTCTATCATATTATTAATTATATTCCTTGTAGAATAAATAATACTTTATTATACTAAAAATATCAGGAAGAATAAATTCAATAATAGGTTTCCATAATTCTGATATAAAATCATAGCTATTATCTTTTAGTAACATAATTTTTAAATGATAATCAACAAATTTTCGAAACCCTTGAATAGGCCAAATCTTTAAGAAGTTAATATTAACATACTAATAAATTTATTGTATTACTAATTTTCTAATTTCCTTTAATTCATTTATTAACTGTTTTCCTTCGAGATCCAAGTACGTGGTGTTTAAATCTTGAATAGAATAAATATTTTTTGATTCTATAATTATTTAAAACAACATTTAATATATATATATATATACGAATATATTGCATGATTTTTTGGAGTCCCAAAAGATCAAAAAATCCATTAAAAGTTGATAAATTGAATAATGATTTAGTTTTATTCCATGTATCTATTAATTTAGTAGTAATAAGCTGAAAATAGTATGTTTTTTCATTTTGAGTATTATTTGGCTTTTGACTATAATATTTTAATAGATTTAATTAAATGTTTTTTATATATAAACCTAATGATTAGTAAAAAAGTAATAAAAACAATATTTTCGTTTTCACAAGATTTTTCATTTATAATTTCATATACTATTTTTTCAAGCTGTGGATATATATTCTAACTTTATTAGAATTAAAAAAAAACATATTTGTAAAGATACCCATAATGAATCAGATAATTCCATTGCAAGTTTAAGAAGTTCATGACTGCATTTTACACGTAAATCGTGAATTGTTTGTATTGCATCATCAGATATATTATCATGATAACGATATACAAGTGCAGATATTGTCTATAGCATAAACATATAGTTAATAGAAATAATAACTAAAACATACTTTTTCTAAAACTGGTATAAGGAATTCTTTTTTTCCTAAAGAATAAAGAAACGTAACTAATATTTGAATTTGGCGACTCAATATTAAAGGCGCCTAAACTATCAGAAACAGAATTAATTCTTTAATCAAAAACCTTAATATCTATATGAATTATTTTTTCAAACCAATATATTAAAAGAGATAAGAAATTTTCTTTTAAATCATTCTATAATTATTAAAAAAAATATTAAAAAAATATTCTACAAACGTCTAAATGCTGATCCTTTTCATTTAATATTTTATATCCATTTAGAACAGCTTTTATAAAAGTATAATTACTATCATAAAAATGATAATCCAACGTTTTCTTTTTATGAAAAACTATTTGATCAGTCATAAAATCAGGGCACTTTTTGAGGAACTTTTCAATATGTTGTTGTGCATATAACAAACAATTCTTTGTCTACATTATTAGAAAATAATTTTGAAAGAAATGGCTTTTACAGGCATAGAAAATATTATTTGTACAAGATCCACCATATGTCTTCGATAGTTTTCACAAAATATATGTATTTCTGAAGTTGTTTCAATGTCATGGTTTAAAAATTTTATTTCAATAGAATCCTTTAAAATTATTTGAGCATTTTCATACTAAAATATTTAATAAAAATTAAAAATTAAATACTGATACCCTTATTAGTCTATTTGATATAAGATCGAGTAAACGAGGTAATATTGATATAACTGCATTTTCTTTATTTAAAGGTGATTTTAATAATGCTATCCAAAAAGATTGAGATATAGAAGATACAATAAGTGATGGATGTCTAGCAGTAAACAAAACGAGATCCAAATATATATTCAAATAAAGCAAAGTGTTGGATTTTCTGTGATTCAAAATGTGAAATGTTCCAAGTGCGACAATAGTCTAAAAAATAATTATAAATATAAATAACAAAACTAATATTTACCTCAACTATTTTTTTAAGAAAAGAATATTTTTTTTCATCAAAATCATTATAATCATTATATTGAACTTGAGAAAATATTTCTTCAGTAATAATACGTAGATGATTTAAGTTATCAGGTTCAAAAAATGTATAAACAATCTCTAAAAGCTCATCATCTGGTAACAATGGACGAATAAAAAGAGCATGAAGACAATCAGAAGAAATCTTTAAATGTTATATCTAAATTTTAACACAAATTAATATACCATTTTTATTTCTATGTTTCCCTGTAATAAAATAAAGCACAATTGATTCAGAATTCCTGATTCTAATATAGACCTAGAAAGATTAAATTATATACCTATTTGAAATATTGTTTTTTACTTTGCAGGGATCCAGAATAAACAACCTTTTAGACAATTTAAAATAAGCGTTATTTCAATTTCATTTATTTTTGGAAAACATGTATTAATAATTCCAAAATAGCTTTTTATGCTTTTTTCAAAAATATCAAGCCACCCTGAATTATTTTCTGAAATTTTAAGTGAATAAGGAAGACCATTTGGATATATAGCTTTTAAAATATCTGAAGAACAAAGAATAGAAATCATACCAACAGAAAATACTGACATCTTTGACATGTCTTTATCATTCATAGACTGAAATGCATTCTCAATTAGATTTAACAATGTATTTAGTGAAATATAACGAGCTGTAGGCTATTATTTATAAGTTTTTTTTCTTTTCCAATTAAAAAACACACAGAAGTTAAAAACATGTTTTTAAAAGCCATATCCATATCTTGTAAAATAAAAATCCAGTCTTTTTTTATAATTTCAAAAAGGATTTTTGAAATTTTTTGTTTAATGTAATGAACTTCATTTTGATCTTCAGACGTACCATCACGAACACCCTAAAAATATTAACAAAGTATAGTTTTAGTCAACTCTCAACATTATAACACATATTAATCATAGAATTGCGTAAATATACTTTATCTTCATTCGTATATATCTCCCAATTGCAACATATTCCTTGATCAATTAAATTTAAACCAAAATATCGCAATACATCCATTTTTACATTTTTAAATGATGCTAACTCAATCCCATATTTCCATGATTCTGGATCTTCCTTAATATTATCAAGATACTAAGTTTTGTATCAATTATACTTTTTTTTATATTTCTTAGTCTTTTTAATGACTTTTCTTGTCTCACCTTTTGTGTTTCATTTCTTACCGCTTTATCTGTATTAATAGAGTAAACTACTGATAATGCTGAAATTAAACGATTTACTTTATCTTTTATTATTATTTTATCTTTTAGTTTAAAAATAAACTTACTTTCTTTTTCCATTTTTATTTTAAATAAGACTATATTTAATTCTCCATCATTTTTTAATATTTTGCCTAAGATTTTTATATTTTTATCTAATCTTGATATATTTTATCTTCCCGTCAATTTAAGGTTTTTACCCTAACTCTTTCAACTAATAAATCTGAGAAATACCTGCTTTTTATTATTTTTTAACCCTTTTTATTTTCTGGTTTTTTATTTTATTGAGATTTATCCTTTTTATTTTCATAAAAATTTAATATTTTTAATTGTTTTTTCTTTATAACGTTATATACTATGAATAAATCAGTTTTGGCTCAATCAACGACTGAAATAAACACGGACGATCATTTATGGTCTAATTTATTGAATGGTGTATCTCGTATAAAGAAAGCTCCATCAAAATATATTCTTTTATTGGGTTTTTTTCTTTTTGATTCTTGAAGAAAAATTTATTCTGACCAATTGATATATAGGTGGGGGGAATAGAAATGCAAGAGAATGGATTTCATCTTTAAAACAGGCAGCCATTGGAGTTCATACAGGACGTTCTTTTAAAGAAAATAAGGAAGAGATAGATTCTACGTATCTTATGGATTATACATATATTGAATGGATGGATCAAGATCAAGGAGGTAGGATGCGTTCATTTTAAAAATGATTTAAGAAATAAATATAAAAAGAAAGGCTTGCTGTGATTGAGGTATATTTAATTTCAGAACGGCATGTTTCTTGTGAATCATTGCTTTTGGAGCTTTTTACACAGGAGTTTCTTAAAAACTGTTTGATTTGTATTCTATTAGATTGGAGAAATCCTTGGAAATGGCTTGAAGAATTGTATAGTTGGATAAATTTGATTAGAAAAAGTATTGAAAATTTTAAATCTTTAGAAGCGGGAAATCGTGTTATTTCTGATATTATAGCTACTTGTAAGCATGAAAGATGACTTAATATACTTATGGTGATATAGAAATGATTTAGGGGAACATAAAATTAGAACATATAGTGAAAATGCCCCATGGGTATCTCATGATACTAATAGGAATGATCAAGTAGCGGTTCCTTTGGAAATAGGCCAATATGATCAGCCTTTGGGGTTACCATTTATATGTGTATGTAATCATGTAATGTTCATTTTAATAAATAAATGTTAAATTAATGAGTTGAGTAGTCGGAACATATGTTATCAATTGAAAAAGATGAGCTTTTAAAAGATGAACATTTTGATTTCATACAACAATTTCTTAGAACTATACTTATGAAGCGTAATTATGTACAAAATATTTATATGATATATATTTATTTGGTTTTAGATGGTGGCGCGCTTTACTATACATCTGATTTATATCCAAATACATTGAACAATTTGTTATATAGTATTCTTGATTGTTTTTCATTTTCACCTCAGATATATATGGATGTTAATTCTCCGCCAAAAGCGAATGTAATTGATGGAAATCAAATATTTGTTCCTCCAGGCTGGGACTCATGGGGAAAAATTCGTATTATTCGAGATGGTTTTGATGTCGAGAGAGTTGCTAAGGCATGGGATGCTGATTTGAATTTTAATACAGATAAAAATAAGACACTTAATTCTAAAAAGATTTTTGAAGAAATGATAGCAGATTGTAGAAAGGTAATGAAATCCTAGTAGTAAACAGAGATTAAAGGATTTAGAATGATATTTTTGATATTTCAGAGACGAATGATTTTGTGACCACAATTCCTTATCAGGAATTTCTTTTAAATCATTTGAATATTATAGAAACAAAACTTGAGGCACAAGAAAACGTCCCGGAGGATAGGATTAATATAGCAAATGCATATGTGGCTTCACCTCAACTAAATGTAGGTGGTATCAAACTAAATGCTGAAGAAGTAGATGAAAAATTAAAGAAATTAAGAGTAAGTTATTTCTTTTATTCATATTTTTTTATAAGCAAAGGATACGCGTTCTGAAAGTAATTCTCCTGTTTTAACACCAGAAAAATGCTATAAATCCCCTTTAAAGGCAATATCGCCACTACCTGCTAAAGAACAGAACGAAGTATTGGCAAATTTTTTTCAAAGTTTGCTCAACAGAAAGAAAGGTATGTATCTACGAGTAAAAAATAAATTTTAAAATAGGATTAGCGGGAGAATAACTCTAGTCAAATAAAAACAATAGTTTATTACAGAAAAATATAAGTTTTAAATTTACAAACATATACAAATTATTAAATTATTGCTAAGAGACTTATTTACTATATATTTTCTCTTCTCGTTCTTGATATATTTCTGAATTTTGCTTTTTTTCCTTTAATATTCTGTTCATTTGAATTCTTTCCATATATATATCTCGAGCACGATCGTAGTTTTCAGGAAGTGCACTGATAATAAATATATAAGTACTAAAAATAATTATATAGCTTGTCCTATACTTTAACCTAATGCATTCATTCATAGATTGTTTTTCTGAATGACATTTCCATAGAGTAGAAAAAGTTTTACCTGATGCGCATTCGGCAAATTCTATGTTGATCAATAATTTCTTTAAATGCATGATAAAGAATGATAACTTTTAATTACATCATAACATGCAATATTTAAATTTTTCATAAAAATTTTTCGTATCTCTTCTTCATCATGAAACGACCATAACCTAGACATAGGAATAAAGGTTTTTATTGTTTTTGAATAAGTAATTTAAATATGGAAATTATAGATAATATAACGGAGGTTTTTAATATATGGGTTGATGGTTGTTTAACAAGAATAAATTGACTTTTAATAATTTTTTTATTAAATTTTATTTTTAGACTCGTTACTATAATATTCACGTGATCATCAGTGATTAGATGGATAAGATCTTGATCAGTTTATAATTAGACATGAATATGACTTATTTTTATTGATTTGAATGACTTTTTTCTTCTCATGGTTTTTGAATTTTAATTGGGATCTATAAAGAGAGTTTGGTATTAAAGTTTATATTATGAGGGAAGTTAGAAAAGAAAATGAATGATATAGAAAGGATTTTAAATACATTATCTTCTCAGCCGTCATTGCAAGAATTGTTAAGTGTTTTAGAAGTTATTTTTAGATTTCAAGAGAAAGAGGAGATTGTTAGTTGCGAAAATGCAAAAATAATGAATATTTTAACAAATGAAATATTACCAGAATATTTACCATTAATTCTTTCGAAAGATATCACATTATCAGGAGAAAAAATGAAGAAGTATTTACTGGGATGTTTAAGTAGTGTTTCAGGAATTAAGGCTATTTTATTAAGGATTAAAAAAATGACGATGGAAAATGGAAACTCTTTTTTTTTTCAACATATTGCAGAGTTATTAGAAATTCTTCAAGAGATTTTTTGTAGTGAAGGAAGATTAATATTAGTATGGATGAGATGTCATTCTGGAATAAATGAAAATAAGAGTATCAAGTCATTTTCGTCTCATATTTGGGATGAATATGTATCATTAATTGCAGGGGGGAAATTGCTCGGAATTACATCGGAAGGATTGCTAAAATTATGGAAATATTGTGAAATTGATCAACGTCCTGTTTTTTGGATAGCAGATTGCTCAAAATATGTGGAACATTTTGGAAATGAAATAGTAGCTTCAATAAATGACTCTAGATTCAACGAAAAGATGGAAAAGGATTTCTCTGTATTAACCGCAAGGTTGTTTAGTCTTGGTTGCACAGGTTATTGTAACTTTGTTTGTATTATTTATCTGATAAAAAAAAGCTCAAATTATTTTTTCTTTTTTTGGAAATGAAACTATAACACATGATTATTTATTACGCCTTGATAAAATTGTAAAATATTTTACATTTTCTCAAAAAACTGTATATATCCATTCCTTATTTTCTTTTTTTGATAAAAAGTATTTTCAAAATACTGAGAATTTTTTTGAAAAGTTGGATATATGTCATGAACTATTCATTTCTGAGATAGAAATGATTTCAATTATAATAAAAGATATTTTAGCAATGGATAATGATATCATTGATATTGTTGATAATTGGTTTTTGAACTATAATTCAAAAACATATATTTATACTAGAAGAGCAATTGTTAATTCGTATTGTTCTTTTACAAATGGTGAATTTTTACATTTATTTCGTTGAAATGTTAACTATTTTTAGGTTTGGAAACTGATGATAATATACTTGTGAGATTGTGTTTAAAATGGTCAAATAAGATTTTTATAAATTATGCATCAGTTATAGAACAAGAAGGTTTAGATTTATTAGTTAAATTTTTTATTTTAACTAAATTAGATTTAACTCAAAATTTTCTTTTGTTTTCAGCTTTTGTACCTAGAAATATTTTAGAGAAGTTAAGCCATTCTAAAGCATATTTGAATGGATTGACAAATAGATTATCTTCATCTTCTGAAAGGGTACGGTTCTTAGGGATGATTGTAGGAGAATCTGTGACCAGAAAACTTTTTCCAAATGATGAAAAGAAATGGCTTACTTTCAATGTTGATAATACGCTTACTCCTGAATCTAATTGGTGGAGAAATATTATAAATGTTGATAATATTACAAACATAAAAAGTTTATCTTTAGGAAGTACAAATAATGATTGCAATTCTTCATTAGGCTCTGGGCAGGATGCTATCAAGGAACATGAACAGATTCAACCAATTCAAGAAAATGATACTGTTGTTGCTGTGGATGATGAATTTGTACCATACGCTCTTCCTGATTCTGACGACGATGACTCTGATGATGATCCTGCATTTACAGAAAAAAATAAAAAGATTAATGCACCTGTGTACGTAAATATTTATCACTTTTTATGCTAAACTTTAAAGATATATACGTGAATTGATATCTATGTTAAAAGATAATACATCTTATCCGAAATTGCATATGGCTCTTAAAACTTCTCCTAATCTTATAAGACGTAAAGCAAATTTTGGAACAGAACTTAGCAAAGAAGCAGTTACTTTGGCCCGAATTATAAGTAGTATGAATGATGAATTTAATATGGATAAATTTATAGAATTAAAACAAGAATCAATGACAGCTTTAGTAGCAACTTGTCCCGAATTGGTTGCTTCATATTTTATTGAGCAGTATTTTACTGGAGATATTTCCATACAGCAACGTTATATGATATTATCTGCTTTAGCATTAGGGGCAAGAGAAATATCCGGTATAGATTCTTCTAAAAAGAAGGTAAATATAATAGTTTCATTTTAAGTTTAAAGATAAAATCATTAGATGTTTCCATCTAAAGTTTTAGTTTCGAAGCTTCATCAACAATATGTATCTCCAATTGATATAATTGTAAAGGAAATGAACATGTTATCAGTAAAACAGAATACTTCAAACCTTACAAAAATAGATTCTTTAAATTCTATCAATCCCTTAAAAGTACGGAGATTTTCAAAGAGAACTGAAATAATGAAAAATAAACAACTTCCTAAAAAAAATCCTTTGGCAGCAATTGCTGGAAAATGTTTTATCTTCCCGATGATCGGGTATTGGTGGGTTTATACAAAAGATGCGTAAGTTTTGAATTTTTATTTATAAATCAAAATTTATTCTCAAAGATATAATGATAATTTCCATTACGAACCTTTGCTTTTAAGTCAGTTTTTAAAAACTATTGCAATTATCTTTCAAGCTAGTTATCCTGCTTCTTTACAACATGAAATTTTACGAGAAATATGGGAATTCTCTTTTTTTCTTCGTAATCAAATTGATCTTATTATTAAAAATGCCTTATTATTTTTAATTTTAACTCTCTTGGAAATAACTGATGAAAAACTACTAATTCAAAAATATTCTTATGAACTTATAGAATCCCGTAATTGGGCCTCTGGTAATATATATCTTTTCTCTTTCACTTTTAATTTTTTATTTAGTAGTTCTTGAAAATGCTTCTGAAGAAGAAACAAGACTCTTGTCCTCTTGTATTATTTTTCGTATTACATCTTTATTTGAATCTTACAAAAATACTTTTATTTATCCTTTCTCAAATATTGTTGATATGCAGAAATATAAATCCTGATAACCAAACATTTTAATATTATCAATAAAAAATAAAGTAATATATCTTTTTTATTAATATTTTTAATCTATAGTTTACATATTATATCATTTTTCTCTTTTTTAAATATAACATATCTACAAATATTATCCAGGTAGACTTAATTACTTTACTTTCTAGATACCTAACCCTAACCCCTAACCCTTGTCTTGTGTTTTAGGGTTCCCCTATTCGCCTTTTTTTTAAATTTAAACATTTTTATATATAAAAGTTTTTAGAGAACTTTTATATATAACTAACTTTTGTTTTTTTTCTAAAAAAATATCTAATAAATACTAATAAATAATTTTAAACTTATCATTTCTATATAATTTTATTGTTCATTATGGTGTGCGCGGGATAATGGTTTTTTTCCACGGTTCGAGGGGGGCGTAAGCTGCGGCTGTTCTATTATTATAGTGGGACAGCAGAGAATATTTTGGGCGGACGAAAGGTATATTCGTCATTAAAAAAACGTCAAGTAAGGAGCTTTTTAAAGGGTAGAAGAAGGTTAACGTTTAGGAGTAGTTTGGAGTCGGTACGCGTTGCCGAAATTGCGGCATTCGCGGCGCGTCCGGAATAAAGTTGGAGGAGGATATAAGTGAATAAGGTTATTTAATTGAAGGGTATTGAAAGAGTATATAAGTGATTTAAAAAGATTGTAAGAGTATTTTTGTGGTGAAAAAAGATGAGTTGTTCAACGGGTATGACATTAAGTTCATTGGGAAATGTTTCGGGTGATGAGTTGTTAACAGCATTTTCTTTTGGAGTAGATGAAGAAAAGCCTAAAGAGGGCCAAAAGTTGCTTCCCAATGGAATTTTAAATGAAGAGGAAGAAGTTAGGGATCGTCAAAATGAAACAAATTATGTAGAAGGAGAAACAGCAAAAATTTTGATTCGGCATGGTCTTCCTAAAGATATTACATCACGAGAATTAGCAGCTATGTTTTTTTTCTCTAAAGGTTATGTTGAAAGTAAGGTGGTTCATACGAATGGGACGGAAGTGGCAGCTATTGTACATTTTGATTCACCTGAGACTGCTATATCAGCAAAAGAATTTTTGAATGGAAAGGTTTTGGATAAGTCGGGTTTACCCTTATCTGTAGATATTGTTCCGTTACTTAAACGGACGTCGTCTTCATCCTCTGTTTCATCATATGTTCAGAAAAACTATCCTTCTACTACTTTATCATCATCATCGAAATCTTCTGGATCGTCCGTTTCATCACATCCACATCATCCTCAGACTAGTCGGTTTGCACAATACTGTAGTAATTCGAGCAATTTGAAGAATAATGATTTGACGAATAGTTTTTATAGTATTACAAATGCATTTCATTTACCAATGATGGAAAATGCGACGGATAATACGTGGTCGCCAACATCACCTGGGTTCTCATATTCTTCCCTTGATGTGCTCCCTGCGACGAATCCCTCAGCATCGAGTGTTAATAATACCATACCTGAATCGGTTCATAAAAATACATCTATTAATGAAAATATGGAAGAATGGAAATTCCAGCAGCAATATCAACCTGCTGATAATGCGAATGGGTCTCCATCTCAGCCTCCCGTACCTCGTCTTGCGAATTCTTTAGTTGTTAATATGCAGAATATGTCACCAAATGGTTCATCTTATGTAGGATCGAATGTTATATCACCAAATCGTCATAAATCTGCCGTACAGAACCCTCGATTTGCGCATAATAATAATGCAGTGTCTTCTATTGCTAGTTCATCTAGTGGGCATTCTTCTTTGATGATGTCTCCTCAGGCAAGTCATTTTGTGCCGAGTTCTCCGAATGGTTTTGTAAATAGCCCTAAAATTCAACCTCATGTTGTTGAATTAAATGGTATGCAAATAACAGACCCTCCAAATCATTCTTACTACATGAATTCATCTTTTGGTTATGGTTTTCCAAATCATTTTAGAGGTTCTATTCCATTTAGTACAAATCCTGCAGATCAAAACCCTCCGTGTAATACTCTTTATGTTGGAAATCTTCCTTTAAGTACATCTGAAGACGAACTTAGGAATTTATTTTCAAGGCAACCCGGATATCGTCGATTATGTTATCGTACTAAATCAAATGGGCCTATGTGTTTTGTCGAGTTTGAGGATGTAGGTTATGCAATGAAGGCTTTAGGCTTGTTGCAAGGTGTTTGTTTGTCTAGTTCTGTTAAAGGAGGAATACGACTGAGTTTTAGTAAAAATCCTCTTGGCGTTCGAAGTAATGCAAATCCAAATTTATTAGTTAATCATTATGGTGTGCATAATAATGGTTTTTCACCCTCTATTCATACTCATTCAGGGTTTTCTGTGCCTTCATGGGCTGGCATGAATCAACAATTACTTGGAAAATAGATTTATCTAATAATTTGTAAGGTTTTTTCTATAACTTTTTTACAGTCGGTTTTCTATATGATCTGCTTTATTTTATCTATTTATCATTCGGTTTTAAAGGTTTATTTTGTGATATTTTGTATCTTTTGGTGATAAAATTGCTAGTTTTTTATCTTTTTTTTAAACATTTTGGAATCTCTCTCTATAGCTAAGCATTTGCAATCTGCTTTGTTTATTTTTGAATACTTTTGTTTTGTTTTTAGGTTATATCTTTGCTATATTTTTATATTTTTTTTTCTATGTTTTTTTATTGTTTCTTCCGGCCTTTTTTTTGATGCATTTTTTTTACCCTCCACGACGTCTGAAAAAGTAAGGAGACTCAGCACGGGGGAAGATCAGGGCTTGGATGGCATATTAAGAGGATCTTTAGAGTATTCTGTCGATGACATCTTCTTTTAAATCATGGATGATAACATTTTCTGCTTTATTTTCCAAATCTGTTCCATTTTTAACATTTTCTGATGTAAATATTAAACAGACGATTTTAGATATATGGCCAAAGCAGGGACTTAAAGACCTGTTTCCTGCGACAAAGATAGTAGAAAAAGAGCATCCCGATAAATGGAGGTTTTTGTTGCCTCTTCAATACCCATATCATTCTCCTCAATACCCAATTGTTTTGTGTCATGGTATTTTTATTGATACTTTTTAATAAACTTAATAAGTATCTAAGGGCTTGGATTTTTTGAAAAGACACCGTCATCTTTACCTAAATTTCAACTTCATTATTGGGGATCTATTGTTGAATCTTTAAAAAAATTAGGATGTCAAGTTTATGTGACAAAAGTTCCAAGTACGGGTACGATTGCACAGCGAGCTAGAGAACTTACTAAGCAACTTTCCTCTATGGTAAATGGTAGACGAGTAAATCTTGTTGCTCATAGTATGGTAGCTTTTTTAATGTTTTTGTTTTATAAAATTAATTTGTTTCAAAGGGGGGGTTAGATTGTCGATATTTACTTTCGAAACGACTATATAAAGACTTTTATCCTGTATCTTTAACGACACTGTCATGTCCTCATCGAGGATCTCCTTTTATGGATTGGTGTCGAGATTATCTTGGATTAGGTCGAGTTTTCCCTCGTGTATCTGGTACTTTAAAAGAAGAAGTATTCTATAATTCTTGCAAGAAATATGAAAATAGTTCTTCTATTTCATCGACTATTTTGTCAAGTATAATGTTTTCGCAAACTATGGATACACCTGCATATGCAAATTTAACAACTACTTATTTAAAAGAATCATTTAACCCATTTATTTTGGACTCTTTAGAAGTTAAATATTATTCGTTCGCTGCTGTATCATCTGTACCAATATGGCATCCTTTATATTTTCCAAATCATATTGTTTCGCAAGCTGAAGGCATGGATAATGATGGTTTAGTAAGTGTTAAAAGTGCAACATGGGGAAAATTGTTAGGCATATTAGAATGTGATCATTGGGAATTAAGAGGTAGAGGGCTAGGTGCTGGGACAGGATTTATTAAACAAAATTTTGATGTAGATGATTTTTATTGCGCTTTAGCAACACATTTGTGGAATGAAAACTTTTAATTGTATTTATGAAGTTTAATGAAATCCTTTATTATTATTTTAAAGAAAAATTAAGATTACTTCGAAAATTTTGTTTGAATAATTTTATTTGTAACATATTAAATAGATGAATATAATGACTTAGTATACATCAATAAAAACCTTTATAATCTAATTTCCGATTTATTGCTTTCATTAAAACTAATGTATACTGATATAAACAACATCTAAAATAAGTTATTTTCATATATACAATGGTATCTCCTCTAGAGATCCTTTAACGATGTTTTTCATTTATTGAGAATGATGACTTCTTGAGTTTCCTTAATAAGTCTAACGGAATATGATCATGTTTTACTCTTGTTTCCATTTGTTTAAAACAATCCTTATTAGATACATCAACCTTTCCATGAGAATCAACTTCCTGAACTTTATCTGAAGAACAACATTCTATTCTTTGGACAAATTTAGAAGCTAATACTTCTTCTGCTGTTAAGCGTTCATCAGGATCTGGATTGAGCATCCTATAGATAGTGTGTTGAGCACATGCTTTCCAGTGTTTAAAAGGAGCATATGCTGGAAGTTTTTCATCTTTAATTCCGTTAATTGAATGTACAGGAGAGTGTAATGGAGATAGTTCTATTAAATTTGAAACTGCTGATACTGATGTTGAGAATGTCATTGAAGATTCGATACTTGTTTGAGAAGGTGAAATAAAATTTGAATATAATGTTGAATCGGGAGAATTTATAAATTTTGCATGAAATTTCTTAAAAGCATCTAAATAATTATCATAATGTTTATCGCCAGGTATTGCTTTAACAAAAAGGGTTCCACCCCAGGTAAGACAAAAATAAACAATCGCGCAAGACCAAATATCCACTTTGAAGCCGTCATATTCTAACAGAAATGATTAGAAATGTAAAGAAAAAAGAAAGAGTGGAACTACCTTTTTGCATAAATACTTCAGGTGCAATATAAGCATCACTTCCGCATATCCCATGGCATTTCTTAATATTTTTTTCGCCATTAGGCGAATTTTTATTAAATAATACATCACTTGTTCCAAAATCGGTAATTTTAAGGATACCGTTGTAGTTAAGAAGTAAGTTTTCAGGTTTGATATCTCTATGTGCAATTCCTTCGGAATGTAAATAATTAACTCCTCTAAGTAATTGTTTAAAAAGGCAATTTCTAAGGTTTGGCGCCATTTCTTTCGGTTCCGGCTCTGCAGTCCAATCAACCATGGATTTAATAAGAGAATGAAGGTCGCCTGCGGCACAGAATTCCATTATTTCACACCATGAGTCTGCAGTGAGAGTATGATCATCTAAACAAAGATCAACTGCACGTACAACATTCGGATGATTAACGCGTCGCTGGATTGTCCATTCACTAGCAAGTTTTTTAAGATAATCTTCCTTCCTTTCAGACCTGCTTTTTTTTCGGAAGGTCTTTACTGCAAAAAGGCCAGAATCTCCTCCATTACTCTCGATTGTTGAGTGACATCCGGGTTTAAGACTAACTACTTGAACGGTTGCTGTAGCACCCGATCCAATATCTTTCTTTCGAAATCCATGATGAGTATTTCGATAAATATATCGCTCCTTCAACTTAATAATTCCTTCTCGACTTATAAGTTGTTGGAACCCAATGCTTAATGATCGATTTCTAAAAATCTTTGATTTTAATCCTGATCCAAGTTCAGCGCATGCATGATTCGGAATATTTGATGTATGTGTATATGATGGTGTATAAGAAGGCGCAGCCGATCTTGATATTCCATGCCTATTCGGTGTTGAAGGATCCTTATCAAAGTCAAAGTCATAAACCACTTCTGGCTTAGGTGGTAATGATTTACTTAACCCATTTAACTTAAGATATTTTCCATGAAAATAGTAAGGAGCAGATGAAATTCTTGGAGGCGGACGTAATTCCTGAAGAAAATCCGATGATCGACATAATGAAAGATGATCAAACGGCTCAACTAACTCTGTAAATCCTTCCGATAAACAGCCCATTCCCGTATTTAAAGAAAACGATCTATGATGATCTAGTGATGAAATAAATATATTTGACTCCTGACAAAGTCGCTTCATACTATTTGATGACGTAATCATCTCTGTATCTTCTCTTTCTTTTTTCTTTGGTGATGAAGCGTTAATTAAACTAATTGATGATATCAATAACTCCTTCTGAGGCATTTCTTTCATAATAACTTCTTGTTCAATATTATTTTTAGTTATTCTATTTATGTTGCTTGTATCTTTTTTCAATAACAAAGTATCTGTTATAAAAATATAGACATTTTCATGGTCATATGCTATTGGAATAATATTGTCCTTTGGAAAAAAGGTTAAATGGATCTTTTTTGATCCTAAAAATTCGCTTTTTTTGTTATTGATTTCGTTTTTTTTTCAAAATATTTTTAGTACTCAAAAAATCCCTAGAAATCTACTGAAAATCTCTTCAATTAGAAACAGAACATAAGGCTTTTCTCTTATTATTAAGATATCTAAGTATTCTTTTTATTGCGTTTTATCAGTATTTTACGCTCGGCTTTTATAAAAAGGTTGGTTATAAGACTAAACTTGTCCTTTTATTATTAGGGACACACGTGTGTTCTTAATATATAAGACGGATGTCTCGGATCTATAAGGTTTGGTATTAGCGTAGAAGTTGGGTTATGATTAGAAGATTTGAAGATAATCTTTGATTTTTTAGGGTTATTCTAAATTAATTTAATAAGTATATAACAATTAAATTATGTATCGGTTGTTGTGTTTTGTGAAGAAACAGCAAGACGTGCTTCAAGACTACGTAATGCTTCTTCTTTTGCAAGAAGTTGTTGACGTTTTTCACTAATTTCTCGTTGAACCTTAAGTTCAATTTCACGAAGTTTTTCTTCTTCACGACGTAATTGTTCTTCTTTTAGTCGTACAGATTGAGTTGCTAAATCTTCACGACGAATCGATATATCACTAAGTAATAAATAAATATATTATTAAAAAAAATATATAATGAAAATATACTTAGAAACATCGGCAGATCTGCTGAGTTTTTCAGTACGATAGTTTTCATAAAGAAAATCATGTGTAATTTCTTTCAAATCACATAAATGTGTACGTAAAAGTGCAGAACGTATTGCTGAAAAATCAGAATGAGTTGGATTTTCAACATCAACAATTCCCCATGGATATTGTCGTCCCCTTATACGTCGTCCATTATGTTCAATAATATCTTCGCTTCCTACAATAGCGAATGGCATTAAGCTACGCAATTCTGCGTTTTCTTCTACTGTTTCTTCATCATCTTCTTCGATATCATAGGGAAAATTGTAAATAGGAATACGATAATGATCTATATCTTCCATAATTAATTTTTTGTTTTCTACTAATTCTGCTTGTGTAAGTGTATCAGCTTTTCCAATCACTGGAATAACATTGACTCTAGGTGATAAACGGCGCATTAATTCAATATCAATTTCACGAAGTCCGTGGCCTGTAGGTATGATAAAATAGAGCAAAACATGTACTCTATTGTCCCGAAAGCGTGGATTACGTTTAATTCTTGATTCTTCCGCTAATATATTATCATATTGTCGTTCAAGGTATCCTAGAATTTCTCGAAAACTGTTTATGTTATATAAATTATCAAACAACACTGTAATTACTGCATTTCATTATTAATACTATCTCCAAATGACGGACAATCAACAATCGTTAATGATATGCGTGTTCCATCTTCCTCAAGATCTTTAATCTGAATTAATTGGTTTCTTTTTATTTTGTTTTTATTATTACCTACAGTTACCGGTCGAATTGAAATTTCATCTTCTAAATGTGCATTTGTTGGGTCATCTACTTCCTTGTGTTCCATAACATTTGCATTACAAAGTGTATTAATAAATGTTGTTCTTCCCGTACCACTGGCTCCAACTACCATCATTGTAAATTGGATTCCTTTCTTAATATTTTTTCTGTTTCGTGAATGCTATTTTAACCGTTTTTTCAGCAAAAACTTTTACATTACACTTTCCCAAAGACTTACCAGTGTTGTTGACGACATTTAGATTAAAAATACTTCCTAATTTCGTTTTTAAAACAATAAAATCAATAACGGGTTAATCGTGACGATATATGACGTGAACGGGTAGAATGTTTATAATTTAAGGGAAATTCTAAATGATTAAAAAAGTAATGAAATAAACTTCAATTACTTTTTCTAAATAATTATCAATTTTTTATTTTTATCGTATTTTTTTCATTTTTTTGACTTGACTAATATTGGACCAAGTTAAAGATATGTTTTTGATATAAAATCTATAAAAAGTTTTCTTATATAGTTATTTAGAATAAAATAAATTTAAGAATTAATCTATTTATTAATAAATTAATAATGATTTAAAATAAATTTTTATCGACCAAGTATTGGTTTATATGTTATTATATCATTTGAATATATAAAAATTTTCAAGATTTGTTTCCTGGCTTGTTAGAAAGATGATAAACCTTAAAACTATGCTTTATGTTGCAGATAATTCCGTATATATATTTGTTTTTTTTTTCGGAATTTTTACAAATTATTATAGGGTGCACAAATGGCAGAATGTATTAATATATTAAAATCAGGAAAATATGCAAGAATAGGTTTCTTTATGAGTAAAATAATTATAGGTTTAATTGGTTATATTTATAGGTGATGAAATTGTGGTTGTTATTCAAAAAATTCGATCTAGTAGTATGTCGACGGGGTCTTTAAATGCAAATAGAATTCGTAGGGGAGATATTAAACATGCATTAGTTATTCGGACGAAGAAAGAAACAAGACGAAAAGATGGGAGATCTATTCGATTTGATGATAATGCATGTATTTTAATTAATAAAAAAGAACCTATTGGTACACGTATTCTTGGTAAGCAAATATATGGTTAAAAAAATGTATAACTAATATATAAAAGGTGTTGTTTCTGCTGAATTAAAATATAAGGGATGGAGTAAAATCCTTTCGTTAGCACAGAAAGTTGTTTAATATATAAAATGGGTAATGATTTATACTAAAAAAATACATAAATGTTTATGTAAAATGAATTTATTTTATTTTATTTGTTAAATTATTATTTATTTTTGTTTTCTTTTTTTAAAAGAATAGTTCGGATAATTGTATAAGGCATATTTTAAGTATATCATGTTTGATTCTAATAAACTTTTCCACAGTTAACGCAAACATAATGCAATGACTTTTTTGTGTAAGATAGACTATTAGAAGCACTACCATACCATCTTTGTTTCTGCACTTTTTCCTTGTAAATGAAAAAAAACAGATTCTCGTCCATGACAAGATGGGCATTCTTTATTGCTTCTTGGCTGTGAGTTTTTTAGAAAAATACTTCATATTAATAGTTTATAGCGAACCAATGTAGGATCTGATCCTAGATCTGCTGTTATCCCAACTGTCTCTCTTTTAACTAATCAAAAATATGAAAAAAATAAAAAATAAAAATTATTTACACCAAAGAAGAACGAAGTTCGTTTCTAAAAATACATAGATTTTTTGCAACTTCACTATAATCACAATTCCGACAGGCATATAAAAGTCGTTTTTGAGACTTTCTATATTAAAAAAACAGTTAAAAGACTATAGAAAACATACCTTTTCTTCTTTAGGGTAAAGCATGTTATTACATTCTATACAGTAGTGAAATGTGGCCATTTCAAACTGCTTTCTTGCTCATCCAGAGCAAGCTGAGTGACGAACGGTTTTTTGTGACGTTGAGCGAATAAAATTACGATTCAAGGTTTTAACGTCAGAAAAAAAGCATACAAGTTTTAATGGAACAATATGGGATAAGGCGTTTATCAAATCGCCTTTTTAGAGGCTCTTTAAGATTATTCAGGTATGAAAAAATAGATTTCTTTTTTTTCTCGTTTAAAAATGACTTATTTGTAATATTTAAGCAAATCTCAATGGGTTCAGACATCATCTTCGCCTAACCCCAAAATTTTGGAGATAATTAATCAAATAAGTGCATTAACATTGAAGGAAACGGCAGATCTTGTATCGCAGTTAAAGGTTTTGTGCTAAGAATTAGTTGTCTAGGGTTGACTAATCTTTAAGCAATGAATCTAGATTCATTTAAATATTCAAGATATTAGACCTATTGTTACATCCGCAGTAGCACCAGAATCCGGAGCAGTACCTGAGGAAGAAAAAAAACAAATAAAGGAGAAGCTTTTTTTTAATGTGAAGCTTGAATCATATGATGCGACAGCCAAAGCAAAAGTAATTAAAGAAGTTAAGTCAATGTTAGGGTTGAATTTAGTGGAAGCGAAAAAATTCGTGGAGAGTAGTCCTAAAATACTTAAAGAAGCAGTAAATAAAGAGGATGCTGAAAAGATTAAGAAAACACTTGAGGATTTAGGTGCAAAAATATCTTTAAATTGATCCAAAATAAATTAAAATTTTTATGGTAAAATGCAAATATCTATAGAAATGTTTTCTCTATCTTTTTATGATAACGTCATGGCTGCTTTTATGTTTTCTTCCTCCATAAATTCAAAATCATATTCATCTAAGGACGATGTAGTTTCCCACGCATTTTCTAATTCAACATTCATGTCAGCATCCCCTTCAGGAATTACCCATATATTTTCTCGTAATAGTTTGTGCTACATTTGTTTTTCATTTTGATTATTTTTTGTATTTTATACTTACTCTTTCTCTATCTTCTTCAATTCTTCGAAAAATTTCTTCTTTAGAAAAAACTGCTTTGTTTTCAATTGCATTTAGATCTCTATTAGCAATTAATATTTTATTTAGTATTGGAACTCTATATACTTGTAGTCTCTTTTTGATAATGATGCTTCTATTTCAAGGAAATCTTGGTCATTTATATATGCTTTATTTTTTAAATTCTCAATAACCTATATTAATAAGTTAAAGAAAATTAAATAAAAAAAACAACCTTTCGAACTGCTGACACATTTGCTGCTCCCTGGGGACCTGGTGGTGCTACTGCTCTAACAATTTTTCCAATATCTTTACGTATCATTGAAATATAGCTATTACATCCATTTCTATAGCTATAATCGCAAAGAGTTTCTAAAAAATATATAATATTCACTCTTGAGTTAAGAGAAGACTAAATACAATCAGATATCATGATCCAATAGAGATTTGCTATAACAAGTTCAAGTTCTTCCAATACGCAATTATATAAATCTTCATCCAAATCTTTATGTCGAAGTGCAAATTGTGCTGTTTTAATTTGAGACTGTTGACTAGCTGTTAGCTTTTTAAGTATTTCTAGAAATGCAAGACGTCCTTCAAAAGGATCAAGAACCATATTTAAGTCTTATTTTTACTTAATAACCTGCTCTATATTTTTTTAAGATACCGAGGTTTCGTTAGGAAAAATTGATAAGATTAAACGATAAGATTAAAAAAAAATTACTGATACATTTTTAATTATAATTTATTTTTCTTTCTTATTTATAGTTTATTTTTTATAAAAAATTGGATATATTTTTGACTCTTGATTTCTGTCCTACAGGTTTTTGTTCACCTCGACATCTATATTTTTATAGGAAATGGTTAAGT
This sequence comes from Pneumocystis murina B123, assembly GCF_000349005.2. Taxonomy (NCBI): domain Eukaryota; kingdom Fungi; phylum Ascomycota; class Pneumocystomycetes; order Pneumocystales; family Pneumocystaceae; genus Pneumocystis; species Pneumocystis murina. Next base: position 362,067 of record NW_017802363.1, read on the forward strand.
CTGAATAAATATGAATTCTAAGTAAATGGTCTTTGAAATTGCGCCAGAAGATCTTGGAATTCACCGCCCAGCAGGGTTTTGGTATTGTTTTGAGAATGGGATTGCTACTGAATCAGTTGAATGGAATGTTATTCAGGATTTTCCATATCTTGATGAGGAATTATTAATTACGGAAAACACTGTTATTTGGTCAGTATCAGGGCATGTAAAACGATCTTTTGATTTCTGTGATGATGGACAAAAAGTTACACATGCTTTATTTACGTATTTTGTGAATCCAAATGATAAAATTGTTGATAGACATGATTCATCTTATGTTCCTCCGTTAGGAACAAGAACAAGATCATTGAATCAATTAAATGCATCAGTGCATGACTCTAGACAGAGTGGAACTAAGGAATTTGTTAAAGGTGGGTTTAGAGATAATTAAATAAAATAAATGGTTACGGGGCAGAAATAGACCTATCACCACGGTTATCTAGAGCTCTGGTTGTTATTTTGGAGGATTTGGCACATATTTTCTCGTTAGACGGGGCATTATGGGTTATTCATGTGCCATTTCGTGTTCGACGAGTTTTAGCAGCACCACGGGGATTGATTCTTGAACGATCACTTGAAAATTTAGAGCTTGGAATACGACCGTATGAAACACTATTTACAGCACATTCACCTAGGTTTTTTTCATTGATTGGACCGTTAGATGAGTTTGGTCTTGTTGTAACAGATGGAATTTATTCATTTGGGGCACATGATGAATTGGTTTATATTGGTAAGGGAGATGATGCATTGTTAGTGACAAGAAATCCAGAGAAAAAGCAGATAGATATATGGAAATGTTCATATGCAGCACAAACAGAACACTACCATCCTCGTCCAATGACAGGTGCATCATCATCAAGACGACGATCTTCGTTTGGGAGTTCAAATTATAATGATGGAGATGCAGATATCTATGGAACATCTTTAAAGTCAGAATTGAATATTACACTAGACAGAATGGCTTTTGTTAATAATAATCAGCTACCGGCATTGTTGGGTGAATCTGAAGGGCTTAGAAAAGAGATTTTTGTAACACATATTGAAAGTTTTCCGTCTCATTGCACGTAAGATATTTTTTTTTTTTTACATACTTTTTAATTATTAAGTAAACATACTTTTACGGTATTTTCTATTCGTCCATCACCGGGAATAGAGGTGGTTTCTATATTTAATAAAGAGGAGTCGAGTCTTTTGATTCTTACATTTAGGCGTGATGAAGGATTTTCCCCTTATTTAATCGATTCTGTTACAATTCCAGCTATTGGTGCTGCACCTCTTATTTCTAAATCTATGGAAAAAATACTGATATTTTCTATAAAAAAACCTATTCTTAAGTTATCAGCGCCATGTTCTCCAGATATAGAGGTTAAGATTAATTATACTAAGGAAGAGATAATTGAATTGGTTCATCCTGTCGGCTGCAAAGTATCTTTAAAAAGATCTGATGGTACTTTAAGAAGAATTTTTTTTGATTTGGAATATAAGACTGTTTTGGTTCAGAAATGTTTTGAAGCTTTCAAGGTTATTCTACCGTACAGGGATTTTGAATACTTTCATGCTGCTTTTCTGCATCAAAAATCGGATAATTCAAATTTTCATGAATTTAAATCGTTTTCTGTTATATTGTTTTCTTGTTTTTTATCTGGTAGCATACAACCTAGGCATATTCAAAATAAAATAGATGGAAATTTTTCTAATGAAATAATTGAAGTGATTATTGAGGCGAATAGTTTTTGTCAAAGAAATGATATGTCAATTATGAGAAAACATTTGTCTTCCATTTTACAATGTTTACATATTTTAAGTGAAGATTTTAAATTTGATTCTGCTACATTATTGTATTGTCGTCAAATAATACCTGTAAAAGCACAGATGGCATATTGGTTAGGATGGTCTGCATTTGTAGAAAAAGATATATTATATGATGAATTTATGACAACTATAGTATTTGATAAAGGCTGGTATTTTGTAATAAAAATACTAATTTAACATGTATTAGTACGACTTGAGCATCTTAATGTGCCTCAATTTCCTTCAGAACCGTATTCTGTTTATCATAATTTAATCTTGATGTTAAAAGAGAAAAAGTATGTCCCAGTTCCATCTATTATGAATATTGCAAAAACCGATTTAGAATATAAGAATTTAAACTATATACAGGGTTCTAAGACAATATCACTTCTTTCTAAAACTATTTTCTCGCTATACGAAACTTTACTTAATCCTAAATTACCTCTTCAAGATGTTGTTACACAAATGGTTGAACATAAGTTTACTTTAGATCATTTAAAACGTTTACCTGATGCTGTTTCTATACCATTAAGAGATGCAATAAGATATTCTCAGGAGAATCCTTTGCCAAACTGGGGAGTTGAAGCACTTCGACTTATTGGTAATTTTTTTGTTAACTTTTAGAAATAATATCTAACTGTATTCTAGATAGGAAGGATCTTGAATATCATATTACTGTTGGTGATGAAAGACCTCGTCGATTTCCTCCAACTCTTTCTGTATTTTTTTGTTTAATGTTTAATACGTATTAAATTTTTTAGGTAAAAATTCCTGAACCAAAAGATACTAAGGCAATATGTCAAGAAGTTTTGGATCCTGAGATTCATATATCCTTTGATCGCTTTTCTGAGGAAGATCATAAATTTGTTACAAAGCTTATATTTCGTGAAGATCGACGTTTACAAGAAGTTTCAAAGCTTCTTCAGATATCTAAACAAGCTGTTGCTAGAATTGATTTGCGTCCTGAAATGAGGCGAGTTGTTTGCTGATATTATATTTAATAATTACATTTTTAGTGAACATGAAATTGTTGTTGTTCAACAAACTCTTGCTCAAATTATTGCTATTCGAACTTTATCTATTCCTGTTGGTAGAGGATTGTATTTTTATAGCTCAAAAACTCCATTGCCAACTGAGAAATTTCCAATACCGGGCTTTAATTTTACTGTAAAAATAAAACCCTTGCAAGTTCAAGTACCTGTTGTAAAATCATTTCTTGATGATCAAACCACGACCTGGGGATTGTTTCATAACGGAACTGCTGCTGCTTTAAGCATAACTAATGATACTAAAGACATTAGTGCATCGTGGATTGTATATAATAAGCCAAATGAACTTTCCAATAGGCATGCTGGATTTTTATTTGGACTTGGATTAAATGGGCACTTAAAGTCTATGGCAACTTGGCATGCTTTCAATTACTTGACGTCGAAGCATACAATGACATCTATTGGTCTTCTTCTTGGACTTTCTGCTTCTTTTATAGGGACTATGGATCCTACTATAACCAGATTACTTTCTGTGCATGTATTAGCTTTGTTGCCTCCAGGGTCATCTGAGCTCAATTTATCTACATTGACTCAAACAGCAGGGATTTTGGGTATAGGATTATTGTATTATAATACTCAGCATAGAAGAATGAGTGAAGTTCTTTTAATGGAAATTTCGAAATTTTCCCCTCCTGGGCAAGAATTTAGGGATGAAGGCTATCGTCTTTCTGCAGGATTTGCTTTAGGGCTGATTAATATTGGAAAAGGTCAAAATTTAAAAGGCTTACAAGATCTTCATATTGTTAAGAGTCTTGTGTCGTGTATTTCTGGTGGTAGACATGAGGAAACTTCACAAAATTTGGACATGACTTCTTCTGGTGCTGTGATTGCACTATCTTTAATATATTTAAAAACTAATGATGAGGATGTCGCTAAAAAAATAGAGATACCTGCAACCGAGCATCTTTTAGATTATGTAAGGCCTGATATTTTATTATTAAGAGTGTTGGCAAAGAATTGTATCTTATGGGATAAAATCGATTCTACATTTGAATGGATCAAAAATCAACTTCCTCCTATATTAAGAGATGAAGTATTACTTACCGGTAAAACTAGTCTTGATTCAAATGATATGGCATTATTTAATATAATTTCTGGGGCCTGTTTTAGCATGGCCCTTCGTTTTGTGGGAACAAGAAATGAAAATGCTAAAAAATGTTTATTACATTTTTTAGATAAATTTATGAATCTTTCCACTCTAATAGGTATGTTATTTATTCTAAATTTTCTCTCATTAATCTGATAGCGTCTACCCATGATCAAAAGCTTTGCAAAACTACTGTTAAGAATTGTTTAGATGTTTTATGCATATCATCTAGTTGTGTTATGACTGGTTCTGGTGACCTAGATGTTTTACGAAGACTTAGGAAGTTGCATGGGCGTACAGATGCTGATATAACATATGGAAATCATATGGCTACGCATATGGCTATCGGTATTTTATTTTTAGGAGGAGGACAATATAGTCTTGGAAATTCAAATCTTTCGATAGCTTCTATGATATGTGCATTCTATCCACAATTTCCAAATTCTGCATGGGATAATATTTCACATCTTCAGGCATTTCGTCATTTATGGGCAATTTCATGTGAATCGAGGTGTTTAATTGCTCGAGACGTCAACACTTTACGACCAACATTAGTACCCATTGCTTCTGATTCATCTTATACATTTTATGATGCTAAAAATGCTGTTGCGCCTTGTTTATTGCCCCCGCGTGATGATATATCTATAATTCAGACATTAAGCCCTCAATATTGGCAAGCTTCTTTAGCTTTACATACCACTCCTATCTCTCCTCAAAAAACATCAACAATGTATATTTCTAAAAGAGTTATGGATTCACAAGAATGTTTCAATCTTGAACCTTTATCTCAACCAAGCATAGAAAGATCAATATTAAAAATGTTTTTATCTGAATCATTACTTTCAAATGAATTTTATTCTATGATATCAAGATTAGAGCTTTCTTCGCAATTTATTATTGATCGTTAGTATAATTGATTATTTTTACATCTTTTTTAATCCTATAAATAGGTGCATTGCAACAAAATGAAGCAATTAATAGTAAATTACTTTTACTTTCTGATATAAAAAAAGAAAATTCCGCTAAACTTTATGGAATCCAGCTTCTTCTTGTTTATGCTGAAAATATATCTACTGGGCTTCTTACTTCCAAGTATTCTGGCTTTCGAAATAGGTTTCTATCAGATGATTTTCTAAGTCTTTTACGTCTTAGAACATGGAATGCTTCACAATATTAAATTATAATCTTAAAGAAAAATACAAGTTAATGTTATTAGAATTTTATTAAAAACAATTTCTTTATGGGCTAATTTTTTCAATGATTATTTAATTTTTTTTAAATATTTTTAAAACTCAACTTTTATCAACGATTATATTAATTAATGGCTGGTCTTGTAAATTATAGTGATTCTGAAGATACAGAAGAGTGTTCTGAGGAAGATGCACGTAAATCTGTTAAACGAAAGGAATTAGATGGCGTATCTGATTCTTCTTTTTTTCCTATTTTAACAAAAGAAAATATTTTGAAACTTCCAAAAATTGATAAGGAATATGAACTCGAAGATACAAAAAAATCTCTTTTTTTAAATAACGATGTTATGGGTGAACATGTTTCACTTTCTTCATTGCTTCCAGCGCCTAAAAATGATTTAAAAATGGCTCGGTCATCAAGAAATAATGGAACAAAAAAATTGAATATAAAAATTGAAAATAAGCATAATTCAGTGATTAAAAATACTATTTCTAAGGATGGGAATATGAAAAATGATTCTACTCAGTCAGATATCCCTTTATTTTCATTAGATATAGAAAAATCAAATGTAAATGAATATGAGCAAACTATGTTAAATTCTTCATCTTATATACCAATGCTAGTTAAAAAACAAACCCTTTTGGATAAAAAACGTAATGATAGTATTGAAGATGTAAAATTAAGTGAAAAAAAACAGCAAAATGTTCATTGCAGTGAAATATATCGTGTTGACAAAGATATAGATGTTTCAGAATATACTTATTCATTAACTGAAGAGAAAAATCAAATTTCTCGTAAAGAAAAAGATGTTGAATCCGTATGGAGCTTGTTTAGATTTATTTTATGCTAATTAATAGATGAGGATTTATGGAAAACGTAGATCAGAACAAGGACCCGTTAAATTTTTAGAAGTTAATGCAGAAGAAGAGTATAATACAAATGAAATTATGAAGAGAAAGGGCATATTGGTAGAAGCTGTATGGATTTTTTTTTTTTTTCAATACACTAATTATTTTAAGCCACAACCTATACGAGCAATAGGTGCCGGAAGACATCAAATTACAACTTTACTTAACTCTGCTATATCCCAAAGAGAAGTTTTCGAGGAGACATTTGCTGCAAATAAAGAGAGCAAAAGGTTTTTGTATAACAATTTTATTGTTTTAATTTAATCGTTTTAAAGGCAATCTGGAAAAAAATATGGATTTTAATAACTATAGAATAATTCTTTTTTACGATTTATGTCATTGGGTCCATCTGAACTTGTTTTATGTATATGTTGATTTTTTATATTGGATTGTAACCTAAATTGTAGTTTTCTGAAATTTAATATTTTTAAAAAAAATTATTGAAATAATTTTATTATATATTGGGTAGTTCTTATATAAGTTTTAAAGGAATATTAGCTTATTTATCTTGTTATATAAACTCTATATGTTTTCTAATTATGTATTAAAGATTCTTTTAATGAGATCCTTTTAAAAAGTTAATATATACCAACAGAAAAATTAATAATCTAACTTTTTTGGTTATTAGGCCTTGTAATTGGCCATTGGTAGTAAATAATATTAATCGTATTCCCTAAAATGTTACATTAAAAATAAGAATATTAAAAAATGATATACAAGTTTTTGGAATAGATTAGTAGTTAAATGTATTGTGCTTTTCGGAGATAAAGTAAATGGTGATTTATTCATCCATGGTCCAAGATTGATATATGTTGATGGATCTAGGAATTGAGTGTCGGTGAAATAACAATAACTGTTTTTGAAATAATTATTGAATTTTTCTATATAAAAATTAGAATATTTTAATACTTATAAAAATATGTTAATTTCCTAAAGCAGATTGTAACTCAGAACGCGAAATATATCCTATAAGAATTGCATCATTACTATTATTTATTACAGGAAATCCCCTGTAAGCGTAGTTTTTAAGTAAGAGTTCTATGTAATTTAAATTATTTATTAAAAAAAAAAGGGAATGACCTAAAGTTTTTATTGTATGCCCTTTAGCAGTAATAGTTACTAAATTGTTCGTTTTTGTGATATAATTTTCTATGGTATCATGTTTGATATCTAGTTCTTTACTTAAATACGGATAATTATTTATATAAATCCAGTTTTCATATATTCCGTATTTTCCAAAAGCATCTCCAACCCATTTACTTATTACTACTGCAATTATAATTGGTAGTAAATATGTTAAAGCACCCGTTAACTCGAACATAATAATTACCAAGGATACTAATATATTAAAACATATTTATTAAATGATGAAAAAATCACCTGTCATTCTTGTTACTCCAGCAAGTGCAGACACTGCACCTATAATAGAATATATTTCTGGTGCAACACATTCTACACCGGGCTTACATGCACTAAAAATTCGAGCAGAAGGTACTTTATGCTGTATATACTGGATAATTATGCCAATTAATCTTCCATATAAAGCTCCTATAACCATGGATGGTAAAATAATTCCAGAGGGAACTTGTAATCCAAAAGTAATAACACAAAGAAAAGTTCCGAATATTGTTGCAAGTAGAAGCATGAGTGCTGATGATAGAATATTATCTGTTCTATAAAAAACGTTAAATATTTATTATAAAATAAATCAAGTTATTACAAGCAGAAACCAAGAGCGTCATTTTCATTACATTTTTGAAATAATTTTGCCAGAAGTTTATAATGATGAGATCTAGTAAATTAATAGTGGCATTTCAAAAAAATGTAATTATTACTTCATAAAAATATTTGAATAATTGACGAGACCAGTTATAAATACAACAATCAATACTTCTTGAATAGGGAACCTTGATATCTGATATTTATATTTAAATTTTAGTATTTTTTCATTTAATTTAATAAATGCATGTCCATATAATCCCTATATTTAAATTAAATTTGTAAAAAAGTATAAAAACCACTACCCCTATTATTCCTAATAAAGAGATTGGAATAAGCTCAAAACTATACCATTCTATTTTAAAGAAAGCCTGATAAATAACAAGTCTTCCATCCCTAAATGGATTTACAAACTGAATAATGTCAATAAAAATATAATTAATAGTTTATGACCTTCAAAGACATAGCACCAATCATTGCACATACAAAACTTTTCCACATAGTTTTATCAGGAAAATAATATGATAATTGCTACAGTTGTTAAGTTTGAAAAATAATGGCAAGCAAAAAAACCTCAAGAGTGAATAAAACACCGCCAATAGGTGCGCCAAATGCTACAGAAGTTCCTGCTGCTGCTGCTGCTGACAATATTTCCCTTCTTTTAGCTTATATATTCTTTAATTTGAAATAGCCTATTTTAAATTGGATGGAATACCTTGATTTTCCTTAGAAGTACTAAAAATTTTAAAAAAAAGGTCTGCAAAGCAGCAGGCTATATGAATTAAAGGACCTTCTTTACCAATCCATAAACCAGATGCTATAGAGAAACACTATGAAAATAAGGATGGTGTCGGTTAATCGATATATATACATACTACACTTAAACTTTTGATAAGTAGTATCCATTTTCCAAAAAAATTATGCATAACAAAGCCACTGAGTATAGTTTTTATTTCAGATATTCCACTTTCTTTTGCATAATGTGCATAATTGATAACTAAAAATGATGAAATGCCTCCAAAAAGCGTCTTTTTTTATTATTTTAAAATCTCGATTTTATAAAAATACATACAACAATGATAACATAGAAAATATATGAGATAATGTACGATTTTCTTCTTGATGAACTAATCAAGTCTCCCCATGAGATCCAATCACTACATGTCTTCTCTAATTGCTTTGTCAATATCAATATGTTTAAAAAAAACAATAGATATACCGTCATCTGGAATCCAACAACAAAAAATGTGGTTCAAATAAAATCCTGATTTACAATACCCTTCTCGAATATCTGAAAGCCAACCAGAAACAATATCTATAAAACCTGATATAACACCAATAGAAATACCTTTTTTATTAAAAAAAACCTTGCCAACAAAAATTTCATTTTTATATTACCCGTGGCAACAATAATAAACCATACTTGGTTAAATTCCCAAAAACGTATTGCTTTCCCTCGAATACCTTTTAATTCTCGAAGCTTTTCTTTCCGATATCTTTCTTTTGTATTTTCATCTACCCAATCTAAATATCATTTAAAAAAGAATAAATTATATAATATCTTATAATACCAATTGTATAAAAGTCATTAACATTGTATTCTGATTCTTTTTTCTTTAATGATTCTAACGATATTTTATTCGTCGATGGTGTTAATGAAATATCCTCATTTTGCTTATTTTTTTTTAAAAAAAAAGACTTATCTGTATATATGTCTTCTGGTTCCTTTAGAAAATCGTCTTTTTCCTCATCTTCTATGCTTTTTTTTTTTTTTTTTTTCAAAAAAATCGTTTCTTTTATACATCAATAAATCTCCTCTAAACAATATAATTTACTTATTTAAATCATATTCTTTGTGAGACTTCTTCTTCTCATTAACATTATTGACTGATTTCTTAAATTCTTGATCTAATTCAGGATTTTCAAGAAATTTTCTAGAATACATTTCATAGACGTTGGATATCTATTACGATCTGTCCTGGAGATCAACCTTAGAAAATATCGCAAATATAAGCTCTAGAAAATGCGCTATAATATTCTTAATTAATAGAGAAATCAGTCTGTTATTAATATTTTTTGCTTTTTTTGGGTGTTATTTGAAAAAAAGTAGCAAATGGCCTTATTATATGACTCAAAGTTTCTATAAATTTTTTGATATAAATAATTAACAAATTAAATAATAGTTCGTTAATTGAGGGATTACGTACTAAATATCTTGAGAATATTAATGACAGTATTGGTGAGAGAGTGATTGGTAGTAAGAATAAGGTGTCGAATAAGAAAAAGAGGTTTGGATCGTCAGAAAATGTCATTGATCATAAAAAGATTGTTTCTTTTTATCTATCAGAAGAAGATTCTATGTCAAGTTTTAAAGAAGATGAAGTTTTTGATGAGGATAAATCGGTTGATATAGTTTCTCAAGGATATGATATGGAAAGATCCATTAAACGAAAACAACGTTATGCAAATGAATCGCTATCAATTTTGTCGGAAAAGAATGCTTCGAATATTGGAGAAAGTGATTCAGATGATTTGGAGTTATGTTTTTTGTAATAGTTTTGTTTTATATATGATGGATTGATGTTAAATAGGAAATATTTATCTAAAGAAAAGGTTAAACTTAAGTCGAAAAGTATGGATATTTTTAGAAGAGATTCAAAGGAGGATTTAACGGCTATTATGAAGAATCAATGTTTAATTTCTGGTGATTAAGTATTAAATTTTTTTTAAGAAAAGCTGATTTAAAAGGTTCTGAAAGTAAACATATGAGTAGACAATATAAAGCGCAATCAAGAGAGTTAAAGAATAATGAATTAACTATTTCTTGTTCTAATGATGTTTTAAGTAAATCATTAGAAAGCATTTATCGAAACGACATGAGTTATAATCCATATTCGAGTTATATGGAAGAGGGATGTTTAAATTTTTCTCGAAAATCATATCCATTTTGCCAATCATCTTCTCATAAGAGATCATCTTTATTAACTATTTTGATAAAAACAGGAATGAAAATACAGACTAATCCTCTTGCTGATATATTTGCTTGTTTTTCAGGAAAAGGTGATCTTAATCCTTTAAAGTTGAAAATATATCGTCCGTCAGGAAAAGATCCAAAAAGGCCTGTTTCTGTTGTTATAAAACGAATTGCTACTGTTTCTGATGTAATTGGTTTTTCTTTGTATTGTTATATAGAACAGAAGATGGAACCAAGGCTTACTAGTGAGCAATTAAATCCAAACATGTGGACTTTACGTATTGTAGAGGAGGATGGTGAATTGGATCATGATTTTCCAGGTTTTTTATTATATTTTTTATTTAATTATTGATTGTTTTAGCTCTGGATAGAACAAGATTTTTATCAAAATTCGGTTTTGATGAATTTGCTCTTGTTGAAGCGACATCTACACAATGTTTTTTTATGAAATTCTTATATATTGTTAACATTTTTTAGTTTTAGAAAACGAAAAATTAACCCCATTTAACTTTAAAATTAATATTGATCATTTTAATTCTTAGATAAAAAATCATTTACTATACTATATGTCCTGGACGTTTTCTTTATACATATCCGAGAAAAAAGATTGTTTCTAAAGATTTGATTTTTTAATACTTCTGAAGATTCGACTTTATTTTTGTATTGGAACTTTGAGAATTCGGTATTAGGCGTTATGAATAAAACATATATTATCGATATTTTTAATGAAATTTATAGAAGAGATAATTTAGATCAGACTAGGTTTATTATGCGTATTCTAGAAATTGATACTTCTTTATCAAATAATTGTATAGTTAATGATTTGAAAAATTATTATGAATTAGAATTGATTGAACTTATTTTATAATGCTTGAATTTAGAAGGTTTTTGTTTAATAATTCTCTGGTATTTTTAATGAAAATGAGGGGAGTACTTGTCTAATATATATTTTTCTAGTTTTTTTGAATGAGATATTTAAGTTAGATGAGACACCAGAAAATAAGAAATTTATTGTATTAAACAAACTAGCATGTAATTTATATAATGAAATATCATATATGGATGCTTAGAAAATTTTAGTTAACTATTAAAATAAGTTTATAGTTTGGAAACGTCATTCTATGTCTTTTATGAGGTTTGTTTTTTATTATATGTTTTTCTTTATTAATTTATTAGACATCATGAGCTTGTATTAGTTATTAATCGTGATTATATTCATATTATGTCTTTTGTTTCTTTTTTATTATAAGATAAAGATTTTGATAAGGTATAGGATTAGAGAATTTCTGATGTATCCAAAACAGTTAGTTGCATTTTTTATATTACAAATGTTTATTTCATATAAAGCTGAGTATCCTGCAACAGCAATTATTAGTTACAGAAAAGTTGACAAGTTATCCCTTTTCAAATTATCTTCTTTTCTTTAAAAAAGATATTCATATAGATAGTTTACAGTTATGAAAGAAAAAGAATTAAAAAGGTAATACTTTTTTTGTTTTAGAAGCTGCTAATTTTTTTTAATAGATATGATTTTGATATATCTACAAAAGATGTATCTTTGATTATTACAAAAATTAATACGCTTATTACTTCTATTATTTATTTATTTACTAGAATATAGTGAACGCTTATTTTTTAAAAAGAAACAGGACTATGTGATTTATATATATACATTTTTTTATTAGACTTGATTATATCGCTCATAAATTATAGTGGTATTCATCGTTAAGATTAAGGTAAATGAGAATTCATTAAGATATAGTTACGATGATTGAAAAGGAAGATATTGTCATACAACATCTCTTGCCGGTTCCACATACAATTGTAACATCTGGTACGGCCCGCTCAATTCACCTTCAGGATTGGAGTGTAGTGAGTACGAAAGATTCCATATTGACATCTCAAGAAATTCACCAATATTCCTTTCGTTTGTCTATTCCTATTCCTGAAATGACATTTGGTAAAAATAGTGTGGAGATAAAACATAGTTCAGGTTGGAAGATGATATTTACAGCCTATGATGCATTGGAAGGAGTAGATAAGACAGGAAAAGAGGTAATTCAAGTATCATATGCAAAAGAATGGGTAAAAAATAGGTACGTTATATAGTGATTATGAGGTAGTTATGTTTGTTGAGAGTAAATGAAGAGATAAGAGTTGTGAAAGTATCGAACCTAGTAAGTCTTATGATTGGACATTTACGACAGCGTATCGGGGTACTATATGTTATGAGGTAGGATTATATTATATGTTATGGAGATGTTTTAGTGATATACTGATAATTAATTGTAGAATGGTAATGATATAGCTGATAATGAAATAATGTTAATTCGGGCAGTAAAAAATAAGACATTAGCTACAAAAGCAGAAAAAGATCAGGATAAGAATATAGATGACGTAGATAAAGTTGTAGTGCCTGTGTTTGTGCTATCCGATGAAGTAATTCCTCTTGATAAATTAAAACGACAGGATCCTATTTTATTTTTTGAAGAAGTTGTTCTTTATGAAGATGAATTGTCTGATAATGGGATGTCTTTGCTTAGTATTAAAGTGCGTGTTATGCCGGAGCGTCTTTTATTACTACAGCGTTTTTTTATGAGATTAGATAATGTTATGTTTCGAATTCGTGATACTCGTGTATATATTGAATTTTCTACAGGAAAAGTGCTTCGGGAATACATTGAAAAGGAAGCTCCATACCATGAAGTTTTAGAGGTATGTAGGAATCCTTGTTTAATGGGCTTTAAATAGGCATTGGGTGAGGTTTTGAGCTATAAATTTAAGAAAAAATAATATATACATTTTGAATTAAGCAGAGAATGGATGATGTTCTTTTCTGTTTATTTTTTTCTTTTTAAATATGCTCTTTATTTTATTTGTTTTTCTTTTTTTTGTGCTTTTTTTAAAGCTCGGTTTTCTAAATTTTTGATTATAGCAATATTTTTAATGTATATTAGAAGATTTCGTCACAGCAGAACGACTTTGGTATTTTTTTAACTGATCCGGCGTGGGTAGCTTCAGTGTTACCAACGTGTGAAAAAACTTTGGAAGCTTTGAAAATTGGTTAGAGTTTTCTTAATAATTGTTTTACTGGTTATTGTTACTTTATTTGGTAAAAATATTTGTTATTGTGGTTTTTTGATTATTTTTTTTAAGATTTTTATTTTTCAGGTAATATTAAAATTATTTTTTAAAAGTATATTTGGTAATATTGGTAATTTTGATAGATTTGTTAATTTCTTTATGTCTTTTGTTTTATTATTTTACTCACGTTATTCTTTTTTTTCTAATACACATCAATGGACCCGGAATATGCAAATGTTATATTGGACGAATCAAATTTCTATGAAATCTCATGTAAGTTTTGTCTGCTTTGTTTTTATTGACATTTTCTTTTAGTCTCATAAAAGATTTTATATCAATTTTATAAAAAGAAACTATAATGAATGTTTTTTTATACCTAGAAAATTATATAAAAAAGATATTCAAAACATTCCTAAAGATCTATTGAAGAAAACATTACCTATGTTTTCTTCATTATCAAGTGTTTTTTATGATAAAAAAGATAATGGTTTTTCGCCTACTCTTCAGAAAATTGCTTTATGGGTAGCATCAGCATTGGAATGGTATTCTCCTCGCAGTGTAAGTATTCGGAATACAAAGATGTTATATGGACATTGTACCGAACAAAGCGTTCATGATTTGGATCGGAATTTTTGGTATTCAAGTATTTAGTTAGTATTTTTTGGTAAAAAAAATTAATGTTACATAGAGCATGCTCTTCCGCCTTCTTTCCAAACATGGTTTCATATTACTTTATTGCATGTTTGGATGCTGATGGTGCGTATACGCGCACTTCCTCAAAAAACTAGTAAAATGTATCAGCAAGAACTTGTTAATCATTTTTTTGAAGATTGTGAATATAAAATGAGAAATAATTACAAGGTATGGGAAGTGATTGTGTTTAAAGTTACTTACATGATTAGATACATAGTGAACGGATTATTTCTTTTCATATGAAAGACTTGTTAATGCAGTTTAATGGTTCTGTATTTGCATATGATGAAGGTATGTATAGAAATGATTGTATACTTGCGTTGGCATTGTGGAGGTAAATGGAATGGTTTTATTCTAAGTAATTAAAATGTTGATTGATTATAGAAATTTATATGCTGGAAGAACAAAAATAAACGTCTCGTTTCTCGCTGCATCTGTTTTATACGTACGTAATACGCTGTTTGAGCTTGATAATATGTTGGATGAAGATGTTCAAAATGCAAATATACGTTTTTTACGGATTTCAGATATCTTTGAATTAAAAGATTAATAGTTAAATTTTGTATATTAAAAATAAATATTTTGTAGTACAATATTTTGAAAATATTATATAATTGATACTATTCATTTTAACAGTGAAAGAGCGTGTCTACAATGTTAGATATTGTAGGTGAATAGTGTTTCTATATTTGTTAATTTTGTAAAGAGATGTAGAAAATTTACTTTCAGTAGAATTAGTTCCCAACACGTACTTAAATAGGGATTGCTTAGGTCTGGATTATCAATTTCTCCATTATATATTCCTTCTCCATGTTTTTCATTGGAACTTAAAAAATAATTGAGTTTAGGATGTTTTTTGATCAGTTTTTGTATTAAATTTAAAGATTTTATAACAGATTTTTCGGGAAATCCCAGTAAGACTGTGAAAAGGCGCTTTATAAAAGCAGCCGCTCTTAATAGGTTTAAATTCTTATCTTGAAAAAAAATATAATCAAAACATTCTTCTAATATTTCTATTTCACTTAATTTGGTAAATGAATTGTCATTATTTGATATATTATCATCCTGTTTTTTTGATTTATAAACGATATCAGCTTCTATGTAAGAATTTAAAGACATAGGAATCATAATTGAATATAAATAAAAAATAAATGCTGATAAATCAAGATTTATGGTTTCTTTCATTTGAGCTTCTATTGTAAGTAGAATATATAAGAAAGATATTTTGTTTACCTTGTTGAGAAAGTAGCTTGAAAGCAACAACTATGCATAGAAGTCCTCCTTTTGTATTATTTTTTATTGATATGTTAAGATTGACACTAAATGTATTTTCTAACAATTCCTTCAATAATTTTAATAAATCTTCAAAAAAATCAACATTAATGAGATGAGAAAATCTATTATTTGTTAAAAAAATTATAAAAAAATGCTACTACTTTTCTAGGCCTTCTAAAGAAGCATAAATATGATTTATTAAACCGTTTCGTAATATTTGAAAATATGTTGTAAATATTAATTTTAATATTTTTCCTTGAATTTTTGCTTTTTCTTGATTATTTCTTTTGATACTATCCATTTCATTTTCTATTTCTTTTTTTTCCTTCTCTAGTTTTCTCATTTTTTTGCTCATAAATTGTTTTTCATGTTTTCTTTTACGAGGATTATTTATTTTCTTTTCAGATGGTATATTAGATTGAGAAAGGAATTCCAATTTCAAAAAAATGTTCAAGACCTAATAACGTTAATGAGAATTTAAAGGTAAATTGTAACTATACTTTATCATTAATATTATAGTTTTTCTTTTTCATAGCATTCGTTAGTTTTTTTACTATTTCTAAACTTATTTCTCCTTCTTTATCATTTTTAAATAATTCTTCTATTGTTTTTTTGCACTCATTAAATGAAACATCTGTTTTTTTGTGTGTTAGTTTAGTAGAAATTATGTCTAAAAGCATATCTCGATAGTTAAAATGAGGTGCCGAAAGTAATAGATAACAAATACATGAAAATGATATATCAGAAAGAAATTGTTGTGGTGATTTCTTTGGAAATTTATATCCAGCTAATTTATCAATATTTAATCATAAATTGAAACTATTTTTGTACCTTTAATTGTTCTTGATAAAAGAGATACATATTCGTGATAATTAGAAACTAGTAATTCTTCAAATAAACGGCGCTTTTTTATCTCTTTAGAAACAGAAGATGCTTTTTCGATTTCTGTTAATGGACGAATAGAATATCTTAGTATATTAAGAAAAAAACACAAAATAGTTCTAAAAATCTGAACTTACCCAGGAATAATGTCTCTATATACTGCAAGTTGTGTTAATAATCCTAAACGCTGAATAGATATCGTATTACATATAGTCATATTGTATAATATTTTCAATTGCCCAATCTATGCATAAGATAAATAATTGATATTAATAAATCATACATATACACATTTTCTTCCGGATTTTCAATAATTATTTGTGCTATTGATGCTAATTTTTCTTTTATATCTTTTTCTTTTATATCTTTTTCTTTTTTATCTTTTATTTCTATATCTTTTGTTTCATTTTTAGCTTTAATAATCTCTGGTTCTATTGAAACTTTTTTCCCTGTATTTTTTTCTCTTTTTAAACGAACTTGTCCATCTCTTGTTTTGATTGGTAGTGTAAATGTATTTGATAAATCTTCTACTAAGTTGAAACTACGTCCCATTTTTTCATATGGTAATTCATCTCCCTGATGATCTCTTTCATAATATATATATGTATTATCTTTTTTTCTCTTTTTTCTCTCTATTTCTTTTTTTTTCATTTTCTTGTTAAACTTTTTTAATGGTAGATTTGATGTTAAAATTCCTGCTTTTTTCGAGATCTTGTCTTTGCTTATTAGATCTATCTTTCCATTCATTTTTTCATTCATTAATTACTCTTAATTTGCTTTTTTCCTTTATACTTGTTTAATTTATTACATTTATTTTATCAAAAAAGACTCTGAAAAAAGTAGTTCTTAAATAATATTTGTTAAATTCCTATTGAATTTATCTTTTTTTCTGCTTTTCTTATAATTTACAACTCTTATATCTCCTCAGCCCGTGCACTTGACGTCTGGTCAACCTCACAAAAAATCAAGTATAGAAATATCAATAAAATAAGCAATATCAAGGCTTTTTTATGTCTAATCCCGAGCTTAAGGTCATTCACAGACTCATTAGAAGGGTTGGATGTGCTTTTTATGAGGTAAAAGACCGTATTCTTCTTGATGCATTATTAAAGCACTCTACGTAATTTTTAATATAAAAAAATACAAGAAAAACATGATTTGATTTCCGTTTTAGACTAAGAGATGATCATTTGTCAATGATTATGGATATGCAATTGAAAGAGGTTCGAAGAATATGTGGAGGATTGAAAGAAAATCGAATGATTGATGAGTATATTAATCAGAAATAATAAATAGGTTTAATGATGGAAAAAGATATCATAGTCGTATGGATACAAGAGAAGGATATTCACGTCCGAATGGACGTACATATTATTATATTAATTATCGTGCAACTATAGATGTAATTAAGTGGAAAATACATAAGCTCGTTAAGACAGTTGGAGATCGTATGACAAAGGTTAGGGGGGGATAATACGAATAGGAAAAGGGTTAAATGATTTTTTAGGATTATGATACAAAGGGTTATATATGTCCAGTATGTATGAGACAATATACGAGTTTAGATGCGGTTTCTTTAGTAAGTCCAGATGCAATGAGTTTTTTATGTACAGATTGTGGAACTGCATTAAATGATAATGAAGAAAGTTTTGAAGTTAAAGATAGCCAAGAGAGACTGTCTCGTCTGATGAGTCAAATGAGTAAAATTATATCTAGTTTGAAGGAAGTTGATGAGATTGTGGTTCCAGAGTAAGTTTTAATGATTAATATTTTATAAAATGGGTGATTTACGATGGTTGATATATTTTTATATTGTTGTTATAAATTTAGTATATCAACTTGGATATATATATATATTTATTGCCTTATATATTAAATTTATTTTCTTTTTGACTAATTTATATAGAAACACTTTCATCATGGCAATAGCTAATGCTATTCCTCCTGATTTGGACTCTGTTTCTTTATCAGAATATTTGGAACCTGTTTCTACGAACACTGTTACTGCATCAACAGTATTTCATTCAACCGCTGCAGAACCTTCTATTTTGATTGACTTTGACATGGAATCTAAGTCTATGACTAAGGATTTTGGTAAAAAGGAGAAACAAGTATCTTCTCTGACTGAAAATGATTTGCCTATTTGGCATTCTCAATCTACGATTATGAATGATTTTACTGATACAGATAATTTATATAAAAATATCAACTCTGAAGATTTTCTTGATTTTCAAAATAATGGCTTAAAAGATAATGTTTCTAAAAAAGAGAAGCCAGAAGCAATTGAAAATGGTAAATTATAGATCATAAATTTTAAAATGTTAATAAAAATAGCTGTTGCTGAGTATTATGCTAAATTGCGTGCACGGAAAGATACTGAGATAAAAGATGAAACAAAAGATTTGGATTATGATGATTTTGATAATGATTTTGAAGATGTTGATGACTTAGAAATAGGTAGTTTTTTAAATGATGATTATTTAGAGTTACAAAAACGTCATCATGATACAAATGGCCTGGAAAAATAAAGATCACGCTAAAAAAATACTAATAATAATAGTTTTCATTTTTGAGGTAAACGATTGGGTTTTTTTTAAAGTAATAATCAAAAATTATAAAACTTAAAAATATCAAAATAATTTGAATATATAATTTTTATTTGAGAAATTAACAGACTAAAGAATCTTCCTTGGATATTCATCTGTTCTTCTCTTATATATAATATATGTTAATAATAATATAATTTGTATTATTATATTTATAATTATAAAAAATTTAATATTAGAATTAATCGATGTAATTTTTTCTGCAATACTTTCTGATAATAAATTAAGCATTAAAAAAGTTTCGTTTCTTTGTTTATATTCAAGTAAATATGAAATTGATCTTGACATTTTATCTGAAAATATATTAATTATTTCTTCTTCGTTTCTATAAAGTTTGGATTCTGAATTAGATATAGCTTTAGATAAAGAATTCCTAAGATTATAAATGTAAGATTCTTTATAAAAAGTACGTCTTACAAAGATTCGTTTATATTTTTTACAGTATTTTTAATTATTAATTGTTCGTTAGTTATATTTAATAGCTGATTTAAAAGAGTAGGTAAGTCATTTAATATCTTAGCCTTTTT
Organism: Pneumocystis murina B123; assembly: GCF_000349005.2. Taxonomy (NCBI): domain Eukaryota; kingdom Fungi; phylum Ascomycota; class Pneumocystomycetes; order Pneumocystales; family Pneumocystaceae; genus Pneumocystis; species Pneumocystis murina. Next base: position 381,892 of record NW_017802363.1, read on the forward strand.
CATTAGAAATTTCATTTTAAATATTTCAAAACATACGGAATTTGAGTTAGAATCATTCTTGATGTTTTTATCTTCCTTATGAATATCTGTATATATATATTCATTTGAATCTACATAATTATTTTTCATTTCATCTACTTCAAAACTATATATTTCAAGAGACTCTGTTCCATTTTCTGATTGTGTCTTGAAATTTTAGTTTATATGATATAAAATGGGTCATAATTTACAGAAATCCCAAAATAATAATCTGAAGGAAGATTTATTTGTGTTGTTTTAAAGCAGATAGTATCATTTAGTTCAATCTATAAACATTAAAAAAATTGAAGGAATAAAAACATACTTGTATTATTCCTCTAGAATATGAAAGTTTAAAAGTTAATGTTTCATTAGGGTTTTGGTAAATAATAGAACATGCACCAAATGCCTGAATTAACGGATTCTTGAATTTCGAATATTCCATAGATCCATCATTCAAATGTCCTCTAATAGAAGGCTATTCATCTTTAGAATAAATTTATAATAGTGTATTAAAAAATAAACTTTTTTGTTTAATCCTATATTTAAAAAAATCCCCAGTCCATCCCAACGATCTTTCGATCCAAAAACAATCCCAGTCTTTCCTCTTTCTGATGTATACCTTATTAATAAGTATGTTTTTACTTTTCTTTTCTATAATAAATACCATAAAGCAAATCCAAAATTTTCACTTTCTATATGGGTTAAGCTTAGCGAAATTTTTGCATACCACTCTTCGTGTATATTTCTATGTTTTTGCCATATTGATCCTGTATTTAACTCATATTCTGGTGATATAAAAACAATTCTATTCTCCTGAATTTTTACTGAGCCGTACATGTCCCAATTTTCAGATAGGGATTCTTCAAACGGAGAAAAAAGTGACATTCTTGAATCATAACAATTAATAACGTTTAAAAAATATAGTATCAATATAAAAATCATGCTTTATGTTTTATCTTATTAGAAATCTTTGTTCTTGTCTATTTTCCTTTTTTTTCTACCAAAAATTAACCTTTTTCGTTCCTTCAAAAACTATTTCCAAAAAAAAACCCTATAAAAATCATATTTTATCCTTTTTATATTATGTTTCTTCCTTTAATCTCTTCAGAACATCTTTTTTTAATTTTTTAATTTTTGCTACGTTGGACCTCGTTGCTGTGGTAATCTTTTGTATACAAAACAATTCGTTCTGAGAGCCTCTCGTTAAGATATCATTTCCTGAGATCCACTAGAAAAGCGGCAAGAGCTGGCAGAATATGTCTGAAATATCTGTAGTATCTGTCAAAGAACAAGCTGGTTCAGGATTGAATTTGAAATCAGAGCAAAATCTTTCTCATGATGAATCTGAATTAGCAAATAGCCCTCTTTGTGCGTTTTTTTATGAAGTAAATAGGATCAGGCAAGGGAATGATAGGAAAAAGTCTAGAGATAGTAAGAATTCGTCCCAGAGTTTATTGAGCAGTAGTTATAATCTTTCGAAAAAGGATTTGAGTGGTATTAAGACAGCGGCGTTTTTTAATCGACGATATGGAGGACTTCATAGTACAGAAAGTTTGAAAGAGAATACAGGACTTTATTTGAGACGGAATGCTATGCTTTCTAGGGCTACAGTTGATTCTGGAAATACTTTTGATGATTGTTTATCTATAAAAACATCCTCGGATTATGAAATGTATAATGGAAATAATGTATGTAAGGTCATTGATTCTCCATTGAAAGCTCCAACGGTTCATAATGTGGAATATCGTGAATATTATGATAAGAATCCATGTGTAAAGGAGCCTGAAAAGCCGGTTAATATTTTTAAAGATGAGGTCTCTGAAAAAATACCAGAGAAAAAGTCTTTTTTTTTGAAGGGGAGTCGAAAGAGTTCTGGAGGAAAGAATGTTGAAAAGAAGAGTACGCTCAGATCTATCTCTCTAAATATAAAGAATTTAATTACATCAATTGTATCGAATAGTGATGATCATACTAAACAATCTCAAATTGAAAATAATGGAGAGTCTTTGCAGAAAGAGAATGAATTTTCTGGATCGTCCGTATCACAAACGGAAAATGCTTTTGGGGCAAATTTATCTAATGAAAAAAGCAATATTACTAAAAGCACTTTTTCTGAGTTTTATAATAGAAATCTGAGAAAAGATATAAGGAATGCTAATGAAAATGAGGCGCCTAAAATGAAGGAGGACGTTCTTAAATGTTCTGTGGAAGATGAAGAGAAAAATAAGAATAACGATGTTACGGCTAGCGCTTTTGAAGATTTGAGCAATGGTTATCACATAACAAGAAAAAATTATCAAACATATGTTAGTAATGATAGCCAGGAAATGTTTCTTGATGACTTTAAATATAAATATGATAGTGATGATGTTCCATGTGATGATAGAATTGAAAATAATATTCAAAAGTCGAAATCTAATGTTGAAGAATCTTTGACATATGAATCAGAGCCAGGAGTCTCTCAACGGCTTCCTTCTTTTTGTAAATTAGATGCAATTGAGATTGGTAATTTTGGTTTAGATGATTTTATGATACGAAAATCTTCAAATATATCAACAAAAGAGATTAATGAGTTTAAGAGTAAATTTCATGAAGATATGGCTTTAAGTGAGGAAAAAATAAATGATTCTGATACAACGCTGGAGAAAAAAACACATGTTAAACCGAATGATTTTTCAAATACATTAACAAAAGCCTATTCTAGTTTTGAAATTGCTGATTCAGATGATGGAAAATATAAGTCTGACATTCAGTCTTTGAATAATAATAAAAACACCAATATTGGTCAAAGTACTGCTGATGAGAATAGTGGTGTTTCTATTACATTGCCTCTTTTAGGAGATCCGCTTTTATTAGATTTTGATGTATCTTTAAATGATGTTTCAGATGCAATTGACAGAGTTATAGAGGTCCAAAAGGTATATATTAAGCGTTTTAATATGAGTATATTTAATTATTTAGCGTGGCTATATTATGAGACAGAATATAAATATAGTTCATGCCAGTAGTAATGATATTTGTGAGAAAAATATTAAAAGAGAAAGATATGAATCTCCTAAAGTTGACGATATTTATGAGAAAAATGAGAAGGTAATTTAATTAATCGTATTTATATATGGATTGATTTATAAAAGAATCCTGTACTTAAGTTTGACAAGACAAAAGATCTTGCTATTAATAAAGTACCTCAAGATAATTCTATAGGTAAAAAACCGGATTCAGGTCTTCTTTTTATTCGTGTTATAGAAATCGAAAATTTGGATTTACCATTACCAGAAGGTATAGATATTTATTGTTGTTAATATGAATTAATTTGTTTAAATTTAGATAAAACGTTAAGGTTTTGTTGCACCTTAGATAATGGTCAACATTATATAACTACACCATGGATATCTTTTACAAAAAATGCGAAAATTAATGAAGAATTTGAATTGTAAATAATTCTAATCTTTTTATGGTAATCTAATTGTTTTAATAGAATTGCGAACGATGATTTAGAATTCACTCTTACTTTAAGACTAGATTATCAACCTTTAGTTGATAATAAGAAAAAAGATTTTATTTTTTCACGGATTTTTTCTACTTCAAAAAAAAAGGGAGCTCTAAATCTTTCTAACCCTCTTAATTGCTGTCTTTCGAACAATGGAAGTATCGGTCGTTCGTATCTTTCTTTAAAAATGTTTAAAGATCATGCATTTGGATGTCTTTATACGACCACAGTAACATGTATGAATGAATGGACCAAAAAGGCTGTTGTAAAAGGAAAGAAGCAACAGGTATTAAAAGTTAAGTCATATATTATATGTCAATTAAAGATCAATGCTTTTTATGTCCCATTTGTACCAGGGCAAGCTAAAGTATACTTGATATATTCGTTTATTTTAGTTAATCATTTTAGGAAACTTTACCTAAAAGTTTGTCAGCATGCGTTAAAGATATTAAAAATGCAGAATGGGTTTCTAAGTTACATTATGAGGGATTATTGATTCAACATGGTGGTGACTGTTTAGTATGTTAATTGTTTCTCTTTTATGATAATTAATATTGTTTTAGTACCGTAAAAAAAGGTATTTTCGTTTATCAGGTTTAAAGTTAACTTCTTATCATGAATCTTCTAAATCAATTCGATCCAATATTAATTTGGCTAAAGTGAAGATGGTATTAAATGATCAGCAATTATCTATAAATTCTAAGAAAATGACCCAAGTTATGCATTCAGAGAATAGTAAACAATCTACTATATTGGAAGGAGATAATGATTATATGTTTGCTCAAAATGGTTTTTGCATTAAATTTTTCAATGGTGAAATCATAAATTTTTATGCTGATTCTGAAGATGAGAAAGTTAGATGGGTCCGGGTTTTAGATGCTGTTATTAAGAAAGCTGGTCAGGTTAAGCCTTGGAGTTTGTATGTTCTTCAAAAACAAAAAGTTATGAAGCGATTCCCTCTTAAATCCGTTTTAAAAAAAAATTAAATTTTCTGATATATTTAAATTGATTTATTTTTGAATATTTAGAAATATATTTTATTATTTTTTGATATAGTTTTTTGTAAACAGTATTTATTTTTATATTAGTTTTTGAAATATATTTATTTTATTATTTATTTGAAGCCTGGATAATAGAAGTAGGATAAAATATTGAGGGATGTCTTAACCATGGTATTTGAGGAGGTGGTATCTTTTTAAAGATATAATCAATTATTTTTTCTGCATGAGGTGTATTTTTCTAAAGGAGGTATTAGATAAAAAGAAGTATTATTATAGAAGACCATTATCCCTATTGCTGCTAGTCTTTTAAGACCAGCTGCTTCAGAAAGTTGTTGTTCTGAACCCTTTGGAAGTGTTACTAATCGGATACCACTTTGAGAATTATCATCAGATGCCTCTATTTTTGAAAATACTTCATTAACAACACCGCATAATACTGGAAAATAAGAATATAAAATATTATGCTGTATATCTTCTTTACAAATAACGACTACTTTAAGAATGTTGGCTGATTTGTTATTTTTTAATAAAGAAAGATAATTTTCGTCAATTTTGTCAAAAAAACGAAGATAAGAAGGCGCTGATAATGGAATTCCAATTTTTGAATACATTTCTAGTAATTTTGTAGTTTCATTTATACCTAATGTCATATATTTTGTTATAAATTCTCTTTTATCTGTTTGAGATGAAGAAATATTGTCATCCATAGATTCATCTATACATTCTTTGTCTCCATCTATATAGTTTGTGCTTTTATTGTTATTTAGATCCCTTTTTTTTTCCAATATTTTATTTTTTTTTCTTTGATTTGGAAAAAATGAAAATATACTATTAAGCTGAGCTAATTCTTCCAAAAAAAAGTTTTTATGTACTTTAAAATGTTACTTAATATTACTTCTTGGTCTTCTTCACTGATTTTTGGCCTTCTTTATAAGTTTTTATTATAATATTTAGATTTTTTATTTACCATTGAATAATATATGGATTGTTTAAATAGAACGTAGAAGATACACATTGTTTCTTCGCTTTCTTTCGAACACCGCCTGAGGTATTTCTTTGAGCAAAGAGATCTTTAGATTCTTTTTTTTTTTTAGACTTCATCTAAGATGGTAGATGAAATAAGGTTTAGATTGTTAGGGTTACTTATACATTATCAAATAAATAATATTTATGATTTATTAGCTATTTTCATTGCACTTTATCTCATTAGGTAAAATATGATTATTTTTTTCTAAATGTTTAGTCAATTGCTCTATTGGTAAAGTTAAATAATCAAAATCATTGGTTGTAGATAAATCAATATAATTTAAAAAACTTCTAAAGCTTTTATTGTTATTATTTAAATTAATAAATGTATGTTTTTAAGAAACACTTACAGATTTTCTTTAGATTCTTCAGAAAATATTTTATGGTAAATATATGTTTCCTTAAATGTTTGAATTTCCTTTTCGTATAAAGAAGGATCAAGTATTTCTCGTTTCATTCTTTCCGCTCGTTTATTATAGCCTGTAAAAATGGGTTTTTCAAGTAACAATCCAAATCCTGGTGCTTTGGGAATATTAAAACGTGTTGATTTAAATGTTTTTGGTATAAAAGATAGTGGAGTTCCACAACGAACAACAAGTATAATTAATGCTACCATCTTTCTGATTTGATGTAACATAAAAGATTGACCATGTATTTTAATAGAAATCCATTCCATGTTTTGTATTAATTTTGGATCGGAAATCTAGTAAAAAATGTTAATAATAAGCCTCTTTATATATTTTTGTACTGTAAAGGATTTTATCAAACGATAAACGCTTTTATTATTAAATGTTTTTCCAACTGTAAAATTATGGAAATTATGACTTCCCTCGAATATTTTGAATGCATCACGTATTAGTTGAAGGCGTTCACTTGATATTCGATATGCTTTTCCTATACCTAGCTCTATTTGTTTTATCTTTTCTTTTTCTAGAAGTTCATGAGGTTGAGAGGATATATTAGATGTTTCTTCGTTTTTTTCGTCCACATTTTTAGTTGATGTAGATGGTTTATTAATCATTTTCTCTAAATGTTGTATTTTTTCATCAGACCATATACTTTTCGTATCTTTGCAATATAATAAGTATTCATTTCCATTAATCCAGTCGCCATTTTCTTTAGAATTTATCATTTCTCTATGTTTGGTAATACGTTGGGCTAAATGGGTCATTGGATATGGAGGAATAAATACATAAGATGGAACCAAATATTCGTAGATACGTGCTTCACAGAATGTTCTTGGATTAAACGATCCTAATGTCCGAGATACTCCCCAAACCCGTATTGTCTCTGGAAGTGCTGCGTTGATTCTTTCCAAAAGATTTGGTTGGTCAATAATTAGTTTTAATGATAAGACATTACATGCTGCATGTACACCCCTGTCTGTACGTGCTGCGCGATTTAGAGAGGACTAAATTAGTTAGTATTGATTTTTTAATCTAAAAAAAACACTTTTTTCGGATCATCTGCATTCATTTCTGAAATAGCTCCTGTATCAACAAATGCTTTGAATAAATCTCCTTCTATTGTGCGATTTGGATCATTACTTTATACATCAGTTTCCTTTATGTTTCTTAATTTTTATTTTACACTTGCATCCCATGATATCCTGTTCCACAATATCCAATAAAACATGCAACTTTTTTCTTCGGTTTCCTAGATTTAGTTTTTTCTTCATTTTTTAAAGATTCTTCTCCAAGTTTAAGCCGTTTATTATCTTCAATTTCATATAAAATATCTGTACTTGTCCGTTTTGTATTAAAAGAATTTGATTCAAAATTCTCTTTTTTAAAATTATCCTCTGAACATTTCATATTTTTGGTTCTTATAGACTTTATATTTGTTCCTGAACTAACCTTACTTATATTTTCATGTAGTTTAGTGTTCTGCTTAGCTAATATTAGACCCCTGGTTGCTATAGAAATGGGTTACCGAATATTTGTTTCTATGGTAACCTTTATAAAAAAATATCTTAAAAAGTGGAGGGATATTCGACTTTATTAGCTTTAAATTGAAAAGATGAGGCCTTTGACAGAAGATGAGACCAAGATTTTGTTTGAAAAACTTGCAAAATAGTGAGTTTATTGTTTTTCTAGATATGGAGTACCCTAAATTTATAGTATTGGCAAGAATGTTTTGTATTTAATTGATAGAGCAGATGAACCATATTGTTTTAGACTTCACAGGAGTCGTTGTTATTATATTAGGTTGAAATTAGTATAATAACAAATTTATATGGTTAATTTTGATTGATAGTGAAAAGAGGATGCGTTTAGCTACGGTGATTCCAAAAAAAAGATTGATTTCACTCGGAACATGTTTCGGAAAATTTACAAAAACAAATAAGTTTCGACTACATATTACTGCTTTAGATTATTTAGCACAATATGCTATTTATAAAATATGGGTTCAACAAAAAGGAGAAATGCCATACCTCTATGGAAATCATGTGATTCGTGCTCATGTAGGTAAAATGAGTGAAGGAATTTCAGAACATCAGGGAGTTGTGATATGTTCGATGAATGATACACCCTTGGTAGATATGCAAATGTTTGATGAAAGAGTGTTGAATAGTTTTGTTTAGGGATTTGCTGTAACTGCAAAATCGACCAGTGATTCGAAGAAATTGCAACCAACTGATATTGTTGCATTCCACCAGACAGATATTGGTGAATATCTCCGAAATGAGGATGATTTAATATAATGGATAACTGAATGGTTTTGAATTGATGCTGTATTGATTAATTTGGATTTAAAAGGACTTATTTTTTAAAAAAATATATTTCTATTAATATAAAAATTATGTTTTGCATTATTTAGTTGTCTTTATTAATATTTTTCATGTATTCCCTGTATTAGTTGTAAAATTGTTCTCTACAACTAATTCTCCTTGTGTTTTGTTTGATTGTCTTTTTTTTCCTTTGGAGGATTTGTAATAGCTGCGCTGTTTTTTAGGAATCCCTATATAATATTATGTTAATATTAAAAAAATATGAATTTTAAATATACATCTTTCTGGATCTGGTTGTTTATCAGGATCATAATTTTTGGGAAGCTTTGATTTTTTTCTTTTTTGTTTTAAAAGTGATTTTGAATGATTATTTTTTTTTTCTTTTAATGAATGGTTTACAATTCCTGATTTTTCTAGATGATCGACATCAATTCCCTGTGTAAGAACATCTAAAGCAGGTAATTTATTTGCATATTTAGATGCTTCATTAATGTCTGTGTCAAGATAGTAGATTACCAATCCTGCTAATGCTTTTTGATTATTTGGGGAGAGTTTTAATATATAAGTAAAATCGTCTACTGGTGATAAATTAGACTCTTTTTTCTTAATCATACTTTTAAGCTTTAATTTCCCCGATTCACATAGAAGTTCTATCAAATTAGGGTCCTATATTTTTTTGTTATTTCTTTAAATATTAAATACCATTTCTTACGTTGCTTCCTGTGTTTCTCCAATATTCACTAGCTGCATAAAGTTCTTGGCGTGAAAGATCCTTCCTTCCCCTTTTTTCATATATTTCCACCAATAATCTTACTAATTCAGGCTTGAATCTTATAGATTTGTTATCTTTTAAAGAATCTAAAAGTTTTTCTATAATTTTTTGTGTATTATAATTATCTTTGGATGATATCATAAACTGTATAATAGCTAACGATAATGTTACATTTGATGAATTTTTCTCATGTAATTTTATTAATTCTGAATATGCACGGTTACCAGTAAACCGTGATATAATACTCGATACTAAGATAAGAATAATAGTCTCATCATCTGGATATGTGTTTTGTAGTTTTTTGACAATATTATGACATGCAGAATATTTCTTACATAATATATTCAAAATGGCCATATTTTTATGAATAATTTTGTTTTGAGTGTTTGTTAGTTTTGACAATTTTGCATTTGATAATATAGTATTCAAAGAATATAAAATGAGATATGGATTTGCATCCGATTTAATAGTATAATAATTATTTATACAAATTAGTTTTATAATTTGATCCACATGGCTGCTTTTATTAAATTTTTACTTAAAACGTAAAATAATAACCTTTTGTTTATTAAATCTTCATATATAGAGATCGCATCCGATTCTTGGCCTATAGACGAATAAATATATGCCAATTGAACAAGAATAGGATGAAGCCTAGATTTCATCTCTTCTTGAGAAGTTGTTGATAAGCATTGTTCTATATTTTAAATTATAAAAATAAACTTAGTAAAAAAATATACCCTTAGATAACTCAAACAATTCTTTTGCCTTCATATACTCTTTCCTATATATTAGATGGCATCCTATATTAAATCGATAATCTAAAGATTGATAAATAGCTGGATGATTTGAAATTTCAATCGATGGCCATGTCACTTGAGTAGCCAAAAGATTAATACTTAAATCAAACTCTTCATTCTCTATCTTTACATTATATATCTTTTTTATTTCTTTATATTAAAAAATGAGTTACTTACTCTGTAAGGATCTTGTTGAAGTTCTTTATATATTTCACTTGCATCAATCATCTGATCTTTTTGGTATGCCTAAAAAAATATTCAGTATAAATTTAAATTCATAAAAAAGTAATCAATCAAAGAAATAAATTACTATTTGTGCTTTAATATGTTTTATTTCTCGTTTATTACTTTTTTTTGCCCAATCCATTGCTTCTTCATATTTTTTTAACATAAACAGACAATAAATCATTTCTAACAGCGCTTTCTCTGCAGACAGCTCAGAACGGATTAAAAAAAGTGCTTCTGAATATCGATCAAGCTTAATAAGTGCAATAATTTTTGATTTTGTTGATTTTATATCTGAGATAGAAAATCCTTTAATTTTGTCTGAAAGCTCAATCACTTCTTCATGTTTATTATTTGATATTGCAATAGATAATTTCATAAAAAGGTCCTTTAAATTATCTGTTTTTCTTAATAAATGACCTGAATCTTGAAGCTCCATCTTTAAAAATATTAAGAGGTTAGTCTATATTAGCGATGGTAACGTCATATTATTATTGGGTAGATGGAGAGTCGAAACCCATAAAAAAGGCATTAAATTATGCGTATTTTATGTGAAAATAATCTCAATGGGTTCTTTTATATATGGATAAGATGTTTTAGTATGAAAATCCAGAAAAAAATGGGTTTATTAAGGTTTTTGGAGAATAAATTTATTAAGTATGAATTGGAGAAAAAGTTTGGAAAAATGAAAAATAATGAATTTCTATTGAGTGGAATTGAAAGATACAGTTCTTTTTGTGGGGAAAAGCTTTTTTTTTTGGAGAAAAAATGCCCAAAACAGGGGAAACTAATGATAAAAGGGTTTTCATCTCTTGGATTAATGTTACCTATTGTAAATTCTATTCATAAGGACGTTCTTAATTTGTTTCCTGTTGTTAATCCTACAAGTATTCAAATACTTGCGATCCCAAGGATATTAAAATGTTATTTGAAAAAAACATTTTACAAAACGTTTATTTTGGCAGCTGAGACAGGATCTGGTAAAACATTGGCCTATATTAGCCCAGTTTTACATATTTTAAAATTGGAGGAAAGGAATTTGGAAGGGATTAATGATTTACGTTGTAAAGGTAGACCGAGGTGTATTATTCTTGTTCCTACGGCTGAGTTGGTTCAACAGATTCACATGTTACTGAAACGAATGTCTCATACTGTTAAATTTCGTTCATCTTTTGTTATGTCTGGATGCTCTTGGAATTTTATAAAAGAAAATGTATTGGCTTCCGTTTGTGATATTCTTGTTGCAACTCCTTTTCAAATTTATAAATTTATTGAAGAAAAAAAATTAAGTTTAGATCAGACCAGATACATGATAGTTGATGAAGCTGATACCCTTATGGATATTTCATTTCATTCGATTGTGTTATCTATTCTAAATTCAGCTACTAATTTAAAATTGCGCATTTTTTGTTCTTCTGTTGTATCACAAAAATATGAACGTTTTTTGTTTAAACATTATCCTGATATTTATAAGATAGTGACACCTGAACTTCATACTATATCAAAAAAGATTTCTTTTAAGTTAATTGATGCTCAAAAAGCTTTTAAAAATAATAAAAAAATGGCATGTCTTAGCATCCTTGAAAAAATTGCAAAGAATGATGTTTCAAAAAAAGTTATTGTTTTTTTTAATGAAAGAAAACACTCGGATGAATTTTCTCATTTTCTTAAAAACAAAGGGTTTCATGCTTTTTCTTTAACAAAATATACTAAAGATCGTCTTAATAATATACACAATTTTATTTATGGTAATTCTTATGATAAATCTTTATCTATTTTGGTTACAACTGATTTGAATTCACGGGGCGTGGATACTGTTGGCCTAAAAAATGTTATATTGTTTGATCTGCCATATAATCATGTCGATTTAATTCATCGTCTTGGGAGAACTGGTAGAGCTGGTAAAACGGGTAAAGCATATTTAATTTATGGGAAAGGTGAAAATCATGAATGGATTAGAAAAATTCAGGAATCTATAAGAATTGGCAAACCGTTGATTTAGTATAATTGAAAAAAAATCTTGCTTTATTTTTTTAAGATATATATTTTTATATTTAAAAAATAGTTATTATTTTAAACCTTCTTTTTTGTATTTTAATTATACTTCTCTACTCTATATAGTAATGGGATTGTTTTATGATGGCGATTTTTATAATTGAACTATTATTTTGATTTTTTAATCTTTTTTTTTGGTTTTTATTGCTTATCTTTTAGATTAGCTAATCGTAGTAGCTATTGAATGTCATTAAGGCACTTTAAAATCTAAGGAAATATAGAAGAAAAGAGCCTTAAAATATGGAAAATATACATGAGAATGTTTCCGAAGGAAGTGATAATATAGACAAATCGTTTTTGAGCTGGAGAAATACGTTAATGTATGTTTTGGGTTTTGGAATGGATAAAAATGGAAGAAAAAAGTATGAAAAAATCCGAGATCATGTGTATAAAGAGCAAATGAATAATCGCTGTGAGGAATGGAAGAGATATTTGTTTAAGAACAGTAAGTTTGTTGCTTTTTTCTAGATTGAATGGTAAAAAACGGTAACAATTAAGGTCCATCTGTGAGATTTATAGCAAAACATTTGGATTCTTTGAAATCAGGTCTTTCATTGAATGATATTTTATGTGTTCCATGTGATGAAATGAAGAGTGGTTGGTTTGATTCTTCTAAAGGGATTTTTCTTTGTCAAAATAAAATTTGGAGTAAATCTCATATGGAAGATACATTGGTGCATGAAATGATTCATGCGTATGATCATGCAAAATTTGTTGTTGATAAAAATAATCTTAGACATCATGCTTGTAGTGAAATACGGGCAGTAAGTCTTAGTGGAGAGTGCCGTTGGTGGAGAGAATTTAAAAACGGCACAATTGCTACATTTCGTAAGCATCATCAGGTTTTTTAGATCGTATAGATTATCTAGCGTATTAAAACGAATTAGGAGTGTGTTAAGCGTCGAGCTATACTTTCTGTTATGGGACATCCTGCGTGTAAAGATATGGATCATGCAAAACAAGTAGTAATGCAAGTTTTTGAACCATGTTTTGCTGATACACGTCCATATGACGAAAGTTAGGATTTTATATAAGAGTTGCTTGTAGTTAATGTTTTTAGTTTATTAGAGTGGCTAAGATCTATCATGGTAATAGTTTTATACAATTGAAAGACAGAAACATCTATACTTTTCTGTTAAAAACCTGAATTATTTCATAAATTTTGCGGTTATTATAGAAGAATATTTTCTCAAAGATATAAAACAGTAAATTTGATTCAAGACAAAGGATTAAAGGCTATAGATGTTAATTGATCGTTGATATTATTATTGATTGGGGTTTGATGAATATTATATTGGTATATCTTTGTTCTTTTATGGCCCATATATAGGTGTTATCTATTCTCTATTTATTGATTATGTAAGTTTTTGTATTTTTCTTGCTTTTGTGGATTTTATACGTTCATAAGTATCAGATTTTCGATAAGTAATTACCATGAATCTTTCAGAAGACGTAGATTTACTTGCTGTGCGTACAACAGAGTTGATTAAGCAGATAGATGAAGCATCTTTTACATTGCTTTCACGATTTTGTCAGATAATTGAAGTAGTTGATGTAAGTAATTATAATTTTATTTTTATTAACATTGATAGAATGATGCAAAAGATCAGTGTACAGTAGCTTCTGAAAGCTACCAGATTGAAACGCATGCTGCCTCTATGGTATGTTATGTATTTTTATTGGTAGTAAGTTTGAAATTTATGTTTTAACTTTTAGATTCGCTCAGCAGAAGAGTTATTATTAATTTCTCGATTGATTAAGGAAGCATGGATGTTGTGGGAGACAAATGCTTGGGATCCCATACCAGAGCAAATGAAAAACATATCTCCTTTATCTTTGGATCAAATTTTGGCACTGTTAAATCAATATAAATATAATCAAAGTTCTGAAAACACGGAAACTGAACAACAAACACAAGAAACGACTTAGATGTGTAATAAATACATTAAAAATAACGGTTTATGAGTATTTCTTGTTATTATATGTTGAAAAGCAGGGTCTCTTTTTTTTGGAAAAATATTGGTTGATCTTGTAAATTTGGTTTGTTTGTATAATGGGTATTATTATAATAAAAAACTATAGAAATATGCTCATTTGTATTAGATAATTATTTCTAAAATGTAAGATGATGTGTGGGTTATAGAAGAATGATATAGGTGGCTTCGATTTTTTTTTGTCGACGGACAATCCGTTTGATTTTGATGAATCAGCAAAAGTCTTTAACATTGATTGTTGCACTTACAACTTCCTATGGGATTGGTCGATCAAACTCTCTTCCATGGAAATTAAAGAAAGAAATGGTTTATTTTAAGCGAGTGACATCTTTCGTGCCAGCTTTTGATTCATTTGAATGGATGAATGTAGTATTAATGGGTAGAAAGACATGGGAAAGCCTTCCATTACAATTCCGGCCTCTTAAAGGTCGTATTAATGTTGTTATTAGTCGAGAAGAATCTTTGGATTTAGGGCAAGTGAAGAAAATTAACTTTAAAATTCAATTGACTATATTAGACAAGGAATACATTGTGCAAGATCCTTGGATGATGCTTTAGAACTTCTGTCTTGTATATATAGTTCAGAAAATCCAATTCAAGTGAATAGAATTTTTGTTATAGGTGGTGCACAGCTCTATAAAGCGGCTATGGAACATCCTAGATTAAATAGAATCATAGCTACCATAATTTATAAGGATGTTAATTGTGATGTATTTTTTCCAGTTAAATTTCGGGATCAAGAATTGTCTTCTGTTTGGAAAAAAGAAGAACATTCACATTTAGAGTCTTGGATTGGAAGCAAAGTTCCTCAAGGTAAAGTAAATGAAGACGGTTTTCTTTATGAATTCGAAATGTGGACAAGAGATACATAGAATCTTTTAAAATCTTTTTGTCGAGTTTCTATTCTAACGAAATTGCACGATATTCTACCAAAACAATTTAAAATGGTTTTACTTAGGCAATCTTTGGATTTAACAACTTTATGCTTCCAATGACTACTTTTTATAAATACATCTGTTATTCTACGACTATAAAAATCTATCTATTAATTGCAAAAAAAGATGTTATTCAATGAAAGAATCTCATGTATTTTTTGATCTTGATTATAATAGCACTTTATACAGTACCAAATGCGTTTTTCACCACCATACATTAAATATATGGAAATGGTATTAATTTTAGAACTAACAAACATTCTAATTTCTATCTTTTTCTCAAATTATTGGTTTTCTATTCTTTAAAAATATCAATATCATTATAAAAATACATAAATTTTCCGGAATACGCTGAATAAACAACAAAAATTTCTTTTCCTCGTAATTTTTTTCTCTTTCAAAATAATATAAATTCTTTTTAGATTTATACTATATTTACAACCATGGTTATTTTTTTGAAAATTCCTTACTATATATAAATTGATATATTCAAGATAAAAATTATATAATAAATATATTATATTTATCTTTGTCCTCCTCCTAATCTGAATTTTTTACGCTCATAAAACAAATCTGTTCTTGAACTTCCTAAATTAATAATCTTATCATATAAATAATTTATAAAATATTTTAAAGAAAAAATAAACCTTTGGGCATCCATCCCTATCCTTTTCTAAACGTGTACATTCAAAACAATAGTATCCATCTATAAATAACCCTATTATTTCCCTATTTTTTTCTTTTTATAAAAAACAATACCAGAAATCCCATCTCCACCACAAATAATACATTTACTTTGATAATTCCCAAAAGAACATTCATCACACGTCCTAACAAGTGTTGTAGGACGAACATATGAGTCACAGACTGGGCATTTTCCATCACATTTGTCACACAACTATAAATCAGTCAAAATTTATCATTTTTTATCGCTGAAAAAAACGCTATTACCCTTCCAATAGAGATACCTGGCTGTTTTCTACACATTACAAGGTCTGGATGGTGTTTTGACATACTTTTTTTTTTTTTAAGAGTTTTTCGAAAAAAAATTTACGACAGAAATATTAAATTTTTAAGACTTAGATTTTGGAGATTAAGAATAGGCTTTTTATGTATATTTTCATGATATTTTAATACTTTATTGACTTATTTGTTCTTATTAGGGACCCTGAGGTCGTAGTTGAATCAATGGTTTTTTTACCTGAGCAAGAGAGATTAAGAGATCAAGAAGAATCTTCTCAGCGACGTAAGTTTAGGCTTTTTTGGAGGTAAAAAGAAGGTAATTTAATGTATATATGAAGGGGATCGACGTCAGAGAATGGGATTGGATGAACAGAAGCGAGGTCAGCGTTTTTTAGGAACTTTGATGGGGACGTTAGGAAAATTTCAGAAAGAATCAGTTTTTTTACAGGAAAAGAATGCTAAAAGAGCAGAGATAGAGGCTAGATTAGCAGAATGCATGCGTAAAGAGAAGGAGGCTTTAGAGGAACGTGCTCGGATAGAACAGGATGAAAAACAACGAGCAGCAGAACGATTACGTAGGGCTAGTTTAAGAGAATTTGAGAAGTTGTCGGTAAGAAAGATAGGAAAAATAAATTATTTTATGAATATTTTAGTTGGAGACATATTATAAAAATGAAATGGCATCTGCACGTGCTTTAAAAACGACTACTTTACCTGTATTGTTTTATCAACCTTGGAAACTTTCATCTAAAGAAGAAGAAAGGGCAAAAATTCGAATCGAAGAATTAGAACGTAAATATCAACAAGAATTAAAGGAATTAGAAGAACGTTTATCTCGTGAAGATAATCTATATTTAAAAGATGTAGATACATCTTTGTCGGCTCACGAAACATGTCAAATAAATGTAGATGTTGGCTAAAACACTAGATCTTAATGATGATATATAATTTTTAGATTTTTTGGCATTTTTAATTTATTTAGATAAATTAATTTTTGATTAAAAAATATCAATTTAAAAAAAAAATTAAGATGAAAAGGCATAGATTCTTTCTCAAAATGACAAGCTTGATTATTCTTATTGAAATTATTCTTTATATTCTTTTTTTTTATAAAAATATACAAAAAAAAAATATTAAATAAATAAATAAGTAAATAACAAAGATTATGTAATTCCTGTGTTTATTTGAATTCTCATATAAAAAAAAATCATACTTTATCTCTAGCCTTTTTGTTTTTTTTACGCCTTAGACGACCAAAAAATTAAATATTCAGAGAATCTATTAAATGGGTCATGAAAAGATCATTAGGAGTTCTTATGAAGAGGAAAACCTGTGTAGTATTTGCCTAAGTCCATTTTCATATTTAGAGAAAGAGGAGTCAGTTATTAAAGAAAATAATATAGAAAAAAATATTGAAGATTGTTTAAAGCCAAGAAAGACAGATATTGCGTATTTGGGGAATTGTAGGCATTTTTTTCATTATTATTGTATTGAATTATGGGTAAAGGTGCGAAAAAAGTGTTTAAAATGAAGATATATTGATTATTTGAGGATAGATTGCAAATACATGTCCAGTGTGTAGATATTGTTTTGATTATATAAGTCTATCACGTTTTTTAGGAGGTTTGAAGATGTAGAGGGTTTAGAGTGATTTTATTTATATTTTAGGGCCCATTTTTGCCCATCATCCAGTAGAAAAAAGAGTAAAATCGGTTGATTTTGAAGCATTGAATGAAGAGGATATTTGCCGTTGTATTATATGTGGAAGCTGCGAAGATGAACAAGTTCTTTTGTTATGCGATGGATGTGATGATGGGTATCATACATATTGTTTAGGACTTGATGAAGTTCCAAGACAAGATTTTTTTTGTCCAACATGTATAACTCTTTCAGAAGAATATTTTTCTTATGCTCCAAGACGTAGAGGAGCTATGAGACGTTCAGGATTGTTAATTATAGGACAACGGGTTAATAGAAATAATCATAGTGGTCGTGTATCCAGTGGTTTAAATAGAAGTACTAGGCAAGAAAGAATGCGTAATATTTCTTTGAACAATCGTTGGTTTCAAAGGGCTTATCATGATTATGGTTTATGGGGCATACGGAATAATGAAGCAGGAGGGGAAAGGAATCATACATCTACTTCTTTGGCTTATAGAGATGAATCATCATATAATTCAGGAAAGTCTCGATCAGGATTATTGAGTTTGAGTCCTGAAGAAAAGGCTTGGAAAATGTATGAAGTTCAAAAGTGTGGTGAAAAGATTGAAAAATATGATGATTCGTTTAAAGATGATTTTTTGTCTTTGACATCTCAAAAAAAGTTTAAACGTCCCTTGATAGCAAGAAATGAAATTAAGAATATGGGATATACTTCTGGAGAACGTATCTCTAGTGTTTCAAACGATGATTATTCTATATCCTATGTTAAAGGAAAGGCAAAGGAGAATAATGATAGTCAGTTAGGTTTTTTGCAAAATTTGTTGAATGATATATCAAATACTTCTAATTATTCATATCAATTAAAGCATGATACAGAATCTTTTGAAAATTATTACAATAAAGTGTCATATGATTCAGAAACATCTAAAAAGAAAAATAGTTCCGTTTTTATTTCAAATGTATCGTTTACAGATGATAATACTCAAAAGGATTCTTTTCAATCAATTTCTGATACATTTTCGGGAACGCAATCTAAAAAAGTCTATCATTCCTCAGCTATGTCTTCTTCTATGGCCTTATCGGAATCATTTCTGACTACGTTTTCTTCTTTTTCATCAAAGTCTACTTCTAAGTCTCCTATTATATCTCCTGGAAGAAAAATTGCATTTACAATTAAAAAAAAAATTGAAAAAATTGTTTCTAAAGAGCTGCGGTTATATTATCCGGAAAAAATATCAAAGGATACTTGTAAATCAATTAATAAACGAGTTTGTAGAATGATTTATGAGGATGTTGCACTCTTAGGTGAACATATGTTTGATGATTTTGATAATCTATGGTATGATAAAATTAAAACTGAAATCATGCGTCTTATAAAGGATATTGGACATATATAAATTGTGATTTTTTGTTCGTTATAGGTTTGTTTTTAAGCATATTTTTATTATTCTTTGTTTATTCTCTCGAATATTATCTTTTTCTTAAATTTATAGGCATAAATTGAATATGAGTATATTTTTAAAACAGTGTTTTATGATATGTTTTGTTTTGAATATTTATTGCGTTTTATTCTAAATTTGTTTAGATTTTCTAATTTGAAGTCTCATGTATATAAATTATTTATAATTTAATAATATATCTTATTTGAATAGAAAAAAATATTATAGTAATTCATATTATTATTATATATTTTTTAAAAGGTTTCAAGAAATTTGGACCCTGATTTAATAAAAATGCTATAAACTTTGCATTATCATTTATTTTTTAAAGTTATGTATATGTGTATATTTATTTTTAATAATACTGCCTGCTATATATGTTTTTTATGATTATTTCATAATGATTGCTTTTTTTGCTCCAATTTCAAGTGTATTTTTTTTTTGTATTTGAATAATAAAAAATATAAAGATATAATCAAAATTTCTTTAAACGTCTATGCAAAAAACTGTACGATTATTACTTATTCAGCTAAATGTGTAAAATTCTGGCATTGTAATTTATTTTCCAGGACGTTTAGGTCTCAAAAAACATTCTTGTTTTTTCTTTATTAATGGATAAATAACCGAATAAAACATTGCTTCGTTAATATCAATAAGATCATGTGCTTCAATCTAATAGAAATATTAATTTTATATTATTTTAGATAAATTTTTATTAAAAGTACTTTTTTGTCAATAGGAATCCACTGCTTAATTGTTGATAACGCCATTAAACATGACGAGCTGTAAAGCATACGCTCTTTAATGGTAGATGCTTTAGGGCAAGTATAAATAAATACTAATAGATAGTTAGCAAGTTTTCATATGAGATTTTGTTTACTTCTAGAAATGGCTGGGGTGTTGTTGTAACTATGACTCCATGAATAAATAGAATAGCATGGTGATGTTGATGGTAAGATATGTTGGATATCATTGGGCTTTACCGACATGGTCATCTTGAGATTTAATATTTCAGTTTGAGGATCATTGATCTTCATTAAATAAATGAGATTGTTTATATATTTTTTAATTTTACCAATTGTATAAAATTAAACTCTTCTGTGTTTTTTGAAAGTTTTTCAATAGCTGTTTTTGCTTCCTCGCTAATATTCAAAAAAAATGTATCATTTATGTATTTTTGGCGAGAAGAACAACCTATTGAGTATTCCTACCCATCAATTAGTATGATTTCTTTTCTTCTTTCATAAAAAAAATCTATACTTGAGAATTTTTTACATTTTGAAGGTTTTTTTCTTCAATTGATAAGGAATCTTCCCTTTTTATTTCCTCTAAATGTTCTTTAAACAAAGATATATTTAACTCCTTCTTATTGCTAATAAAAATGCTTCTAGAAATCCTATTCGAACCCAATGATTGAATTAAAGTATGATATGTAGATGCATAAATCATTTTATCTCGAATCTAGTGGCATTTTCAGCCAAATTTTTTCAATTAAGAAATGAAAACCTCTGCATCCTCTGGAACATAGTGGATAATAACTGTTTGTTCTGGAATAGAGAATGATTCTTTACATAAAATATATGATGGTTTTGTGTCACTTAAAATTGACTGTATAGAGCTTATATCTTTATAAAAATCTTCCGATTTTGAGACATACATATCTTTTTCTAATGATTCTATATAATAATACCGTTTTTTTTCAAAAAAATATAAGATTTACCTTGAAAAATAGAAATCTTCATTGCAATAATATCTGTGTTTTGTATAAACTCCTGAAAGTAGTTTAAAAACTTATCCGATATACAAATACCTGATCTTGTAGACATATCAAGTATCTGAAATTATGGTTTTCTTGTAAACTTTGCTATCTTTTTGTCTTTTTCTAAAAATTGGCGGTTTATAGATTTTGAATATTCGATCAATTTTCAATGTCAGAAAAAAATAAAAATCTAGAAAAGACATATTATAAGAATATTATAGAAGAAAATAATATTTTCAGAACGAATATTGGGTCTAGTTTGTAGTTTTTCTTTTTTTTTCGGGAAAAAAAGGATAACTGTATGTAGAAAAAGGTTTAAAAGAATATAAACTAATGTTTTAGAAATTTATTGTACTTTTGTAGACGAATTACCTGTATATTATCTTTATTTTCATGATACTATTCTCAAAATTAAGAAATGGTCGTTTTTTTTCGAATTTTTCCAGAATTTCTAGAGAAATTGATATTGATGAGATAACTTATCATTTTGTACCTGAATTAGACCAAGAACCACCTCGTTTATATAGAATTCTAGCAGCAACAGTGCTTTTAAGATCGCCTGTTATTACTGAAGAGAAAACGCCTTTTGAAAAGGCTTATTATGCATATCAAAGACAATTAAATGAAAGATTAGCTGCGCCCTTTCCAGTAGATTTTTATTTTAAAAAAGGATCTTTAGCAGAAAAGAAATGGTTTGATAATGAAGCAAACAAAGCTAAAGCAGAGTTTCTTTCTGATAATATATATTCTGAGTTGCAAGACGAAAAAGCAGATATTGCTTTGCCTCGTGAAACAGAGGCAGACCGTAGAGGAGATTTACGTAGCTTGGAAAGAAAATTAGATAAAACACTTTATCTTCTTGTGAAGAAACCTAGAGAAGAACATTGTTGGCAATTTCCTCAGGGCGTAGTAACAGATGATGATTTCTTACATACTGTATGTTTATTTATAAAAGATTATTTATTAGTTAACAAAGATAGGCAGCTGAACGATCGTTGTATGAGGTTTGTGGGAATAACATGAATGTTTGGTATGTTGGCCATGTGCCTATTGGTAATGGTAAATATAAATATCCAAAAGGTTATAGTGATAAATTTTATGGTGCTAAAGTAAAATTGATTTTCTTTAAATGTATTGTTGACAATAAAACAGATATTTTTTATGAAAGCTCGAGTAATGGCTGGACAAGTTAAACCAGATGGTAAAACAGTTGTTGACTGGCTTTGGGTTACAAAAGATGAAATAAAACAATATGTTTCGAAACCCTACTGGAATTCTATCCAAGCTATGCTTTAATACGCTTATTTAACTTTATGATTTCCTTTATTTGTAATATTTTTATGCTCATTTTCTCTTTTTCATTTTAATTATTTCATCTTGAGCTTTGTTTATATGCACTTGTATCTAAAATCTTTTTTCCACATATACTACCTATTTTTTTCTTAGAAAATATAAAATCTTAATCCTATATAAATACATCGTCCTTGTTTATACGCACAACTGGGACAATATTTCGCCCCAAGATGATGAGTTCTTTGCTTACAAATTGTACATCCTACTCCGTATGGATCATATCTACTTACATTTATATTTATAATCTTTTTTTTAAATAAATTTTAACCTTTTTTTGGCCGATTTACTTAATAATTTATTTTCTCCAATTTTTCTCTCTGAAGATGATACGATTTTTGACATCTCACTTCCCATATATATATCCGACTTCTTTTTAATACTATTTACTCAAATTAGCTCCTTTTTTTCTCTTTTTTTAAAAAAAAACCTTGGAGTTGCTAATGAAATTCCTTTTTTTTCACACTAAAAAATATTAACAAAAATTTTTTAAAAAAAAATAATTCCCTTACATTGCTGCATACCATTTCTTCTTCTGTTTTAAAGGTATTTTTATGTTTATATTTTTATAAAAATCTTAATATGATCTTGAAATTTATAGAGGTCGATAAGTACATAGACGTTTCCTTAGTATCCGTAACCTAGCAACAGTTGCTTAGTAACAACGTCATCAAAATTTTATCTTATCAGATAATTTTTGAGATTATTTTATAAGATTATTTGCTATGAAACGGGTAGTTGTTACTGGTCTTGGGCTTTTAACACCTCTTGGAACAGGCGTTAAACATTGCTGGTCCCGTTTATTGCGTGGAGAAAGTGGTATTGTCTCTTTAAAAGGTCGAGAAGGAGATGAGCGATATGAGAGATTGCCAAGTAAAATTGGGGGAATTGTCCAGAAGGGAAGTTTTACAGATGGCTTATGGGATTCTGAAGAATGGATTGATAAAGAGGTTGTTTTTTCATGTTTTTTTTTAAGTAAATTTGATGATTTAGTAGGATCGTCATCGAATGGCTACGTTTTCTCAATATGCAGTCTGTGCATCGATACAAGCGATTAATGATGCAGGACTAGATGGTTATTCAGGAGAATCAGTGGTTTGTTTATTTATTTGTATGATTTTATGTGGTTAATGGGGTAGGGTGTATGTATAGGTTCAGGCATAGGAAGTCTGGAAGATTTGGTAGAAATGTCGAATAAGTTTACACAATATGTTGAATTTTACATCTTTTTTGTATAGAGGTTGAATTCTATTAGGGTTGGAAGAAGGTTGTGCCGCTTTTTATTCCAAAAATTTTGGTGAATATGGCGGCGGGTTATTTGGCAATAAAATATGGGTTTCGTGTAATAAATATTGTAATTTTGAAGCTAGATAACTTCTTACTGTTTTTAGGGGCCTAATCATGCATGTTCAACTGCATGCAGTACTGGAAATCATGCTATTGGAGACGCATTTCGATTTATTCAATATGGAGATGCTGATATTATGGTTGCTGGAGGTTCTGAGGCGCCAATACATCCATTAGCAATTGCTGGATTTTCTAGGTAATTAATTTGCTTTTTTTTTGTTAGAATATTTTCTTAATTAAATAAAGAATCAAAAGTCTTGCGACAAAATATAATGACATGCCATCAAAGTCGTCTAGACCATTTGATAGAGACCGTTGTGGATTCGTTATTGGTGAGGGCTCTGGGATTGTTGTTTTAGAGGCATAAATATAATTTTTTCTTCATTTATAATTATTTCAGGAATTGGAGCATGCTCGTGCTCGTGGTGCTAGAATTTATGCTGAATTACGAGGATATGGATTGTCTTGTGATGCATATCATATTACAAGTCCCTCACAAGACGGATTGGGTCCTCAGCTTTCTATGAGGAATGCTTTAAAACATGCTCGTATAAATCCTTCAGATGTTGATTATATAAATGCACATGCTACGTCTACGCCATTAGGTGATATGGTAGAAAACAAAGCTATTAAATGTGTTATGCTAGGGCCTAATGGAAAGTCAAATGCTAAAGAAATTAATGTATCAAGTACGAAAGGTGCTATAGGACATATGCTCGGTGCTGCTGGTGCAGTTGAATCTGTTTTTACTATATTAGCTATTTATCATGTAATATTCTATCTTTTAATGCTTTTTTACATATTAATAGGGGGTATTGCCACCTACATTAAATTTAGAAAATCCAGGAGAACCTTCAGAAGAATTTAATTGTAATTATGTACCATTGTATGCTCAAGAAAGAAAAATAAAAATTGCATTAACTAATAGTTTTGGTTTTGGAGGAACTAATGCAACATTATGCTTTACAGCGTATAATGATTAAAACATATCTGATATTTTGAAATATGATTATTATAATTAACATTAGTATGTATAATATTTTTTACTATTTAGTCTGACATTGGTATTTAACTTCTCCGTATTGACCTCTCTCTTGAGTAGTATCATATGCACGTATAAGTTTTGTTTGGCCAGTATCTCCCTGGCTAAAAGCATATCCTCTTTGCAATTTGCTTATTCTTTGAACATTTCTTACTTTTCTAACTGTTTTTTGGAATAGTTCCATTCTATAAATGTTAGTATTTGATTTTAAAATATATGTGTAATATTTACTTTGATTTATAATCTATAGTGTTAAATTTCTGAATTTCCTGGATGTAATGATAAGTCTGTGGACAATAAGTTCGTTTATAACTATATAGTGTTATAAATTGTCTATATTTATTTGTTTATTTACTATTTCCATGCAAAATCACGCAATAAACATAATATTGGGAGGACTAAAATAGTAGCCCAGAATACCAGTGATGTATATAAACGTGAATTAATTCCATGATATTCCATAGAAACACCTATTTTTGGTGCAACAATGGCATATATAGGTAAAAATATTATCCATATAATGAACGATCCTGGTATTGCTAGAACAGTATATGTTGTCCATGAACTAAAAATATTTAATTAAGGTCACAAAAGGGGATAAATGATCACTCTGTAATTAAGGCTGCTTTTCCTAATACTGTAGCAAGAACAGCTGCATAAAGTGTTGTTCCCCAAACCCAATGACCTCCAATTTTTCCATCGGCCTGTGGTAAATCATTCTCAAATATATATATTGACATGAAATAAAGGATAAGTGAATGGTAGAAACCATTGGCTATCCACAGCCAAAAATTCTTTACGTTAAACTAAAAGGAAAATTAGTTAGTTAAAATTTTAGTCTTATATTTACAAAAGTTTTAAATTGACCAAGTCTGTAAAGCTGTGGATATTTACTTAGTAGTTTTGCACTTAGAAATTGGTCAAATATTCCAATTGCTATTGGAGGAAGAAACGTAAAAAATACATTATAGAAAGATATGGTCCATGATTCAAATATGACTTGACCAGAAAACCCATTATGAAATGTATACTATTTTAAATTAGGAAAATTATCGAAATTGGAAATAATTTACCCAAAATTGAGTCATATGAAGAGAAATGTTTTTATAAAAAGAATAAAGAATTAATTTACTTAATCGTTGATAACTCCATGTACCATGAACCAATAGTAGTTTCTTTAAATACCGAAATTGTCCAATTGCAATATCTGCGCTTCGAGCAGCCTGTAAACCCTCTGTGCCACTTATGCCAATTCCTATATTAGCGGATTGTATCATTGATATATCATTTGAACCATCTCCAATAGCCAAAAGTGTTGCTTTTAAATGTTTTTTAATAAGTGTTACGATTAATGCTTTTTGTAAAGGTGTTGCTCTGCAACATATTACTGTTTTGCACAATATAGAAAGATTAATAAATTTTTTTTCAATATCCTTTTCTAAAGCATATGTTAATGAATGACCGTCAATAATCAAAGCTAAAGCTTCTAGTCTAGCTTTATTAGCTTGTCTATTTTTGACATACGCTAACTTTTTAGTTATATAATTTGAGATTTCTTTTTTATTTCTTCCATTTATAATAATAATATTCATGTCCTCAGTGATAAGCTTACAGCTTATTCCAACATTTATAGCTGTTTCTTGATGATCTCCAGTAAGAACCCATAACTTAATTCCTGCTAGTTGAAGTGTGTGAATGGTTTCTGGGACTCCCTCTTGAAGCTTATCTTCAATAGCAGTAGCTCCTAAAAGAAGAAGTTCTTTTTCTATTAGCTCAGATGCTTTATCCAATGCATCGGTACGGTTGTTAATAGTAATTGTTGCTTCATCATAAATAACTGCCCATTTTTCATATTCTTTTTCCGAAATTTCTCTCATGGCTAAACATAATGTTCTAAGGCCTCCTACGGCATAATCTTCTAAATGTTGTAATGTTTGCTCACTATATAAACTGTTTTTCGACAATCTCTCTAAAATTACTGTATCTGCACCTTTACAATAAAGTCTAATTTTACCATCTGGACAACGAAGGATTACAGACATCCTTTTTCTAGCTGAATTAAATTCGCAAATATTTAAAACTTTAAATTCTTGTTCTTCCCCTTGAATAGATACAAAAACAGATTTAGGACGACGGGTTGTAAATATGTATCCTAATTTTGATGCACCCTTTACTAAAGCACCTTCATCTGGTGATGCTGCTTGATATATGATATCATCTTGCCCATCAACTTTCTCTGGAATAACTGTATGACAAGTAGCAAGCAAAACAAGAACGTTATGGATAATGTCTTTCGATTCATGTGAAACAAGGTTTTTGTTTAATTGTATAAAATCAAAAACGTCGTTTTTTTGATAGGAATTAAGACTTTGTTTTTTCTTTGAATTATCCATATAAGATATACCGGCAATTGAGAGTTGACGAAATTCCATTTGATTGCATGTAAGAGTACCTGTTTTGTCTGTAAAAATGTATTCCACCTGTCCCAGCTCTTCAACTAAATTAGAAGTTCTACAAGTAGATGGAATATCTTCACGCTCATAATACATATCTATATCATTATTAATAAGCTGTGCTTGAGCATATTTGACAAGTTCAATTGTTACGAAAAGACTAATAGGAACGAGATTTGAATATAAAACACAGAACGTTAAAATATTTGAGAAGAATGCTTTCATTTTGTTTTTTTCTTGAAAGTGAAGATAGCTTAAATTTTTTTGATGAAGATTCTCTTTAATAACTAAGCCAATGGATGATATTAATGAAAGAGTGATGAGCATACAGAAAAGGAAAATGATTTGAATATTGACGGTTTTCTCTACTGCTGTTTGTTTTATACAAGAAGACGTAGTATTTTTCATTAACTTTGTTTCATGTCCTGTAAAAACAACAATGCCATAGATCCATGATGTATTTCGAAGGAATGCTCCTCGCAAAAGTAGTTGATCTTCAGTTAACGGATATTCCTTTTTTTCTATATCTGTGTTGATAATGATTGTAGCTTCGAAACTATAAAGATTATTATTGGGTTGTTCTGAATGTATTTCTCCTGATAGCTGGGAAATTTTGGTAGGTGATATAAAATTTGCTGTTTCTGGATGTGATTGCTTAATTTTTAAGTTTGTTTCCCCATCAAGATTAGATGTTTCAATATAACAGAGACCTTCTGGTTCTGATGATGAAATAAGAATAAGATCTGCTGGAAATATTTGACCAGATTCAACACGAACAATATCGCCTACATGGAGATCATACCATTTACGAGGAATAAAAGACATTTTTTCAAAAACATAGGTTAACGATTGATTTAGTTCTTTATCTTGTAAGCGTCGTTTAAAATCTTCTACTAGTTCTTTGAATGCAGAAACAATAAGTACAATTAATAAGGGTACGATTGTCGTCCAGCGATTGGTAGGAGAAATATTTCGGATTTGTTGTATGCATGATGTAAAAAGGAAGAAAAGATTTGCATATTTTGAAAATTGCTCAAATAAAAACTTTGGAAGAAATGTCGCGATATTGTATTTTGTAGTAGACACATAGTTGCTGCAATAGTTGTAAGATGTATTTTTTAAGTTATTATTAAAATTTATCACTCGGTAATTCGAATTCGTATTATGAAATGACTGTTTATTAAAGAATGTTGCAAATCTTTTATTTCGAAAATCAAAAACTCCAAGTATGCTTTTAAATGTATTTCCTTTTTTTCTCATAATCTTTTGACATTCATCATTAAATATTGGTTCTACTGTAGGAAAAGGTGTACTTGTTTGTTTAGAATTAAAAATATTCTGTCTTGTCTTAATATAATTTATAATATTTTTTATCTTAAAGTATCGAAAAATCCATTTATATACTTTCTTTGTTTGAATTGAATCATGTAATAACGTATAATTGTCATCTTCCGATTCTGAACATGAAATATCACGAGAATCTGAAATCGTAAGATCTTGGCCTTCTGAACCTTGAATTATAATATGATCAAGAGTACTAGACTCTCCATTCATGGCCATTTCACCAAATTCCAATGATGATTGTTCTAAAATCATTGATTCTTCCTGTTTACAACAATTTGAACTTTTTTTATTCATTTACTTTTTAATTATTATAGCGTGTTATTTATTCATAAAAAAACAATAATAGACCCCTTTTTCATCTTTTTTATTCTGATTCAATCATTTGTTTATTCTAATATCAATTTTTTTAATTAATTTAGGACTCTATTTATCTTTTAAGCTCATAAACTATATCATTTATCGATGATGTTAATAGTTTTCGATAAATATTAAATAGATTAAGTTAGCTGGAAAAAATATCATTAAGAAAAATCTTAATGAATATAATAATATAATTAGAAATAAATTCTTTAAAATTATTTTATTGAATAGAAATAAGTTATAAGAAAGCAAGATAAATTTATAAGTTATCAGAGATTAATTTAATGTTAATAAAATCTAATAATGAAAAGCAAGTATTACTGATTAGAAATAAGTTACGAATTTTATTTATAAAACTTAAAAGTGAAGAAATTATTAAAAAAATATATCTTTTTTTTATTTTTGACAATTTTTAATAATATGACGTTTTGATTAAATAATTTGTAATGAATTAGAAAAAAATGAGTGTATTCTTAAGATTCAGTATTTTGTTTTAAAATCTATAAATATATCTGTTTTATTAGATTATTTTAAATAGAAATATTAAAGTCTTTAAAAAGTATTTTTAATTATGTATTTTTTCATTTCGATGGAAATGGCTTAACGCTTTATATAAAAGTATAATATTTAAGATATGAATATTTTTTAAAAGATGGAAGATAAAGAAACAGGTAAGTAGTTTTTAATATATTAAAATAAAGATGAAGTTTAATTGTGTTAGAAGATGGCTTATGGTCGCCAGTTATTTCGTTATTATTTTGTGAGAAATCTCTTTCATTATTTAATGAAAAAGAAAAAGAAAGATGTGTTAAATTAGATGATAAGAATAAAAAATTGGAAATAGAAGATGCAGGGTGGATCACTGTTGCTGAGGAATTGGACAGAAAGGGTCTATTTGTTTATTAAATTGGTTTTTTGATTTAATATTTAATATTAGAACCATTGATTTTGCCGGAAAGATTGAATAAGCCAGGATCACCTATAACAACAATGTTAGATCTGGATGATTTTGAAAAATATGGGTATAATCCTCTTTCAGAAACAATGAAATATATTCATTGCAAAAATTGTGGGAGAGTGGTTTTACAAAATGTTTTTTATAAACACGCAAAACTATGTAACCAGTTGCAAGATGATCCTTCTTCAACATCTCGAGAAGCATTTGAAAAGACAATGATAGAGCTGCAAAATGTTTCTATGAAACGATCGAAAAAGAGACATCACTCTGATGGAGGTAAGAATTGAATGTTTTTAATAAGTTTCTGATATGGAAATCTTAAAAGATTCGGATACTTCTACAGTAAATGATACTAATAAAGCATCGAAGGCAGGAAAGTATGACTATAAAGATAAGAATGAACTTAAAAAGCTTAAATCTAAGAATATTCTTATTAAGCAAAAAGGTGATTTTGTTTTATTTTTATTATGTCATTTACTATTATCCTAGTTTCTATTGATCTAGAAAAGCAATGTGGAGTTTTGCTTCCAAATGGTAATTTATGTTCCCGTTCCCTCACATGTAAATCGCATTCCATGAGTGCAAAACGTTCTGTTCCTGGTAGATCTCGACCTTATGATATTTTGTTGGTCCATTATCAAAAGAAAAATAAAATTAAACAGCAAAGTATTCAATAATTTTTAATTATGATTTTTTAAATTATTAATAGAAGCTGCAACAATGGCATCTTCTGTTTTTGAAGATTATACATCGGATGCAAGACAAGTTGATTCTGATGAAGAAGTTACTTTGGTTATGGAATCTATTTTATGTAGTGCTGCATGTCCATTAGAGCGAAAAGTTATGGTTCCGGTACGTCGAAAACGTCGTTCTTTCCGTTTTCAAGAAATGCTTTCTGTTGCTCTTTGTCAAGGCCAATGGCCTGGAAAAATTCAAGGCTCTGTTAGTGGAATTCTTGGAAGAGTTATTCCATTTCATGTTAATTCGGACTGGAAAACTGATGAAAATAATTAATCTTCTTTATGATGGTTTTACTAATATATTTTTTCCTTCGGAAAAAGTATGTTGTTTTAGCTTCTAATACTTTTTTATACATTTTTTTAACTCTAATTTTACTAGGACTTGTATTATTGTGCCGTTGCTGTGGTAACCTGTGTTTATTTTGTTTCGATATATATATCTTTATACTTTAAATAAAAAATCAATATTTTAAATATAACTTTTGTAGGGTTAAAAGTGAATATCTTTAGAGCCACTTGGCATGACTATGTCTTTGCATCAAATAGAGTCGGGACTTTGTCATATGTCTATTAATGAAAATCTTAATTCAGGTTCAATATATCAAAAACCGGTGTCAAAAGTGAATAAGAAATATTAAATAAAAATGATTAATTGTTATATAGCAATTAGTAAAATCTCAATCTATTAAGCCTGATTTAAAGAATCAAGGAAATGCACGGCATCCATTACTTAAACTTGCAGTACATAATCAAAATAATCAAGTTAATGGAAGTAATATTTTTCAATCTAAACAAACCACAAATTCATCTACTACTGTTACTAATGTTGTTAATATTCCTGCACAGCAATGGAGAACATCTCAGATGTCTTCGTTATCTCCTGGTAATTCAAGGAAGATAGTTAATTTATCTTTGATTGGGGAGAAGGCATCCTTTGATGAAAACAGGAAAATGCTTATTCCTCAAAGTGTTTCTGAAGTTTATGAATATCATCTTGGAATGTTTGAAATTGGTCGTCCTCTTGGAAAAGGAAAATTTGGGAGAGTCTATCTTGCTCAAGAAAGACGCACGGGGTTTATTTGTGCGTTAAAAGTTTTACATAAGTCAGAGTTAATGCAATCTAAAATAGAAAAGCAAGTAAGAAGAGAAATCGAAATTCAATCTAATTTAAGGTAATACTATAATAAGCATTTGTTTATATTAAATTAATTAAAGGCATCCTAATATTCTTCGTATTTACGGTCATTTTCATGATTCTACTAGGGTTTTTCTTATATTGGAGTTTGCTGGAAAAGGTGAATTGTATAAACATTTACGTAAAAAAGGAAAGTTTTCAGATTTAAGAGCTTCAGAAGTATGTTTTTATTATTTTAAATCTTGCTAATATGAAAAGTATATAGCACAAATGGCATCTGCGCTTTCATATTTACATAAAAAACATGTTATACATAGAGATATAAAACCTGAAAATATTTTACTTGGGATCAATGGAGAAGTTAAACTGTCTGATTTCGGATGGAGTGTTCATGCACCTAATTCAAGGTAAATATATAATAAATCTTTTTCTTGTTTAAGTTTTGTAGACGGAATACTCTTTGTGGAACTCTTGATTACCTACCTCCTGAAATGGTAGAAGGGCGTGATCATAATGAGAAGGTTGACATTTGGTCTTTGGGTGTTCTTACATATGAGTTTCTCGTCGGTTCTCCTCCTTTTGAAGATTTAAGTGGATATCCTGCTACGTATAAACGAATAGCTAAAGTCGATCTTAAAATTCCTGATCATGTAAGTTCTGAGGCTAAAGATCTTATTACTAAGGTATTATTTATTCTCATAATTTAAGTTAAATGATATTTTTAAGCTTTTACAACATAATCCTGAAAAGAGATTAGCACTTGATCAAGTTCCATTGCATCCTTGGATTCAAAAACATAAAGATAATTGGCATAAAAATAGAAGTTCTGATTAATGTTATATTTAAAAATATATAAGTCTTAGTATCTTTTATTATAATATTTTAGTTTGATATGTATGAATAATTAGATTTATTTTTTACAGCTATATAAAATACGGAAACATATTCTATATATTATTCTTAATTTCATTATCATATCCATTGAGTTTTTCATTCTCTTCTAATTTTTTGTTGAGATAATCTGTAATTTCTAATGTTTTTTTTAATGCAAGATCAAGGCATTTAAAGATATGTGATGTTTCTATAGTGATTCCTCCTGGTTTTGATATTTGACAAATTTCTTTATTTTTATTTAAAGTAATAATCATATATTCCTCCCTTAACCTTTCTTCTTGTAATGTTGTATCCATAAGTAATATTTTTCCTTTATTGAAAAAACTAAAAGTAACGCATATTGGAATATGTGTTAGAATTAGAGGCACAGGAACTCGTTCTTCAATAGGATGCTACTTAATAATTAAGAATTATTTTATAATATACATCGATCCTACAATAATAATTTCCTCTCCTTTCACTGTAACAACTGGCTTTCTAAAATGAAGTAATGCTGCAACAACTGCAATACATGTTGCATCTACGAGATTACCATCATGATTTAAATAATGAACATCTGCACGAATAGACCAACAATAATGACCATAAATAATACATAGCGATTCTTTATCTAGCATACGTGATTTCTTTATAGCCTTATCAATAATACTAATAATCTGTGTTTCTTCTGATGATCTGATACTAATTAAATATATTAAAGATTTTTCTCTAAATAAAACCTTCCAGATTCAAATGGTGAATATATTATTGGTGTTAATTCTATGTCAATTGTAAAAATCCCTTCATAAGGTTTATCTGGATATGGTTCTGTAATTTCTGCTGAGATACAAACAAAAATTCTATAAATATATAAAAAATCCCCAAAAAAATAAATATTAGGTTAAATCCACCTTGTTTTTCCAAGAGATATCTCTACCTGGCCATAGTTATTGCCGAAAATTAAGCTTAAATCTCTCCAAATATCAAAATCTCTGCCATCTAGTCTAAGATTATTGTTTAAAGCCTCAAGAATGAATTGTCTTTCATTTAATGACATATCTATATCTTTCTTCATATTTTTATGTATTAAAACATTTCAAAACCTATATATAAATAATATATTTAAGTCTTAAAGCCTTTTTCTTAATTTATTAGGTGAATATACGGATTTTGAGACGTCAAAAAAAAGTATTTGAATAAATAGTAAGAAATATGTTCAAAATGGATATGAAACTGATAAATAATTATAGTATTTTATATTTTCTTGGTAAATATGTTTTTTTTTTGAAGAAAAAAGGACAAAAAACGCTTGAATAAGTGTCAAGAAACCTTTGTTTAAAGTTTAGCTTTGATATTGATAAAACATATAAGAAATATTGTATATTTTGCGAATAAGTTTTATATATAGGGATTAATAAATGACTACAGCTCATAGGTATTTTTTTAGAATGATTTTTATGGAAATATTGATGTTAGACCTACATATGATCCAGCAAGAGGAAAATCGAATGAACAAGTAAAATTTAGGGTAGTTTTTATATGTTTTTATTTAGTTCTATTAGGCGCCTACGCGTATGTTTTCTTCTAGATCTTTGCCAGCATATACAGTTCTTAAATATAGGCAAATATATGAGGATAAAAATAATTAAGGTTAATATTTAAGATAGGGCAGTAGGGCAGGAAAGTAGTGAAGAAATAGAACAAAGGGATCTTCGTTTGGAGCTTTTAGAAGCGGAGGCATCTCATTTTTCTAAAAAAGAAGATCCTTATGATATTAAAAGAATATCTCAAAATAATGAACTTTTAAAAAATAATCATGAAGATCCTAAGATAAAGCGTGCAAAGATTCTTCAAGAGACGAGAAATATAGATGCGGATGATGATAAAGAAGATGAGAGTGAGAATAATGAAGACAGGTTGAATGAAATATACTTATGTTTAGGGTTAATATAAATAGTGAAGATGATGACGATGAAGATGAAACAGCTGAGCTTTTGAGGGAGCTTGAAAAGATAAGGAGGGAACGTGCTGAAGAAAATGAACGACTTGTAACATATTTAGGAAAGATAGTTGATTATGACATTAATATATTTTTAGGAACGTGAAAAGGCTCAAAAAGATGAAGAACAAAGAGAAAGAGAAATAGCTATGGGGAATCCTTTGCTTAATATATCATCTAAAGATTTTAATGTAAAACGGAGGTATGTATTATTATCAGTCTGAAATTTAATAAAAAAAACAGATGGAATGATGATGTAATTTTTAAGGATCAAGCAAGAGGTATTTCTGATCGTCCAAAAAAGGAGTTTGTTAATGATCTTCTACGGACGGAATTTCATAGGAAATTTATGAAGCGTTATGTTAAATAATTAATATTTAAATTTTTTATTATAATTTTTTTTTTTAAATGTTTTTAATTTTTGATAAGGTTTCTAAATTATTTTATATTTGGCTTTTAGAGTCTTCATTCTTTACTTGATAATTTGTTTAGTGTTTTCCAAAATATGTGTATGTCTAAGAAAATAATTATTAAAATCTGTCAAGACTATATAATTTCTAGATTAATAAATAAAGGAATTGTATTTAATAGAAACTGTTATAAAACTTGAGTCCAATAAATAAATATAGCGTAAAAATAATTTTATTGAGATATGTAAAGTCGTTTTTAATATTAATATAATATTTTGATATATAATTGCTTATTGATGTTTATAATAAAATTGAAGATATGCTTTAAATAAGTTTGAGTTTTAATTTTCTTTGAATTATGCTATAAGTATCTAAAAAATAAAATTATATAAAAATGCTATCACCAATTAATATCAATACAAACCTACAATAATTCTTTTTATTGAACTTATAATAAACCTTTTTCTATTTCTTTTAAATATCTAACAAATCTTTTTTTGTGAACCTGAGAATATTATTTTTTTTTCAAAAAATATCTACACTTGCCACTCCTACGAATTCTGCTCCATCAAGTATACAAAGATATCGTAAACCAAGTTTAGAGAACATTTCAAAAACAAGTTCCATTGGTGCTTCCTTATTTAAACTTATTGGTGCCTAATCATATGTTATTTTATATTCTGAGATTCTAAAAACTAAGCACTTTATCTACATAAGACCGTAAATCAGCTGGATCTGGTAACGAGTAAGAGGTTCCAGTATCAAGGCTCGATGTAGAATCTGTAACTCCAAATGGCATTAAGTAACATCCTATTTTTTCTATATCTTCATTTGAAACTGTAGATTTGATTGTGTCTAGAAAATATGTCTAAATTCTATTTATATGAAATAAAATACCTAAAGCATGTTCTAATTCATGTGCTGCAATATATCCAATAAGAGTTTTATTATAAACAATTGGAAATCCGCCATCAATATATCCCTCATTCTTAACGTATTTCAACATATCTCTAAGTTTTGTATATGATACAGTAGAATTAAAAGATAAATCAATTGTTGTATGATAGACTGTTATTGGAGGTGGCAAAAGTTCGGATAAATAAGATGAAAATGTATATTTGGACTTAGTATCAAGATAAGGATATTCTAGTTATGTTGATAAACGTATAAAAATAAGAAGATTATACCATTTAGATCTATTAAAAGGTCCTGATATTGTTAATTTTATTATAGTAAAATTTTGATACTTACATATATTCCCTGTGGCTCTATAGCATCAGCGACCCATTTTGATACAAGAATAGATAGCATGAATGGCTAAAGATATTAATAATGTTTTATATTATAGAAGCTAAATCTACCATAACATATGAAAGACTTCCTGTTAATTCAAACATGATTACAGCCAATGAAACTATGACAATTTTAAAAAAATATTAATTGAAAATGTTTCTAACCTGTCATTCTAGTTACGCCTGCTAAAGTAGCTGCTGCTCCGACCATAGAATAAACACCTGGAACTATACATTCGTTTGGATCACCAAGAGGACATCTTGAAAAAATATATGCACTAGGATATGTACTATATTTTGATTTAATTTACAATATTTAATTAATTTTAAACCTACTAATAAAAAAACTGCACAATTAAGCCAACAAATCTTCCGAATAATGCACCAATAGCCATTGTTGGAATAAATATTCTAATTTTATAAATGACGATAATAGTAATAATTAATAACCTTACCCTGCTGGAATTTTAGTACCAAATGTCACAATCTAAATGAAATTAGATGTGTAAATTTATGAAGTATTTTATACTGTAAAAGATCCTTTAATAATTAGTGCTAAGATAAGAAGTATTGTCACTTTTGGGATCATCAGTTTATTTTCTGGGCATAATCCTTCATTTAGTTCATTATTGTTACATTCTTTGAGTAAATGGGAAACCAATTCAGTTCCACCAAGTTTTGTATATGGATTATGATACGAAATAATAGCAGTAAAAAGAGTGACTATAAAAACTTCGAAGATAGGATGCTTTTTTATAAAACTTAATCTTCGAAATGTTTTTGCCCAATGTATATTTAATTTGCAAAATAAACTACCATATAGTCCTCCAAAAAGACCTAAAAATAAAAAAATAAAAAGCTCTAAAGAATGCCATTCATGGCTATAATGGGTCTCTAATAAGACTACTTTTCCTGT
This sequence comes from Pneumocystis murina B123, assembly GCF_000349005.2. Classification (NCBI taxonomy): domain Eukaryota; kingdom Fungi; phylum Ascomycota; class Pneumocystomycetes; order Pneumocystales; family Pneumocystaceae; genus Pneumocystis; species Pneumocystis murina. Next base: position 418,984 of record NW_017802363.1, read on the forward strand.
TCCATAGGGATTAAGAATCTATAAAATAATCAAATACATTTTTAAAACAAAAGAATTGTTGACTTTTAAGGTTATTGCTGCTACCATTGCGCAAAAAAAGCTTCTCCACATAGTTTTTGAAGGGAAAAAGTAAGATACTTCCTTAAATTCATGTTAAAAATAAATAGAAATGCTAGTTTTTACTTCAAGACTAAATAGAACCCCACCAATTGGTGCACCAAATGCCACAGCTACACCTGCTGCTGATGCTGCGCTCAATAATTCTCTTCTTTTTCCTAAGTACAATAAATATTATATAACTTTTTTTTGAAAAAATATACCATCATTATAATTATATTTATTAAATAATCGGCATGCAATATTTCCAATACAACACTATATATTAGCAATGACAATTGGACAAGAGATTAAAATTACAGCAATGTGTACAAATGGTCTATAAATAGTAAGAAAAATAGTTAAATAGAAGCTAACATGCCCTTCTTTTCCTAAATTAAGGCCAGAAGCGACACTGAGAGTTAGTCCTATCACTTTTACAACTAATGTACGAAATCCAAGAAATTTATGAATAGTAAATCCTGAAAGGATTGTTTTTACCTACAGTATTAATTTTAGAAAAATAAATTAAAAAAAATACCTCTGGAATACCACTACCGGATGCCATATACGCTACTTTCTCCGCTCTAGAGTTATTTTTTTTCTTTATAGAGATATTTTGAGATAAATTTTCTGATGAATTTTCCATTGATACAGGAAAAGTCGTACGAGTAGTCATAGTTAATTGGACTGATATTAGTGCAAACAATAATGCTATTGCAATGTAAACAAGATAATCAATGATCCATTGTTGTTTTCTTGGGAAATTAAAATGTTTTCCCCAGGTATTCCACTGTTTGCACCCTACAAGATCATCTATATTATCAGTTATGAAAGTTAATAGAATTAGTGTAACTTTCCATCAAAAGATTTACAGCACCTTACTTTATTGCTCCACAAATTGTCTATATTTGTCATTTTTTTTGTTTTAATTTTGAAAATAGGTTACCTGAGCAGTAGCCAAATTTCCAATCAAAAAAAATGGTTTCTACAACATCAATTACATAAGCAACACATGAGGTAATAAATCCAGTAAAAAATACGAGAATCCATCCTTGACTAGCATCAAATGTATTCCTTATCCACCCTCTAATTCCTTTAATTGATCGAAGTTTTTTTGCTCTTGTTGCATCTTTAATAGTATCATGAATCCAATCTATATGCTTTAATTACGACATAAATCTAAAATATATTGAAATCGAACCAATTGCATTATAATTATCGTACCAAATATGTTCACCATTAAGATTTTTATGATCTTCATCTTCAAAAGTTTTGTTAAAAATCTTTTTCGAAAATTTCTTGTGAATTGAATTACAAAACATCTTTGTTTTGCAAATAGATGAAAATTTATCTTCATTTAATTGTGGTGTTGTGGAATATTGTCTTTATTATTTAATTGATATTTGCTATTTAAGTAAAATAACCTACTGAATTCCTCCATAATTTTTTACATTTTTTCTAGAAGATGGAAAGATAAGAAAGGTGTTTTCTGTTTCCTTAGAGGATGGATCAGGTATATCTTGTTTCATATATTGATGTTTATGTGATTTTTTAAATGTTTGAAAATCTGATTGATGTTCCATTTTTAATATAAATAATAATTTCTTAAAGATAACCTTTTCTTAGTTTAAGTATTAAATTATCTTTTATCAAATATATTTTTTTGATTTTATCATTTTATTATAAAAGATTATCTTATAAAATCTGTAGGTTAAAAAAGTTGATAAAGTTTTTCAAAAATATAAATTATTATAGTTTTATATGAAATTTTTAAGAAAAAAAGTAAAGGATTTATAGCTAAAATATTTATTAATAAGATTTAAATGATTGTTATTTTTATATTTAGATAAAAAATTATATATTTTGAAAAAAAATTGTTTATTGATATATTAGTAATAAAATGATGTAAAAAGTTTATATAGATACATTATTTATTTAATAAATGGCATTAGAGTTGATGTCCTATCTCGATATTTTATATAGTTATCGCCAAAAAACTGAATAAGAAGAATTTCTTCACCTGTAAATATAAATCAGTTTAGTTAAAATTATGCTTTTAATATATCTTATTCTTTTTGAAAAAAAATTCCATAGGATAATTATAAATATAATGATGGATAGTGGATTAATAAGCATGATTTGAGATCCTATTGCCCAATAAAAAAATCCAAAATAGGATGGATGACGAATCCATCTTTTAAAATTGAATTTTCATAGTAATGAAAGAAATGAAAGATACCTATATATACCGTCTGTGACAAGAAAATGATCATCACTTTTTTTTAATGATATTTTATGTGAAAAATTATGAGTAGCATGAATCATAGATAATGAACGGCATAATTGTCCGCCACACGCTATAGCAAACCCTTTAAAATCATTATACTTTTTAGAAAATTGTAAATTTCCTGAAAGACCTGTATAATTTATTAATTTGTGCATTTTCATCTGAGGAAAAAATAAATATTCTAATAGATATTCCAATATTGAAAAGCAATGTGCAAGAATATATTGATTTCCATTAGAAAATAGGAATGCTTAGATATCTTAGTTTTTAATAGTGAAATGGTATTAGTTTTACATGAAATAGATACGTTTAAAGGGTTATAAAGTGCTGTAATCCAAAATTCTAAAAAATGAAAGAATGATAGAATAGTAAAATATATAGTTAACTCTGAAAAATTAACATGAAATGATGCTATAGATGTTGATCCAATGATAATACCAAGAATAAGTGCTCTAATTGCTATTTTTGCTTCAATAAAATCTTCTTTAGGTTTGTGATCTTCATTAAGGACTACTTTGTGTTCATGATCATTTGCCATCTTTTACACATCAAAATACAAAAGTCTAAGCAACCACAAAGGTTCTTATAATTTTTTATAAATCTTGAATCCGATATTTTATAATTAAAAATCTGATGTATATATATATATTACATACAATCTATATATTTTAAATACATATATGATTTATTTGAAAGGATGTAAATTTTGTAAGTGAATGAGCATTTTGTCTTTTAGTTCTATAGGAATAGTCCAAGAACAATTGAGTCTTTTTGAATCAAGAAAATGTATCCATGTTAGTGATATTTCTAGATGCTCAGAAAAAAGCTGTTCATTTTGCTTTGAAAAATCTTTCCCTAATTTTTGGAAGATAATTAAACTAAGGATAATTATTTTAATGAAAAACTCTGCTTTAAGAGGATCATTTTTGTTGATTTTTTTTGGATATTTAATTATATTAATCCAGTTTTTTTGAGGATTTTGATATCTTTCTATAGCTTGGAGTAATAAGTCACATTCCGATAGCTTGGTATATATACATGAATGATCTGGTTCTTCCAATTCGTTTTTTATGAGATTGGTTGAAATTGCATCCCAAAATCCTAAGCTATGAAAACTATTCCATCCTTCCTCTGTAGTAATTATTCCCTGTAACCCATCACATATCCATATTCTATAATCAATATCAAATGCGTTTTTTTTATTCCATAAATACATAAACATATCCATTATAGATATGGCATATTTTCTTAAACTATCGTCTTCTTTTAACCACAAACATAATGATCTTATAGATGAAATTACAATTAAATCGTTAAAAATTTCAGGATCATTTTTCAATGAATTTTTATTTTTATTAAAATTGTCCCACCTATCTTTCAGAAAATCTATTGATTCTTCAAATGCTTCTTTGAATGATCTTTGCAAAAGCAATAATTCTGAAAATTGAAAAACCACTGTTTCTGAGTTTGAAAGATAAATGATCATAGACTCTAAAATTTCATAGTCTGTTGAAAGTCTATGTGATTCTTCGTTAATTTCTTCAGAGATTAATTTCTTCATTACAGTAGGTAATATTGATCTGATATCCACAGATGCTAAATTAGTAAACAGTACACAAAAAGTTCTAGCTTCCTCCTCGTTTGATGCACATGATAATATGAATTCGAGATTCTGTAAACGAAGCATTAAACATAAAAGATTTGATGTCATTTTCCGAGTAGAATCAGCTTGAAAAATTAATAAGTTAAAATTGAAATCTAAACATTACATTGATCCTCTTTTATAAGAGTGTGTAAAATATTGTATAATGCTTTTTTGATTTCCATGTTTTTAATGAGAGAATTACAAATCTAAAAATGATAAATTTAAAAAAATAGTAGATATTGTTTTACTCCTGTATTTATATTTGAAAAGACGTCATTAAAAAAAGAAAACATAATTAGCCTTTTTTTTCCTTTGCTATTTTCTAGAATATTTATCAAATCATTGATACATTTTTTGAGAGATAGTTTAAAATTAATCTCTTCCATATCAGATACAGATTTTATACATGCATGCTTCATCAGATTAATCATCTTCTCAAACAATACTAGATAAATTATAAATGTAACATTTTATTTAAAAAAACGTACCTTCATCCAATGTTTCAATAAAACTATTCATATTTTTATTCTGCTGACATTCTAATATTTTTAGTGCGCCTTGTTTTGACTGTGATAAAACAATAAGTAAATCCAATGTAGAATCTATAAATGAAATATCACTAAAATCGTTAAATTTTCTACATGAAACATTAACATTCTTTCCTTTCACATAAAATAGACATTAAACAAGGTATTCTATTAATCATATCAGGATGTTCTGATAACTCCGGAAAAGATGCAAATGAAATAAGAATATTTACTGCAAGAATTTTATATTCTGACGAATCTTCTGACTTTTCACTTGATGATTTCCCTAATATATACCCTATTAGCTTTTCCTCAAAAGTCCTTATTTCAAAACTTGATTTTAATAATCGGTCAATCCATTTAAAATCCAATGCTTTCCAACATTCATAACTTAATGATGGTTTTTTAGAAAGTATAGACGGTAATATGGAAATTGCTACAAATTTTGAAGTATCTTCCTTAGATTTCATAAGGGAAAGACAGCGAGAAATAGTAGTCTCTTCCATCCTTAAAAAATGTGATTCTGGATGATTTAAAGGACGTTAAAAGATAAAAACGTTCTGTAAGAATTAACGTTAATACCAAAAATTCAGTTAAAATTAAAAAAAAAATCCGGATATTGATTCTGTTTTTATGCTTTTACTGTTTTATAAATGGAATTGATTGTTATTTGTGTTTTTAAGTGAAATTCTAAATGTTTTATTAGATGATTCAAGTCAATGGTTTACCTGAAGATTGGGAAATACGATGTTCTCGCTCAAGAAATCTGCCTTATTATTATAATATGAAGACACATGAGTCCTTTTGGGAGCCCCCATCGGATGCAGATCTTGAGGTTCTGAAAGATTATATGATTAAGAATGGATTGATACCAGTATCGTCAGAAGAAAATAAAGTAAATGATGAAAAGATCCGTGTTATTCATCTTTTAGTAAAACATAATCATAGTAGAAGACCTAGTTCTTGGAAAGAAGTGAGTGTATTATGATGTTATATTTTTTAGAGGATTGAATCAGGATATAGCCTAATATTACTCGAACCAAGCAAGAAGCTATGGAAATTATTCTTAAATATGAAGCAAAAGTACGTTCAGGAGAAATTAGTCTTGGAGAACTAGCTGTTACAGAGTCGGATTGTAATAGTGCTAAAAAAGCGGGAGATTTGTAAGTTTTTATGTTTTTTAAAAAGTTTATTTAAATTATTTAGAGGTTTTTTTGGAAAAGGTGTTATGCAACGAGAATTTGAAGAAGCATCGTTTAGTTTGCAACCGGGTGAAATGAGTCATGTTGTTGAAACTGCTAGTGGGTTTGTTTTTTTTTAATTTTTTTACATAAATTAATATGATTTTAAGTTATCATTTAATTGAAAGAATTGCTTAAGATCGTCACAATTATTTTGTCTCTTATTATTTGTTTTGTGATTGGTGCATTACAGGTTATATTTTACAATAGAAATATTAATAAAAGAGAGTATGTATTTTTATTGTAGAATGTTTTAGTTATTTATATATTTATATCTTACTTCATGATTTTATTTGAATAACATATTTAAGAAAAGCCGGTTTGTTTTGGATTTGTTTTAGCATTATTTTGTCATATATTATATTTTTTTTAAGTTTATGATATGTTTAAAACCTAAAAAATTAATGAATTGATAAAATAATATTCTGGTTTATTTGTTATTTTGTAATAGAACTTGAGAATGTCTTGTTCGAGTTTTGAGAAATATTTTATTACTTCTATCTTTATAAAAATTTTACTTTTTCCAGCCTAGTAGAATATTTTATTTTATTAGTGATAATAAGCTGATGATGGCTTAGTAGATCAACAGATTTTGAAGTCCATAGAAATTGGATGGTATTTTTTAATCGGAATGTATTTTTATATTAGAATTTTAATATTATTAAAGGCTTTAACATATAGTCTTCCATTATCTAAATGGTATTATGAAGTATGGTCTATGATAAAAAGTGTGAATTTTGTTAACGAATTGTATAGAATACCTCGCAATGGATGCTAGATTATCCTCCATTTTTTCCCTGGATGGAATATTTGTTTTCTTTGTTTGGACAGTGGATAGATCCAGAGATGTTAAAAATTACTAATGTTAATTATGCAAGTAATAAAACCATATATTTCCAGAGATCAACTGTTATTATTACAGACTTTATGTTGATATATAGTTTAAGAAAGTAAGAATTGTAATATTTATGAATGAAATCTTATAAATAGATATATTCAATTAAGTTCTTCAGAAAAAAAGTTAACTAAAATTATTGCTATTTCTATTGTTTTCTCCCCGGGATTTTTTATTGTTGATCATATTCATTTTCAGTACAATGGATTTTTATATGGATTGCTTCTTTTATCAATTTGTTATGCTAAGAATTCTGATAAAATTTTAAAAAGTAGCGTTATTTTTTCCGTTTTATTATGTTTTAAGCATCTCTTTCTTTATCTGGCTCCTGCATATCTTGTATATGTTCTGCGTGTATACTGTTTACGCTTAGACATGAGAGGAATTAATGTCAAAAATACTATTAAGTTAATTGTTTCAAATCTTTTTGTTATAACATTAGCCTTTGGTCCATTTGTATATTATAACCAATTAAGTCAAATAAAATCTAGGCTTTTTCCATTTTCAAGGGGTCTAACTCATGCTTACTGGGCACCCAACATATGGGCCCTGTATTCTTTTATTGATAGAGTTTTAATTGCATGTAGGATTCTCTTTATTTTGAAAAGTATTTATTTCTTACATTAGTTACAGTAGCTCCACATTTGAATATTGTAGTTAAACAAGAGGCAGCAGCTTCCTTAACTAGAGGATTAATAGGCGATACCTTTTTTGGAATTCTTCCTAATATTACGCCTACAACAACTTTTATTGTTACATTTTTTTTTCAAATGGTTATATTTTATTAAAACATTGCTTTTTTTCTCATAAAAAACAGATTTATTTGGCTAAATTATTTATAAGACCTACATATAATGTATTTCTTGGAGCAATTGTACTTTGCGGGTTTTCATCTTTTATTTTTGGATGGCATGTTCATGAAAAGGCGATACTTATGGTTATAATTCCATTTAGGTATGTTTTTTTTGTTTTATAAATTTTTTTTAAAAAAATGATTAGTCTTCTTGCTCTTAAGGATAGAAGATATTTTACAGCATTTTGTCCTTTGGTTGTTGCAGGATATGTTTCTCTTTTTCCTTTAATTTTTACACCATTAGGTCTCTTTATACTTATTTAAAAATGTCTTATTAATATAAGTTAGAAAGCTTTATTAAGTTTGTATATACTATAGCCTGGTTACTAGTATTTCTTGTGCCTTCTGACATTATGGTACCTGCGTAAGTTTTTATTTTTTTTTGTTTTTAAGAGTAACGTGTTAATACTTTTACAGATCGACAAAGAGAATTTTTCTTTTAAACCGTGCCTCTACCTTTTACATTTCTATGTTTATTCCACTTTTTATTTACACTACTTTTTTTCATAATTTAATATTTGGGTCAACAGGAAAATATGAATATTTTCCATTAATGTTAATTAGTATATATTGTTCTTGGGGTATTTTATGCTCATGGTTTGGGTTTTCGTTGTTATACCTTACAGATTTATCATGAAATATGTAAATATGATAAATATAAAATACGATAAAATGCTTCCTATATATTTAAAATATTTGAATTTCATGGGTTTTTGATAGATGTGTTTCCCATTCCTGGAATAATATTTGAATTTGCTGATATTCTTAGTAAATTTTGCATATTTTTTTCTGATGACATAGATGCAAGACCTGGTGGGATAAAATGAGAATATGATGATATTGTTGAAAAGTCATTTTGATTTTTGAGAGTAGATAGTGCCTGTAAACCAGGAAGTATAAAGTTTTGTGATTTAGGTGATTGTTCTGTAGAATTAGTATGCTGTTGAAAAAGATGAGATTCGTTTTGTTCTGTTAAAATATCCGCTTCTTCTTCTTCCTCTTCTTCTTGAATTTTTTTCGGCATTTTTTCAATAATTCCTAAAGCTTCTGCTGCTTCTTCACCAATATAATATTTGTCTTTAAAAGCAATAGGATCTCCAGGACGTGCTCTAGCCCAAAAACGTGTATATCTATCATTTGAACCAGTAGCCAAAATGTGGCCAAGAGGATGATATTGCATAGACCAAATAGATGATTCATGAGCATAAGGTATAGAAACAGTTGGGTTACATAATAATGAAGGTGTAGAAAATGAAATGCTTGCTTTAGTTTGTGAGTTTTCAGATAAACAAAACTCATCAATAATATAATGGTTTATAACACCATTTGCGCCACCAGTACTTAAAATAGATGGGATTATAGGATTCCAAGCTAGAGATGTTACATCTTTTTCATGTCCACGTAATATTCTTAAATCTTTCATAGTTCTAATGTCAAATATACGAGTAATACTATCTCGAGAACATGTAGCCAAGAGATCTCCATGAGTTGGCTGAAATGTTGCTTGATATACAGTATTTTTATGGCCATGTAATGTCGTAAGACATTTTCCTGATCTGGGATCCCATAACTTAACAAGATTATCTTTTGAACCAGATACTAACAATCCTTTTGAAGGATGCCAGTCAATAGTTCTTACGTCCCATCCATGGCCTGTTAGTTTTTGCTCTTCATGAGCTTCGGTAAAATTCCATATTTTAATACAGCCGTCATCAGACGCTGTAGCAAATTTATTATCCGTAGGAGAAAACCTAAAATAGTAATTAAATTTGAAGAAACATCTATCAATTATTTACGAAATGTCCCTAACTGCTTCTGAATGTGCATTTAAAACTTTTACATTGTTCATGTTAGGTTGCCAATATTTAACAATACCTGATTGATCTGATGACAAAAAAAAGTCCCCTGAATTCGACCATTCACAGGATCTTATAGCATGATCGTGAGCCTATGTATTTATATTATTTTTTATTAAAAAATATTTTATAATACTTGTAAAATTGTTTCAAAATTAAATGTCAACCCATTCCATAAGGTGAATTCTCCACTACTTGAGCCTGTTAATAATCTTCTTCCATCTGGTGTCCATTTTACAACATTTACTGGATGCTTAACTTTGTTTGAGGATGAATGGATATATTTGATAGGAAGATTTAGTGATGGATTATATTTATAAGCAAATGGTGGTAATAACTGCAAAAATAAATATAATCCTTTTTTTTATTATATCTCACATCAACAATAAAATTTTGCTTTGGAAACATATATCTAGCATCTTTAAATGATGTCATTCTTGTCCTTTCTTGGAACCATCTTGTTATTCCACTTCCATAGTCAACTGTTCGTCGTTGCATAGGTTTTCTTATAGGATCTTTACGTCTAACTCCTTCTGACTGATCTACCTCCAATTGTTGTGGAGTCATTTTTTTTGATTTATTTAATTATATTTTTTATAATAAATCCAAAAACCAATTCTTTAGTTCAAAATTATATAGCTTTTCTAAAAATACTTTCATATATTTAATTCTAACTCTTATAATGATTTATTCCAATAAATATAAGAATTTGTATATTAATTTTTGCTGTAAAAATTTCAAACTGATAACGATTTCTAAAATATATTTCAATTAGATGATTATTTTAAAGTTATTGGTTTCTTTACAAAAATTCCTTTTTTTATTAATTTTTAATATATTTTAATATTGAAAATATTTTTTGGTTTATTTTAAAAATTATTGAAATACTAAATAATATTTATAGATTATAAATTAAAATATGATTTATATTTTAACTTCTAATTCATATGTAAATAGGTTTTAAATCTTCATAATTGTATTTTTAATCAAAGTTAACATAAAGTTTAATATTTATTAATAGAATGTATTTAAAGCAAAGTCTTTTAGGTATAAGATTCAAATTAGTATAAATAGGTATAAAATTTGTCTTAATTTTTTCTTATTTTATCTATTATTTATTATATTTTGGTGAAAATTTAATTTTCGCTGAGAATATCGAAACTCGAGATCACTAAAATTGTGTTAGTAATAAAAATACTATAAGAAAAGTCAATAAATAATAGTATTATGACTCGAAAGGTTTGTATTATTATTATATATGAATAGTTTTATGTTTAATTATAGTCGAATTTGCCTTTTTGCTCGCAAATATTAGTAGATTCTGCGACAGGTTATCTGGGAAATACAACTAGGGAACAGGATCTAAAAGTGGAGGAATTGCGTAAAGAACTTGAGGAGGAGGGGTTTTCTGAGCGTTTGGATACACCATCTATGGTTTATTTTATTTTTTAAAATTAAATATTATGATTGATTTAAAAATTTATTAGTTACGGTTTCTTAGAGCTCGTAAATTTGATGTTTCTCAGGCAAAAACTATGTTTGTGGAATGTGAACAATGGAGAAAAGATTTTGGAGTAGATGATATTGTAAAAACGTTTTGCTACAATGAAAAAATGGATATTTTTAGATATTATCCTCAATATTATCATAAAGAAGATAAGGTTTATATTTTATTTCCAAGTATATGTGTTTATAAATATGTAAGTATGGTCAGCCGATTTATATAGAACATCTTGGGAAAATAAATCTTAATGAAATGTATAAAATTACTACAGAAGAGAGGATGCTGCAAAATCTTGTTTTTGAGTATGAAAAATTTATTCATCATAGACTGGTAAGCGTTTGTCTTTTTAATTAGTTTTTTTAATTAGAAAAGCCTGCATGTTCTAGAAAAAGTGGAAGACTTATTGAAACATCTTGTACAATTATGGATCTTAAGGGTGTTGGTATTTCTAGCATTAGTTCAGTATATAGTTATGTAAAAAAGGCGACATTTATTGGACAGGTATTCTTATGTTTAAAGTCTTGTATAGTATTTATTTTTTTATAGGCAAGATATCCAGAAAGAATGGGTAAAATTTAGTATATTAAAGTATTTCTTTTGATGCTTGTTTTTAGGTAAATTCTATATGATTAATGCTCCTTGGGGATTTTCATCTGCATTCAAAGTAATAAGACTTCTTTTAGATGCTGCAACTGTGAACAAAATATATATTCTTGGGACAGATTATAAATCAGTTTTATTGGAACAAATTCCAGAAGAAAATCTCCCAAAAATACTTGGAGGTACCTGTGAATGTGATGGTGGATGTGAGTTTTCTGATGCAGGTCCATGGAACGATCCTAAATGGATGCAATCTTCTTCTAACGAAATCGATTTTCAGAAGATTAATAATAATGAAATCAATTAAGAAATTTCCGTGAGTTCATAACAAGGATTCGTTGCTTTTTTGCCGAGTTGCATTGTTAATTAACGAAGAGTAAAACATATTTCATTGATTCTTCTAAATGTAGAAGAAATTTTTTTAACAAAAAAGGAATTGTGGCTTATTGTAATATTTTTAGATAATTTGTTTTAATGTTTGGGGATATATTGATTAAGAAAAAATATAAACATAGATAGTTGCATTAGAAAATAGCTATTATTAAAAGGTTTGATGTATATGCTTGACTGTACAATTGCACTTTTTTGAGATATTTTTATAGTCTGAGATTTCCATTGGTTTAATATTCTAATTCTCATAAAAATGTTTTATAATTTCTATAGACTTTTCAAGTTTAGCACATGTAGTTGGAATTGACTGGTGTAAAAATTAGGAATTTTTTTGGGAATTTATGTATATACCGTTTTTAACTGTTTCATAGCAGATATTGCATCGGAATATTCTTGCTTGATTTCATTTTCACGCGGTAATTCAGGTTCTATAATATGTTCGGTTTTTATAGTTTTCATTAAAGGTTCCTCCGGAAAATTTATTTTTATTTCAGCTATATTTTGACTATTTTTATATTCAAATATTTTTCTTGGTATTTCTCTTCTCAGTTGAGTAGTTTTTAGAATTGTTTCTTCAATTTCATTATGTAGCGATTGTAGTTTATTGTTCAAATCATAATTAAATGGTTCAAGAATTGTAGCTAATTATAAATATAAGTAGCATTCTAAATACATTTTATGTTACATGAATCCTCGATTATTGTTTCTTGTGCTTCAATCCCATTAATTATAATGTTTGGCTTAGCTAATTCAAATGTTCTCGTTATGAACTAATTTTAAGATTAAACAATCAAAAAAATATAACAATAAAATACATTTTCCAGTAAATTCTCTACTTTCTCTCTTAAAATATCTTTTGAATTGTTTGAAACATTTTTAGGCATATGTTTTTGTAATTTTTCTTCAATTGTTTTGGCGAAGTTTATTGATAAATATTTAAGATCTGCTGCTCTAAATAAATTATAAAATAGAAATATTTAATAGGATTTTTACTTACGAGTCTAATGATATTTTTGATAATGATTTATCATATTCAAATGACATAGTTTTATGATTTTATTTTTTTATTTGAAATTTCTACGTTAATCTTGTTTTTACAACCTTATAAAAAAATATATCATTATATTACTGGAGCTTTTGTTTTTCTTAATACTTTATAATTTATACTATTTCATTACATTTTTAAATCTTATATGTATATTAATAGAGTATTATAAAATAACTATTTATAAATATAATTGTTTAAAATAATATTATTTAAATAAAATATTCATTTGTCAAAATATTTATATAATTAGTTATTCATTTATTAAAATATCTACTATTTTATCTATAACTTTGATATCTTTTTCATAATAAATGAATATTTTAATAAATGAATAACTAATTATATAAATATTTTGACAAATTATATTGCCAGAAACATATCTTATTATAAACTACAATAAGAGGAACTAAAAATATAATAAGTGATATTATAGATTTGTTTAATTTCTTATATTTTAATATTTTTTTAATAAATTCTCGTCCGATAAAATAACAATTTATACTACTAAAGATATAGTTTGATTTAAATAATAGTTATTTAGATAGGTCTAAGAGAATCATTTGATGCTATTTTTTAGCGGATATTATGAGGTGGATATTTTTGCTTTTAGTTATTTCTGGAAAGTTTGTATTAGGGGAACATTTTTCAGAGAAAACAACACAATCCCTTCTTGATTCAGCATCAAAGCTTTTTGAAAGGGGGAAGTTATCAGAGGCCATTGATCTTTATGATGAAGCTATATGTAGTAGTTATATTTATTTATTGAATGGTTGTTTATTTTATTATTAGCTCGAGATCCATCTAATTATTTGACATATTTTAAAAGAGCTACAGCATTAATGTCGTTGGGTAAAAATCATATGGCCATAGATGATTTTTCAAAAGTTATTGACCTTAAACCTGGGTTTAATGGAGCGTTGCTTCAAAGAGGGAAACTTAGAGCTAAACTTGGGGATTGGGAAAATGCGATTCAAGATTTGAAACAAGTAAACGATTATCAACAGGTATGATAAAAGCTTTGTAATAAAGGAGTTTTTTATGTTATTTCAAGTTAAAAGAAGTTATGGATGCACAGAAGCATGCAATGATGGCTACAGTATCTTTTAATAAGGGTAATATAGAAGAATGTTTGGAACATTTAAAAGTTGCTATTTCTGTAGCATCGTTTGTAGCAAAATTAAGATTGTTACGGGCAGATTCTCATATAATTCTTGGTGACGTAGGAAATGCTATTAAAGATTTGATGTTGGTTATAATATTTTAAATAAATCTTGCTAAAGTTATATATAGACATGTGACTACTTTGGATCCATCTTCAACAAAATTTTATATTATTCTTTCCGAACTTCTTTATTTTTCTAAATATGAGTCAGAAGATGCTATATCTCAGGTTAAACGATGCTTACACTTTGATCCAGAACATAAAAAGTGTAAACAAATATTTCGTACGATAAAAAAATTAGAAAAGAGTATTGTAAATGCTAGAAAGTTAGCAAATTCTGAAAAATGGGCTGGAGTGGCTGTGATTTTGGTAAATGGTTCTGGCGAAAATGGTGTTCTAGATTATGTCGAGAACAAAGTTAAAGAACTTGAAAAAGAAAAGTTAATTATGTCAAATAGCCCAAAGATACTTTTATCTGAACTTAGGGAAATGGCATGTAAAGCATATTCTGAGGTGAGTAGTTTTAAGATAATCTTAAATGCTGTATTTCTTATCAAATAAAAGATGGAAAGATATTCTATTTCTGAGAAATATTGCGAACTAGCATTAGCTCTTAATCCTCGATCTATTCCTGCCCTTTTGGATAAGGCTAATATGTTAATGAGGAATGAATTATATGAGGAGGCATTAGCAATATTGTCTAAAGCAAATGAATATACACAAGGTCAAGATCGTACGATAAAAGAAAAATATAAATTATGTCAGAAGCTCCTACAACAATCAAAGAAAACGAATTACTATAAAGTTCTTGGTGTTAAAAGAGATGCAACCTTAAAGGAAATAAAATCTGCATATAGAAAAATGGCAAAAAAATATCATCCAGACAAATATAGAGGTAATATGTCTAAAGAGGAAGTTCTTAGGAAAATGGAAAATATTAACGAAGCATGGAATGTTTTATCTAATCCTGGTAATTTTCATGTTATTATTAACACATAAACTGATATGACTTAGAATTACGTCAGCGATATGATAATGGAGATGATCCCAATGACACTGGATCAGATAATTCTTATCAAGGTTCTTCATTCTTTTTTTTCCAGCATAGGGATAGTTTTGATTTTTACCGTGAATTCTTTTCTGATGATTTTTCTAATTAAAAATGTCATTAAGACTTTTGATGAATTTTTGAGGCTTAGTGAAATTATTGTGTATATATTTTTTTAATAATGAATGTAAACATCTAATACGAATATTTAATATTTATTTTAAAAACATTTTTTATTTAAAATATAATTATTGATTAGAATTTATTTTTATAAGTTCAATTATGCTTATTCTTTTTTCAGGAAGCATGGAATATTGAAGAGTATAAAGTTTTTCTCTAGGAATTATAGGGACTATGATTCCTCTAATTAAATTGATAATTACTTGTTTGGAAAAATAATGGCATTTTAATCTTTCAACAAGTCTTGAATATTGACAGAACATGGATTCAAGAGAAAGAGGTATAGACTTAAAACGTTAGTAATTATATAAATTTTTTATAGATGTAAAACCCTTAAAAATATATATGATGTTTGAATAGGTTTTAAAGATGATTTTGATTTATTTGAAGGTTTAAAGTTCACTAACTCGAAATGAATTCCTCCTATATATAATGTAAATGGAAATTCTAGAATTAGTATAATCGTACCTGGAAGACGAAAAGGATCTTTGATTCTTAACATAATCGCAAATAAAGGAAAGTGGTTTGTAAATGTTAGAGCAGTATCTAAAATAGCTTTTATAAATATTATAATCATACGGGCTGAAGCGAATGTAAAATAAAATGCTAAAATTGTTGGAAATAAGAATGCAAATAATGTAAACAAGATAGTCCCTAGAACTAATTGATCTATGCCGTAATCACAAGAATCAATCCTATTTCTTAAGATATTTTTTTTTTTTCCTCGAAATAGATGAAATAATGATATTAAAATAGTAAGCTGCCAATTATATATTAGAGCAGATGCAATATAAAATATATAAATATGAAGTGTTAGAAGAGATAATGCATCGTTTAGAAATGAAACAAATATGGAAAATCCCATGAAACTAGGTATTGCTGCCATTTGGATAAGAATTGGAAGATATGAGTTTATTATTATAATCCATCCTAATATTGAAATGTAAAAAAAAAAAGAAAAAACTAAATATTTACCTTTCCAAATCTCTAAAAGTCTTAAAAAGAGGTTCCCGAGAAATCCCGCTAATTCGCTGTTTAATTTCAAGCCAGCTGGCCAGTTCATTAGCCAAAAAACCATATTATGTAGACTTTCTATCGTATATATCTATATATTTTAAGAAAAATAGTATGAAATTTTATGATATTTATACATTAGAAATATAGTTGATACTATGAATTAATTTATGTTTATTTTCTATAAGATATGATCCAAATATTATCCCAATTATTATATCATTAGCAATCAACCATATATTATTATAAAAACGAATGTAGTTAGGATAACTTGTTGTAATGTTTGGATATTCTTTTTTTCTGTTTAGTAATGCTTGATATTGAATAGGCCAGTAACAAAACTGTTGTAATCTCATATCGATTTGTTGAACTGCAATATATTAATCTTGTTGTTTCTATTTAGTTATATTACCTATTGCAGAAATATCTTTTAGAGAAATCCAATTGTGATATAATTTCCATTCAATTATATAAAGAATAGCCTCGGAAATTGCTTTTTGAATCAACATGATCCAAAATATAATAATAGATAGAAATTGAAATAAATATAAATATGTTTTCTTAAAATAGTTGGTATTTTTTTGTATTTTAGTAGATAAAGTCAGAGACCCGTTATTATTATGATGATTATTATTATTATTATTAAAATGTTCTTTAATAATATTTTTTAAGACAATCGAAAGCTCTCTATTGTTGTTAATCTTTAATATAGTTATTCTCTACTACTATTATTGCTATTATTATTATACCTGTTTCAATATGTTTTCAGAAAAATACAATTTTGAATTTTTCAACGATTTATAATGAAAAGCGTGCATTTTTAAGCGCTCCTGAAGTTCTGATTTTTTTGTAGGGTTATCTTTAAAATCTATGTTTTCTGTGTTAATTTTCTTTTTGAGTTCCAATCCTATAGGTTTAAGAGAATAATACTGCATTTTATAAGAGTTCGGGCTATAATATAAAATAACTTGGATAGTTTTCGAAAAATCTTTTTCGCTATAAAATTGAGGAAATCTTGTATTTTTGTCCAATATAGCATCAATCCAGACTTTTTCGTAATCAAAAATGCATTTACAATTATTTGATGTAGAACGTAATGTTCCGATAATTCTAGGATATTGTTTATCACATAATTTTTCGATTTTTCTAAATGGTTCCATTTTTTCCTGAATTATCTGTTGAATATATTTTTCTAATACATCTTTCTAAAATACATTACTAAATCAATTAATCATTGTTTATTGTAAACCTCAATATTTTTAATACATGTTATTACAAATAGATCATTTTGAGAATCCTGAAAACCAATTAATAGTCCATATTCTTCGTACTTGATTATATCTATGGGCCAATATATTCTAATTAAATCTTGTAACATATTGTTCTTTTTAATATATTAAAAACTTCCTCTCCTTTTAAATTGTTCTCTTGCTGAAATATAGGAAGATCTATATGGATACTAATTTTAAAATTATTTGTGATTTAGATATTTAACTTCATTCATACTCTTTTTGCTTCTTTTTTAGCAATTATGTTCAAAGGAATTAAAAATAGCAAATGACATAAACTTAGAGCAATTATGACATAACCAATTCTTGTCTATTTTTCAGTCAGAAGCTTTTAGAAAAAATGTTAAAAGCTAAAATATTACAAAAGTTCCAGAGTTCCAAAATTCGTTAATAAAATAAGAAATTTTATTAAGAAATGAATATCGTGCTGTTAAATATCCCGAGAAAAAAAGAATAAAAAATGTTATTCCTAAAGATAGTTTCATTTAGATAAAATATTTTTTATCTTCATTTTTAAATAATAAAAGTTTAGATATTCGGCTAAAAAAAATTAACAGAAATGATTATGTTTTAATTTATTAGAAATAATTCAATAAATAAAATATATATATATTAAATCTTTTTATATAAAAAGCTATATTATGGAAATATAAATTTAATTAAATATTTTAAATATTTGTTTTTTTAAATCTCTTAATAAATTAATAATTTGAAGTTAATAGTAAATGTGATATTTTTTATTTCAGATCTGAAAATAGAAACATATCATCTGAAAGGTAGAAGACGCTTTAGATGTTGTGTTTGTGGACCTGATTTTCCTTTATCTGCATATGTTGCTTTCCCAAGTCTATTTAGTCGAGTGCTGCTTTTTCCTATATTAAAATAAATAAGATATTCCATTGAAAATATATACTCTATAATTATGCCTGAATTTAGGTGTGTTTTTCCTGCTTTTCTTCTTTTAAATTTTCCTGAAGGTAATGCTTTCCAACGTTTTTTTGTTCCAGAATGTGTTTTAAGATTGTTTACTATGATTTTAGATATATGTTCATGTGGAATGACTCTTGATAATGGTGTTATTAAGTTGTTTAAATGAATATTGAATTTTGAACATTTAAATAAAAATATCATAATTCTGCGTTAGGATTGTTTCGACATGAGATAAAAGTTTTTTTGAAAAAATATTGTTTTTAAGGCAAGAAGATATAGAGGTGTATTGTTCTTTGAAGGATAGTTATTCTTTGTTTATATGGACCCTGCATTGTTTTCAAATTTTCAAGATCAATTATATGGTATATTTTAAGATAAAATAAAGATTTAGAAAAGATGACATAATTAGACTCTCTTATATCTGCAACAAAGGCTGTAACTGTTATTGGATCACAGGATATTAATTTTTATTGCTCTTTGGATCCATATTTTGCTTCTTCATTGGCTAATTGTAATAAGCGGTTTTTGGATCTTATTAATTATCTAGTTCATTTAGTATCATCTGGAAGGTTTGGAAAGATTGAAGATCATGATGATCTTAATTATAAGTGGTGGGATATAATAGATATTATTGATTCTCTTTTTGAAAAAGCAGTATGTTGATATCTTGTATTGTTTAAAATTTTAAATTTTAAAGGATATTTCTCTAGATGAATTTACTGAATTTTTTAGACGTTCTGATAATAAAATAGAGCAGAATATTCCAAAATTTTCAAAGGTATTTGAAGTATTTTTTTTGCGTTTGTTTAATTTAAAAAAGACTTTAAAAAAGAAAAAACAGCTTGCACATAAGTTTATTCATGAGGAAAATATTTCAAAGCCTCAGTTTCGTTTTTCTGTTGTTCCTGATAATAATCCAGATACACCTTGGAAAAGGAAGATTACAGTTAAGCCTAATGCTCTTGTTCCATTAGACGATTGTATATTAGAAAGTAATGATAAAGGATATAAAACCGGCAGGTAAGGATAAATATTATTGAGGTTTCAATCTAATTTTGAAAAAAGTTTACCTCATCCATATGAATATGAAATTAATAATATAAGATATTCTGAGGAGTTGTTCAAAGAAAAAAAGCCTATGGATCCTGTTTCTTTTAACGACTCTAAGGCTATATGGGTCGATACTGTTGAAATTTTAAAAGAAATGCTTAAAGATTTAAAAAATACAGCGGAAATTGCTGTTGATTTAGAGCATCATGATTATCGATCATATCAAGGATTTGTTTGTTTGATGCAAATTAGTACTAGAAGAGTTGATTGGATAGTTGATACTTTAGAATTGCGTGAAGAATTGGAAATTTTGAATGAAGTTTTTACGGACTCTAATATTATAAAGGTTGTTTCCTTTTGCGTTATTTTTTATAGTATGATTTATTTTTTTAGGTCTTTCATGGTGCATCTATGGATATAATATGGTTGCAGAGGGACTTTGGGCTTTATATTGTTGGACTTTTTGATACATATCATGCAACAAAGATCTTAGAATTCGAAGGACATAGTTTGGCATTCTTATTAAAAAAGTATGTTAATTTTAATACTGACAAACGGTATCAGTTAGCGGACTGGAGAATACGGTAATTTGTTTTCTTTATCTTTTTTAATAAATACTAATTTTTAGTCCTCTACCTGAAGAAATGCTTTCTTATGCACGTTCGGATACTCATTTTTTACTTTACATATATGATCATTTAAAAAATGAGTTGTTATTAAAATCTACTTTAACTCATAATCTTTTGTTATCAGTTTTTTCTGCATCTAATAATGTTGCTTTAAGGATTTTTGAAAAAGATAAATATGATGCAGATGGATCAGGTGTAGATGGATGGAAAAGTATACTTCAAAAGTGGAGTAATTGTTTAACATGTGATTTGCAAGTATCGGTTCTTGTAGCTTTGCACAAATGGAGAGATAAAGTTGCTAGGCAAGAAGATGAAAGTGTTAGATATGTTTTGCCGAATCATATTCTGGCTCAAATAGCTATAAATTGCCCGAAAGATGCTGCTTCTATTTTTGCTATTTGTAATAATGTTCCCCCTTTAGTTCGTATTCATGTGGATGAAATTGTTAGAATAATTCAACTAACAAAAGAAGATGAATTGAAAAAGTCATCTTTATCAAATAGCTCTGAAGTTATTTCTAAAGTTCAGAATATAGATATCTCTGATAAATCTATTATAATGGATGATGTCGATTTTATAAATCATGATAAATTGTTTGAAAATGATATTGCTAATGAAAAGCTTATTTGTCTTGTTACTGAAACATCCCTGTTTTGGGGTAAAACTATTGAAAATTGCTATCTTAAAGATTCAAGATTATCTATTATAGAGGGAATATTGAGAAATATGAAATTAGTTGTATCATTACCTTTTTTTTCAGAAAAAATGTTTGTGGATAATCGTATATCTATTAATGATAATAGTGATTTATCTATTAATAATAATAATGATTTATTTATTGATGAGGATAAAGTATCTGTTAATAAATATGATGCTATTGATGATATATCTATAGAAAAAGGTGATACTGATTCTGTTTTTTATTATCCATTTGTTGAGAGGGATTTAGAGCAAAAACAAGATCAAAGTGATGATATTATTGTGGTTAAGAAATTGGGAAATAAGCAAAAACGTTTATTTGAAATTTCCGAAAATAAATCTGAAGATGTCACTGTTAAGGAAGATAAGGAATTTCTGGGTGAATTCGGCAGGAATTTATCACTGGATAATTTTCCTGGTAATTCAAAAAAAAGGAAAAAAAGAAAATTGAACAAAAAAGCTAAGCTAAAAGGGAAATTTTTAAATTATAATGGAGATTCGGAACCATATGATTATGAGAAAGATCCTTCTTTTTTTAATCAGTTAAATACCAATTATGAATTAAGAAATGAAAATATGAAACTTTTTATGAATACTAGTGTTAATCAATTTGAAAAACAATTAGAGCGGCCGAGATGCAAAAATGCGCCAAGTAGTGGTCTTCGTAGCATGGTTTTTGGGAAATAAGAATATATATTATAAAAAAGAATTATATATTTTTTAATTAAAATTAGTGGACATGTAATATATATTAATAGCCTGAAAGTTTGTTAGAAATGATAAGATTTTTCTGTTGTATTACAACACTTGCAGTCAAAAGGGCATATAAGTGTATTTTTACCCTTTCCAATGTTAAGTTCTTCTTCGTTATATATTGTAAATCCTTCTTCAGTTTTTTTATCTATTTTGAATTTAATAAAAGCTTAAAATTTGGAATACTTGTATATCACGTTTTGCTGATTCTTTTAGATTTATAAAATCTATATCTTCATTTTTTCGTTTAAGTTTTATTTGGGATTTTGATCCAAAAAGTTTATATGTATTAAGCTTTATAGATTCTTGTTTATCTTCAGATTCTATATTTTTTTTTGATTTTAAAGGTTTCAAAATATCATTTATTTCATTTTTAAGTCTGTCTATAAATATAGTTAGTTTAAATATTAATATTTCTAAGTAACTATTTTAAATAAAATAGTTACTTAACATTAGTTAAATAGATAGAACATTCCTGAACTTGAGTTTGTATTTAAAAGCGTTGATTTTTCTAATTCTGTAGAATATGTTTTGTTTTTCCTTTTTTTCTTTTTCATGTATTTTAAATTTTTATCAAATGATTTGTAATTATTATTTTAATAAAAAATTTCATGTTATTTTAAAGCAATTGCATAATAAAAAAGAATCAGTACGATTTTATTAAATATTTTGTTAATTGAAAATATGTTATAAACAAGAAATTTAAAACAAACACTAATATTTAAATATAATATATTTAATTTTGTATGTTTTATTTGAAAATATATAAAAATAAGGTTTTTAATTTTATTATATTTAGCAATTTTTTTTAAATTTTCTTCTACAAATTATTTTATAGATATTAAATTGCAATTTATTTAAAGAAATTATATATTGTTTAATTCAAAAATTAAATGTTTTAGAAATATATAATATTCTTTTAGTATGAAAAAAAATTATTTATTAAAAATATTTATTTTCATGTTTTCTAGAATTGTTTATAAAGATTTTTGGGAAATAAAAGGTATATGATTATTTCTTTGTTATTTTAATATAGTTTTTTAAATAAAATAACTATTGATAAAAGAATTTAACCTAACCCTCTTTTTATTAAATCTTTAAAGCACGTATCGAAAAAAAGCCAAATTGCATATATTTCATTTATGAATTAAGATCTTAAATTCTTTTTACTTATTAGATCTATATTATAGTATGTGGAGTTTTATTTATAAGAGATTGTATTAAAAGTTTACAGAAGTTATTTTTTATTTGTTTAGTAATTAAGACATTGGATTAGTGCATGAAATTGGACGTGTATAAGATTGTTACTTGATATCTTTTATTATTTAGATTATAAGTTTTAATATGGAGAGAGTGAGTAAAAGATATAGTACAGTGACTTTATATTTATCAATGGCATCTCATGAAAATGAGAATGTCGATGATGAACTAAGTCAAGGTATGTAAAGGTAAAATTTTATAATTTTGTTTAATATAACTATCTTTAAAGCTCAAAAATACCTAAGACAGCTGAAGTTACGTATCTCTGAGCAATCTAAGAAAAATTTTATTCTTGAACGTGACGTTCGTTATATTGATTCTCGTATTGCTCTTTTAATACAAAATCGTATGGCATTAGATGAGGTTTTGTTTTCTTTTTGAATATTGAGTTTGGTATTAATTTTCTTAGCAAAATGAAATGGTTAGACATCTTGATGATTCTTCAGAGCTTCAAAAAGGTGTATTCCCTGATGATCGGAAATTGCAAGTGAAGCTTTTTTAATTATTTTATAAATTTGTATTGATTAAAATTGTTAGAAATATGGGAATTTGTTCTTTCTTCTTCAAACAGAACCTCGTCACATAGCAACCCTATGTAGACTTGTTACTCTTTCCGAGATCGATGCACTTCTTCAGACAGTTATGTTTACTATTTATGGAAATCAATATGAAAGTCGCGAAGAACATCTTCTCCTTACGATGTTTCAGGTTGTTTTCTACGTCTGCGTATGTTTATATTTACTATGTATTAGTCAGTACTTTCTTCTCAATTTGATCATACTACTGAATTTGTTTCTCTTCTTCGATCTAATACACCTATTTCACGTATGATGACAACCTATACGCGCCGTGGTCCTGGACAATCATATCTTAAATCTATTCTTTCTGAGCGCATTAAATATCTTTACGAACATAACGAGTTTAACTTAGAAATTAATTCTTTAAAAGTTTATGATCAGATGATTCAGAAAATTGAGTCTGAGACTGGCCATCTTCCTGGAAATCTTGAGCGCAATGTATCATATGAAACTGCTGCCGCTAATGAGGCTGTTATTGCTATTATTGAGCCTCGTATAGCTATGCTTATGGAAATTGCTGATTCTTTTTTAAATGTTATTATTGGTTCTATCGATATTGTCCCGTATGGTATACGTTGGATTTGCAAACAGATTCGCAATCTTACTAAGGTTTTATTTTTTAGAAGTTGACTTTAGTATTTATTATTATAGCGTAAATATCCTGATGCTTCCGATTATTCTATATGTTCTCTTATAGGCGGTTTCTTTTTTTTACGATATATAAATCCGGCTATTGTTACACCACATGCATATATGATTATTGATGGTTCTCCAGGAGAACATCTTCGACGGACGCTAACTCTTGTAATATTTCTTTTATATCTTTAATTAATAAATTTATGTTTGTAGGTTGCAAAAATGCTTCAAAGTCTTTCAAATAAATCTAGTTATTCTAAGGAACCATATATGGCATTTTTATCATCTTTTATTGATTTGAATAAACCACGAGTAAATAAGTTTTTAAATGATCTTTGTGAAGTAAGTGATTTTTATGAGACTTTAGAGGTATGTTTTTATTTCGCTTTATTTTGTTTATCGTATATAGATGGATCAATATGTTGCACTTTCGAAGGGGTTGTTTTTGCATATTACTGTTAATGAAATGTATGGCACTCATAGTCTTTTAGAAAAGCATCTTGATATTTTGGTATATTTTACTTTTTTAATTCTATTTTTTTATTTATTATCTAGGCGCCTGAACCAGATTCTCATTTACGGATTTTAATAAATAAATTAGGATCTGCTCCACCTTTGTTGTCTAGATCTGAAAATAGGACTATTGAGTTACCTTTATATAGTAAATGGGGGAATTTTATTACGAGTATTATTTTTGTCTAATTTATTATAATTGCTAAGAGTATAGATTTAAATGAATCATTAGATATTAATCGGACAGATATTCTTTTTATTGAGGCAAAGTCCGTTTTCGTTCAAATTATTCGGTCATTTCCTCAGAATTCTAAAATTATTAAGCTTCCTTTAAATTTATTATTAATAGCAAGTACTGCGGCTACATTTAAAGATGCTCTTTTAGTACGCAAAGGAATAAAGGCTATAGAATATCTTAAGGAATTATCAGAATTGAAACTTATTGATCCTAACGATTTTTACAATCCTCTTGCTGAAGAGGTGGAACATGAAATTGCTCATCTTGGGTCTTTATATGAGGAGGTTTTGCGTGAAACGGAATCATTGGAATCTGTCTATAAAACAATAGAGGACCATAATGAGTATTTGCGTGGTCAGTTGGAACAATATAAATCATATCTGCATAATGTACGAATACATTCCGGACGTAATGAAAGTAAAATTGGCGTAATGGGTGGTGTTGGTGTTGTTTCTTTAGGTGGGAAAGAAAAAAAACAAAAGAAGCAACAAGTATTAGGACCATATAAATATACGCATTTTCAGCTTGAGAAGGAATTGGTTATAGCAGAAAGTAATGTTCCTGACGATAGGTCTGTTTGTTGAATATTATTTTTTTTATTTAATATTTAATAGAAGAGCAAATATTTATTTTACTATTATGTCTCCTCTTCCAGGAACGTTTGTTATTTCTTTACATTATAAAGGTAGATTATTTTATGTACTTTTGTACAATCATTAATTATTGACAAGGGCGAGATAGAGGACTATTAGAATTGAATTTAAAACTGGATGATCTTCTTGAAATGCAGCAGAGCAATGTGCAATATTTGGATCTTGAGTACGTTCAATTTAATGTGTCAAAAATATTACAATTGGTAAATCGACAGTTTTCTAGAAAGAAATGATTTTTGGAGTTCTTATTTTATTATTTTAATTTTGCTATTTATACATGTATAAAGGAATTTGCTATGTAGTTTTATTTGCTTATATTTCTGACTGGTACAGAAAAAATACTTAATTTGTTTTTAATGTTTAAATACTTCCTGAACGGGGAATCGAACCCGGATCTGTCGGAAAGAATATATTTAGCCACAGTTCGGATTTTTTGTTAAACTCTTAGAAATTTAAATTTTGCATTTGATTTAAAATAATTTTAGTCTCATTTGAAATTGTATACATTTTTTTAGTTCTTATTTTTTTACAACATTACTTTTATGGCAAGTGAGCTATAAGATTATAAGAATTTGTAGACTAAATGGTTTCTATTTTTAAAGGCTGAAATTTCTCATTGCGTTTATTGTTTTGATGTTCTTATTGATTATTTTGATAAAAATCATTTTCCTGGTCGGGAATTAATAAGAAAAGATTATAATGATACTTCTCATATGCCAACTAACAGGTCATTTTTGAATAATGATATTTTATTGTGAGTCATTAAGACTATCATTTTCTTTAAATCGACTATCAAATTTATAAGGAAAATAACTGATTAAAAATAGTCCTTTGTTTGTAACTTGGAATATAATAAGTTCTTCAGGACATAAGAGTTTGCGAGGATGTATTGGTACATTTAAGCCTCAGCCGCTAAAACATGGATTGCGTTATTATGCCTTGACATCGTAAATTGATTTTTTTTTGCTATTATTTTTGCAACTAGTTCCTTTTTAGAGCTTTGAATGATACTCGTTTTCCTCCTATTTCAGAACAAGAAGTTTGTTTTCTTGAATGCAGGTAAGTTTATTTAATTATAATGATTTAAGTTTATATTATTTGGTGTAACTTTATTAACGAATTTTGAAATTATTGAGGATCCTTTGGACTGGATTATTGGTATTCATGGTCTTCAGATATCTTTTTTTTATAAAAACAAGTATATGAGTGCAACGTATCTTCCATGCGTTGGTATTTTTTTTTCATATTTTTATTTATTAATGACATTATTACAGCTAAAGAGCAAAATTGGAGCAAGGAAGAGACATTAAATAATCTTTTTGTAAAGGCTGGTATGAATGGAGATGTTTTTGATTGGAAAAATCTCAATATGAAAGTAATAAGATATCAAGGATCAAAGGCCGAATGTACATATGATGAATATATGAAGATTATATCATAAATTCATTAAAGGTTGTTTTTATATGCTAATATATTGATTTATTAATGTTTTTTTTTGAAATATTAGAAGATTTTTAGAAAATTGCTTTATTATTATTAAATAGTGTAATAATGATAGTTTAGGTTGTTTTATCTATTAAAATTATTTATATAATATAAAATAATTTAAATTCTCATAATATATATAAATAGATTTTAGAAATGTTTAAAATTGTAAAATTAGAATTCTTCAATATAATTTTGTTGATTTTTTATAATTTATTTTTCAAAAAAATTAAAATATATAAAAAATAGGATAGATAATTTTTTATTATTTATATAAAATTATGGATTTATTTTGAAAATTTATAAATTTTATTTTATGGCTTTAATATTCTAATAATTTATAATTTTTTATATAAAAGATTCATATATTGTTTATATTTAGTTTTTATAATTAAAAATTTATTTATATGCTTATTTTTGAATAATATGTATTAAAAAAAAAAAATCAGATGTTTTTATTTTTAAAAAAATATTTTTATATTTGAATACTTTTTTGATATTTTTTGTTTAAACATTGAACTATTAGATATTTATTTTTGATATATATTATAAAAATGATATCATATTTATTTTTGGTTTAAATTGATTTTTTTATTCAAAATTATCTTATTAAATAAGAATTATAGAATGTTTTTATTTTAAAACGAAATTAATTACAATTTATTTAATTAATAGAATTTGAATTTTGCTAATATTTTTTGATTAATGTTTAATTTATTTTTGATTTTCTTTAACTTTTGCATTTTCTGCTGCACATGATAAAATACCAACAACCATTTCAACAGAACGTAAACTATCATCATTACAAGGAATAGGATATGTTACATATTTGGGATCTGCATCAGTATCTATGATTCCAATTGTTGGTATATGAGCTTTTGCACATTCGCGTAGTAAAATTTTATTTTGCATGGGATTTAAACATATTACTAAATCTGGTAAAGTTGAAAAATGACACATTCTTTCATCATTTTGAGTTATTTTTTTTCCATTTATTATAATGGAAGATTTTTTTATTTTTCCATGTTTAAGAACTTGATACCTATTAGTAATGGTTCCTGGTATCCATCTATCAAAAACATGAAATCCATTTGCTCTCTTTGCTGCTTTTATTACACAATCTTTTTGGTTCCTTTGTGTCCCTACAAAAAGAATTATACCTTTTTTTGCTGCTATACCGGAAACCACTGTGCATGCTCTACGAAGATGAGTAATTGTTGTATCCAGGTTTATTATATGAATTCCTTGACGAACCCCATATATATATGGATGTGTTGCTACATTCCAAAGTGATGTTGAATGGCCTATATGGACTTGAGATGAAAGAAGAAGAGATAAAGTTAAATGTTTTTGCGATAAAGGTTTATGGATATTTTCATGAGGCTGATATTTATCTAATAGTATAGATCCGATGTTTTTGTTTGATTTTGCTATAAAAAAATTAGATAAGGAAAGTTATTATAAGAGAATATACATAATTTTGTTCTAATTATTTGAATTTCATTTTTTGATAATGTTCGTCTTTGTGTTGTAAATTTTTTTATTAATTTATTTCTAAATAATTGAAATGGTGAATTTAAACAAAAAAATGGATTATATGAGTCTATAAATAATTTGGTATTTCTAATTTTGTTTATCAAGAAATTTATAGAAAAAGTTAACATAAAATTATACGGAAAATTAAAACGTGCTAAATTTATAATTAATAATTAATATTAGGATAAATGTATTTGATTTCTAAAAATAATGATGTTTTTATATATAATTATTATAATTTGTTTTTTTTTAATAGTATTAAGTACTATGTTGAAATTTAAGTAATTTTTAAATATGATTAATTATTGTTATACTTTAAAAATATTGAAAAATAAATTATTTGGAATGTTTTAAGCTTTTATATTAAAATAGTTTATGATTTTGTAAAATTAGGACTTTAGGTTTTTTATGATTTAAAAATTAATTTAATTTTTCATAAGAGCATTTTATTTATAAATTTAAATTCTAAAATTATAAAAAAACATTGTAAAGATATGTAAAATTCAATTAAGATAATTGGACATTCCCAATTTAATATTTAAAGAAAAAAATAATTGAATTAATATAAATATTAGATTTAGAAATTATATGCTGAATTCGAAATTTTTATTTATAAAATAGAACAAATTTATATTTATAAATATTTTAATAAACATCTATTTAAAATTATATTTCTTTTTTATATATTTTCAAGAGTTAATTAGATGAATAAGTTTAGTTTTATATATTTGATAATTTTTAAAACAATTGCATATGTGAAAATGATTATTTCGAATGAGATTAATTAGACAACACTTAAGTTTTAGATTCTGATAAATTTAAATATTGTACAATTGATATAAATAAATACTGTTTTTATTAAATATTGTTTTTATTAATAACCTTTTGCAATAATTGTTCTAATTCTATCGCTGGAAATCTTCCCTGTGTCTCTTTTATAACTTTTCCTAAAATCCATTTTAACACTTTATTTTGGCCTGATTTATATTGATCAACTTGTTTTTTATGGATGTTTATTATTTTTCGGCATGTTTCTAGCATTAAATAAGTGTCAGAAGTACGTTCATAGTTAAATGTTTTTATAATATCATAAATCTCTCGTGTATCACCATTAATTATGTTTAGGAGAATATATCTGGCTGATATATCTAAATAAAACTCGTAAGTAGGAAAAGGTTTCAAAATTATAAAACTACCTGTAATATATTCTAACTTAATAGCTTCAATTATAGAAGCCATTTGATCTGGTCTAACTGGATTTTTTTCAAATGGAATATTTCGAATGTTAAGTTGTCCTATAAGTTTATTAACAATCCTAAATCCTGTTATTATAATAGTAATATTAGAATATTAAGATACCAGTTTCCTGTTATCTTTGAATAATTTTTTGGATTTCCTAAAATTTTTAATATTTTCTCAAAATAATCAAGTGCATGATTTTCAATTAAAGTTTTAATCGTTTTCAGTGGTAATTCATAAGGATATGATAAATATTTCTGAAAAATATCATTTTGAAGCTCAGGAAGAGAATTTTTACATTCTTCTAATAGTTTCTAGATCATTTAGCTGTTAATCTATGTATTTTTATATGTTGTACTTTTGAAAGTATAATTTCAGGGAGATCTGGATCTGGTATGTATCTATATAGTAAATAAATATACATGTATATATCTTATTAATATACCTATAGCTTATAGTATCTTCTTTATCTCTTAACTCTATTGTGGTTTTTTTTTTTATATCATATCCAAGAGTTAGTTTTTCAATTTTTTTGCCTAAGCTAATAGTAGAAATCTGTCGTTTGATTTCATAATCTAAAGTTGTTAAAAAACTAAAATAATATTTATAGATATATTTTTCCTGTTGCATTAATAATTGATTTTATACTTGCTAAATTTTTAATTTCACACCTTGGATTATTACCAATTGATACATTAACGTCACATCTTAATCCCCCATCTTCCATATTTGCATCGCTAGTACCTATATTCCTAAGAATAGATTGAATTTCTTTCAAAGTTTCTCCTGCTTCTTTTCCAGATGAAAGGCATGGTGTAGTAACTATTTCGATTAATGATGATCCCATGCGATTAAAATCAACTAATGATCTTGATGGATTAGATAGATATGAAACTTTTCCTGTATCCTATAATAATCAGCGTATTTTTTATAGTCAATGATGTATAAACTTGTTCAAGATGTATTTCTTTAATTTTAACTATAAATAGCTCGGGTTGATTTTTTTCATTTGATTTGTATAACTTAATAAATCCGTTTTTAGCTAAAGGATCTTATACATAAGACAAATTTTAAAAGATGAGAAGATAAAAGTTACGATAATATTGAGTAATTTGATATCCAGAAGGCTGATCTAGATAGAAATAATGTTTTCTGTCGAAAGAACATTTTTTTGGAAATTCACATGACAAGGCCAATGCTGATTTAATAGCTAGAAGAATTGGAGTTTTATTTAATTTCTATCTTTATTAGTAGATTTTTAAAAATAGATAATATAACATCCTGGTTGAGTACCAGGAAGAGATACATCAAAAAAGTCTACTGAAGAATTAGGAATTTCAGAGGATTCATTTTTCGATTCTAAGTTCTAATTAAGATTATAAAAAATATTGTATTTTTTACTTGAAAATAATTTTGTAGAAGTTGCTAATCGAGCATGAACTTCTAGACCAATTGCTGGAATTAAGGATCGTATGGTACTATAGTATTTATAAATTTGTTTATTTTCTTGGATAGAGTTCCTTGGAAATATTGTGGATAGTTTCATTTTTTGTATCTGTATTTTATGTTTATAATTTAAAATTTTTAAATTGATAATTTTTAAAATTATTTTTTGTTGTAGTTATAAATAATTATGTTAGATATTTTAATTGAAATTGAAATATTTTAACTTATTTTTATGATTTTTATAAAATAAAGTTTTAACAGTCATTTAATTAAAAAATATGTTAAATTTTGAATTATTTGGGTTTTGTTTTAGGAAAACTTGTGTTTTTTTTTCTAAAAAAATTTACAAAATAATTTTTTATTGAAAGTTTAAAGACTTTTTATAAAATGTATTATTTTGATTTTTTAAAATTATATAGTTCTAATATTTAAAGATTTGTTTTTTTATTAAATGTTAATATTCTATATATTAATAAGATCAATCATAAAAAAAGGCAATGAATAAATTGAGGTTTTATAGTTATAAATATAATATATTCATATAAAATAAACAAGTGGTGGAACATTGATTAGTTTATATTTTAATATTAATTTTATATGTTTAATTATTGGTATATATTTATAAGTTTTAGTTAATGTTTATAATGAATACATGCTAATTTTTTAATTAATAAATCATAAGATAATGACGATTTAGTTTTAATATACCTCGTTTTTTTTTCTATTCCAATTCGTGTGTAGATAATTCGGATGGTGCTTTAGAATGTAAAATATCTTTTTCCATTTGCAATTCTTCTCTAAGCTCTTTATTTTCATGAAGGAAATCTGCAAGTCGTTCTTGTGCTCCCTTTTGATCACGTATACGAGCTTCTTTTTCTGCTTTTAATCTATTTTCTAGTTCTTTTAATCGCAAAATCCATTTTTTATCCTTTATAGAATCCAGAGTTTTTTTTGATAAATCTAACTTTGCTGAATTAATAGTTTCTCGAGAACTTATAGATGACTGCATTGTCTGTCTATTTTTCATGTTTTCACGTAGTTCAGACTAGTTTATTAGCTTAATATATATATGTATAATATTTTAATGTTTACTTTAATTTCATGATTTTCTAATTTAAGATCCACGATTTGTTTTTTTAGTATAGCTTGATTTGAAATACCTTCTTTAAGAGAGTTTTCTAGATGAGATATACGTTTTGTTCTGTTTTCAAGTGTAGTCACAATAATTCTACTAATGTTAATGTTTTAAAGTAAGATATTTAGTTATACTGATATTCCTTTAGTAGTTTGTGTTCAAGTTCTTTGCATTTAATTGGAAAATCATGAACCAATTTCTCAATATGTTTAATGCAAAGTGTTGAATTTTTACTAAAGTATGAAAAATTATTTGACGCATCCATATTTGATAGTTGTATATTATGTATCCATTCTGAATTTAAGAGAGCTGAAAGCCTTTTCCAAAATACCATAAGAAGATTGTTGCGTTCAGATAATTGATTATTGTATTGATTTTTTAATGCAGTAAGAATTTTACTATCCTTTATCTTAGTATGTTCTAAACTGGCAATTTTATTTTCACGGTTTGCTAGGATAGATCTAGATGATTCTGTAGATATAGTTAACTTAGAAAGTTGCCGTAATGCATATTTTTTATCAGAAATCTCTTTATTTAGTTTTTCTGAAATTTGCTGATTTTCATGAATCTTAAATATTAAAATTGAATAATAAATAAATCGCCTTACCATAGATTCTAACATTTTTTCCTTATTTCTCAAAATCTTATCCTTTTTTATTAGATTGCTATTTAATTCTTCTATTTTTTCCTGAGAAGTTAATAAATCAGACTTTAGTTGCTTAATAGTCTAAACCAGTCAGTGTTTATTATATGGCTAAGGAAATACCATGATTATTTCATTGATATTTGATGAATTAGAACCTAAAATTTCATTTAGAGACTTCTCCAAATCATACTGTGCTTCTTGAAAAGTGTTTACTTTTTCATTAGCTAGTTGTTTAGATAAAAGAGAATGGTTATTAATGTCCTTGAGTTCCTATTTTTATTTAATTAAAATTACGAATAATATATATAATATACTTTTCTATCTTCAAGCAATAAATCATTTTTTTCATCAATTATTTCAATATCCGAATTGTATTCGAATTTGTTTAAGTGATAATTTCCTTTTAAATATTCTATTTCTTCGTTTGCTTGAATAATCTTTTGTTCTAAGATATGATTTTTTTTTTTTAATTTTGATATTTCAAAAGGATTTTTTGAATTTTCCCTAAAATAATTTAGTTCTTTGAGAGAAGCTTCTTGCTGTTGAGTAAGATTATTAATTATTGCTTCTGCATGTGCATGTTTCTTTTAATATCAGAAATTAAAATTAAAATTTTAAAGTTAATACTTCTTTTAAATCTTGAACAGTTTCGCTATGAGAATGAATTAATTTATTTATTTGAATATTTGCTTCCTCAATTTTTTTGTAAAGATTATTTATATGGTCGTTTTTTCTTTTTAAAATTTCCTCATAATTTTCAATATCAGATGCCATCTAAATTATAAGTATTAATTATTAATGATTATATACATACTTTAAGCATTTCTTCTTCCCTCACACGAATTTCTACTCCTGCTTCTGTTTTAAAAGTTGCATATTCTTGAGACAGTGCATTAATTTCTTTAAGTATATTTACTTTATCTATTTTTATATTTTCGTTTTCATCATTAAGTTCATTGAGAAGATTATGAAGTTTGTCTAATTCTTCATTATAATTATCTTCAAGTTTAATCATTTCATTTTCTCTAAGGACATCGAGATTTTCGAGCTCTAAATTTAATTTTTTGTTTTCCTCTTTTAATGTTTGATTTTTGAATTTTAATTCTGCTATACAATCTCGTAATTCGTTATGAACCTATTATGAATTAATAATGTTGTATAAATCTAATAACATAAACTTTTATATCATATATATTATTAAAACTTTCGCTATCTTTTAGTTGATAAATGTTATATTTTTCATCATTATAGTCTTGGGTTTTTTGATAAAATTGATCTTTGTTAGATCTTAAATTTCTTGATTTAGTTATCAATTCTTCATTTTGTTTTTTAGCTTTATTAATGTCTTTAGCTATAAATTCGTCAAATACTTTCGCTGCATTATTTGGAGACAATCCATGAAGTCTTTCAACTTCAATTTCATATGCTTTAATTTTATTTTGTAATATCCCAAGCATTTTTTCATACGTTTCATATTTTTCATTATTTTCATCAATTGAGTTCTCTTGATTATGCATTTCCATGTCTCTAATTATACGTTTTAAGTTCTTATTTGTTTTGCTAAGTTCACGTACGGTAGTTGCTAGTTCTATATTCTTATAGGGTCATTAAAAATAGTAAATTATATTCTTATAGAATACCTGTTTTATTATTTCTTCTACAGATTCATCTCTCGACCTATCACGATATTGTTGAAGAAAGAAAACTTTCATTTGAAGATCCCATTTTTCTTTACGTAAGCTATCAATAACATTACTTTGCTCTCGAAGAGTAAGTCTTGCACCCGGCTTCTCTAGTTTCTGTGCCTTTTTCATTCCTTCTATATGCTCTTTAAAGTTTTTTATTGCACTTTGAGGTATTTTTATATCATTAATTCTTGTTGCAATAGTTGTATCAGTAGGAATTAATTGAGATGATATTTTTTGTGTTATAGGAGTTTCAATATTTTCTAGACTATTATATGGCGGAAGTAATGATATTATCTGTATATCTTGATTCTGTTCTTCATCAATAATTGGGAGACTTTTTTCAAGAATTGCTAGTGATTTTTGTTCGTGATCATGATTAGTACTAGTCTCACTGTCATCAGAATAATCTGATGATGCTGATATATCTGAAATAGATGATTTCTTATGCTTCATCGACAGGGATTTATTATAAGAAATAGAAGGTATATTTTTATGCTTTGTTTGTTCGACGTTGTTTATATTTTTTTCAAAATTGTTAATAGGAGTTAAATCTATAGATAGTGTATTTTCCAATAAAGTTGAATTTTTATCTTTATTACATATATCTAATTTCAATATTTCCGAATGTTTTGGTGATGATACAGGTAATGTACTAATTTCTGGATGAAAACTTTGTTCGAGAGACCCAAGTGATAAATGTGATGCGTTCACTGTTCGATCTTCATAAGGTGTATATGATAAGGACGATGACATTATGTTTCCAATTAAAACTTTTATTTTGTTTTTCTACCTTGTAAACATTATTAATTTTTTTAAATATTATCGGTGTTTTGATAGTTTTTATAATTCTTGAAAATTTATAATATTGAAATAAGGATAAAAAAATAAATGTATAAAAAAAATATAGTATAATTAAATATATCAATACTCTATAGTAAGAAAATATATAAATGCCTAAATGTTATTATGGAGTAAAATATATTCTCGAGTTGAATCTGCAAATTTAAGTATATCTTTTGGTTTGAGTTCAATATAGCGACTATCAAGAATACGTTCATTATTAAGAAAAGTTCCATTAGTTGATTTGAGATCGATAATATAAGGCCTAAGAAATTTAGTGTGAAAATATTGATAAAAAGTCATACTTTATTATATGTTCCGAAATAGTGTTTTTGGATTTTATTTGGCGAAATTGGATAACTGCATGTTGTTTTGAACATGATGGATGATCTAGTGGAATATCTGCAACCTATATTATATTAGTTTATAAATGTATTTATAAAAATAAATTCAATAAAAAAAATACCAAACGATCTCTTCCAAATAGATAAGAGCTTTTTTGATCAATATCAAAAATGCCTATTGTGTTAATAATTATAATGATAATATAAAAACATACTGACTTGTTCATCATTTTTAAATACATATAGTTGCCATAATTTATCAGGCTTATGAGCTTCAGATGGTTCATAATATTTTAATGGTATTCCGTTAATATGATTACTTTCTGCTGCTAATTTTCCCGAAAGTTCAAAATTTGGTTTTTCTGGTTCAGACTGGTTCTCTGGGGATTTTGATTGTTTTTGAGAATATGAACATTTGTATTTAGTTTTATTTTGGTTATTTAATTCGAACGGCATATTTTTGTGATAATTACATTTATTATTACTTGTGTATGATTTTGGCATTTTATACCCTTTATTCTTATAAATCTTATATTGAATATATTGTTTATTTGGATACTACAAAGAGTTGATTTTGTTTTTTAAATGATTATAATCTTTTATTAAACGTTTTTTTTAAAAAAAAACGTTTATTTTTAGAATTGCATAAAAAAAATTGATTTATGGAATCAAAAATATTTTTTCCTATATCTAGTTATTTTGATCAAAAACATAAGGCTGCAGTGTCTGTGAAAATGTAATCAATTCTATTATTTCTTTGTTAATATTGTTTTTTAGATATGATATTCCGGGCTCTGTAGTTGAATTTTGTCCTTTTGAACAATCATCATCTTTACTTGCAGTTGGTAAATATAAAGTAGATTAAAGAAATGAATTGAATTAGTGTTTTTGTAGGAAGTAAACAAGGAATAATACTTTTAAGAAGAATATTTTCTGAGATTGATGAACTGGGCGATGCTTCTAAATTTCAACAATTTAAAGAAAGGTATTTAATTTTAGGTATATTAGATGATTTTTATTGTTTTTTATAGTTGGTGTCTTCAGCAGCTTCTATATCTTCAGTTAGGAACTAAGGTTACGTCAATTGCTTTTTCTCCCACTACATATATAGACCTTATAGATTCTGAAAAAATTTATGTAACTTTGGCTATTGGATGTGAAGAAAATAGCGCGCGATTTCTTAAATTATCATCTAAAGCTAAAGATCCAAAAATAGTAATGCTCGGTGGAACATCGGGTCATCAAGATTTTATTAACGACGTTGATACTACATATCTTAATATTATTGCTAAAGCTGATGAAACTGAATTTACGGGTGATATTGTTGCAACTGGAGGTGATGATTGTACAGTAATAGTATGGAGAATGACTGATAACTCACCTCAATTATCTGCTTATAGCACTGGGTCTCCTGTAATTAGTGTAAAATTTCATAGATCTTATCCTCGAAGATTATTAGTTGGTGAATATAATGGGACTATAAAAATTTTAGATTGGGTAGAAGCAGGTGGAAAATGGCTGATAAGTTTATATGCGGGACTGACACCTTATAATTTTATCAAGTCTAATTCAACTGTTTGTCTTGCTGATGTAGACTGGGCAAGTAATAAAGATGATATCGGTAGAATTATTGCTGCAACTACTGATGGATTATGGCTTCTTTGGGATTTTGATGGGAAAAGTGACAATATAAGTATTCTTCCGACTATTAAAAAACGAATTGGTAGTGAAATAAATGTTAAACAGCTAATATCTCGTCCAGGGTATCCTGATATTTTTGCAATTTGTTTACAAAGATCTTTAATGATATCATTAACATCTCATATAAAACTAGTTAATATTTTTTCTAGTAGTAAGTTAAAATTAAAGTCAATGTTGTTTTAGGATTCTGAAATAAGTAGCGGATTTAATTGATATTGAGCTTCCTTTATCTGAGATATCGAAACCTGAAGACTCATATATTAGCTGGCATGCAAATGAAGGTATTATTGCTATTTCTCGTAATAGTAGTTTGATTATATCTTGTGTTATGAATAATGATGATTTTTTTGCAAATATGTCAGATTTTATGGGCTAAATTATTTTGATTTGTTTTTTATGTTTTG
The DNA here is from genome assembly GCF_000349005.2 of Pneumocystis murina B123. Lineage (NCBI taxonomy): Eukaryota > Fungi > Ascomycota > Pneumocystomycetes > Pneumocystales > Pneumocystaceae > Pneumocystis > Pneumocystis murina. The sequence continues at coordinate 457,025 of NW_017802363.1, forward strand.
AAATTATAAAGTAATAAAAATTCGCGAATTTTTTGGAAATTTAAGGTATAAATTATAGGAAATAAAATAATGTATTTGTAGTATGCATATAAAATTTGGCTATATAATTGAAATATGTTTTATATTTATATGCGCATAGCTGGGCGTTCTATGTTTTTTCTAGGATGCCATACTTTAGAACCTAACCCTTCGTTTTCCAAACTAAGATATGGTGCTTTATTCCAGTCTATTTTGGCATCTTTATTTTTTTTGCAATTAATCATAAGTGAAATAGGTAGTTCGAGATTTCCTCGAACCAGAATAATTTTTTTATTGGAATTCAAATATTTATTTAAAGTTAATGTATCAATGGGTGTCAGAATTTGGAGTTCTTTAGACTTCCTTGATATTCCTCTTAAAATACAAAGGCCTATGCATTGACTGATTTTAGGATCAATAGGATTTTTCTCCATATTTAATATTGGTAGACAGTCTTTAGATTTTGTAATAATGGATTTCCATGTGTTTTCATTATTTTTTGTGATATCATCTGCAACTACAAAAGCCATAATAGTCCCATTTATGGCATAGTAAAATTCTTCTATATCTAATGTAGTATTTAAGACGGATATTGCGTCAATACCATTCAGATCTCCATCATACTTTACGATCCAAGGTTTCATATCTAGAAGATATGAATCAAATTCCCAGTTTGTATGGCAATTATCTTCAGAAATATTTATTGAGTGAAAATATGATATTATGGATAATTCTCGTAGATCTGCTGTATTAGTTTTTACCGTTCCACATGTATTAATAAATTCGCGAGCAGATGGAAGAGTAAGAAGTTCAACGGATGATGGAAGTATTAATTCGGTATCGAAAATTTCGACGTTAGTTTTAGGGCCAATATATACAAGATATGTGCAGTTTGATAGATTTATGATTTCATTTAAGAGTTCCAACCCCATACCTTTAGTCCAGCCAGGTGTATTAATAATAGTAGGAATATTTCTTTTATTTGTATTAAATATATCATTAATGCATAATAAAAAATGTTTTGGGTTATTTTGTGGTGATATATTTCCGAGAAAATGTGCTTTTGTAAGTGATGGAAGAGTACAATGAGTAAATGATGGATTGATAACAGGTTTTTTGATATAATGAGAACTAATTATTCCATGAGGCGAAAATTCCGGTTGCCCTAGATCTGTTTCAATATAATTGATTCCTTCTATTGTTTTATGTTTATTATATTTTCCTGTTAAAAACTTATTTATTAAATTTTTTGCAAATGTTGATTTTCCAGATGACTTCGGTCCACAAATTATAATCCTTGCAGTTTTATTATCAAAGTTTGAAGAATGTATAATATCTATTGCAGATAACCATGATTCTGGAATGTTTAACAATGGATGATTTGAAAAATCATCAATTATCTATATAAATTAGTAATGTTCTATGCAAAATTATAATTTTATTCCATTATATGTATTTTTTATTTCTTTTTTTTCATTTGGCTCCCATATGTATTTAGTAAATGGATGAAATTTCTTGATTTTTATTAAATTATCGTTAATACTTCTCACACAAATAATAGATTCTAAAAAACTATCTAACATCCGTATGAAGGAACATATCTCTTTAGAATGTATAAAACAACTCGTTTCAATTGAATTTTTATTTGATAATACTGAAGAAATTACTGGTATTGAATCAGTTGTTAAACTAAATATACGATACCATTGAGATGTATTAGAAGAGTCAAATTCTGATGACATTATAGAAATTATCCCTTTTATTACTTTGAATTCATAAAACCCTTGAAGAATAAGTTTCTATGTACTATATTTAATAATATAAATAAAATATGTTATTTTAACAAACTTCTTCTGTATAAAATCCAAAAATCTCAACTGTACAACCATTTTTGTCTAGAAATTGTTTATTAATGCTTGGTTTTGATATAATTTGTAGACTATATTATTATTATGTAGATAAAAATATGATTAAAATATACTTTTTTTTTATTGATATTTCATTTATATTTTTTAATACAATATCAGTATTAGAAAAATCAACTATATCTATATTAGAATTGTTTCTAGAAAAAATAGCATATTTTACAATTATTAGTTGTATTATGGTCGTTATTATTTTGTTCTGTTTTAGTTATAGCTTGAACTCTTTCATAATTACTATTGGTTCTTTTATCTTCTGTGTTTATAGACTTGTATTTTTTATGAGCTTCTAAAGCACTTAATGTCATTTCTTTTTTTTTTTAATTTTATAAATATTTTAAAAAAATATATTGATAAATGTATATTAACGCTAGTTTTTTATTATTTTTATAAAATTATAATGAAATTAAAATCGAACTCTGATGATTCAGACTCAACATTTGAAAATACTTTTCCGTATGTTTATAGATATAATGTTTTTTTTAATAATTATTTTTTAAAGGGTTTCAAAAACGAATTTTTCCGTACTTAATGATTTTCAACAAACTGACTTTTTACAACGTAAACTAGTTTCAAAGGAATATTTTTATAACAAGAAAATAGTTCTTCTTCGTTTTCCTCGGGAACTAACATTGTCTTCTATTGATGCTTTGATATTTGATTCTAATAAAATCAAAGAAATAAGAATTAAAGGTTCTGATAATATTTATTCCAGCTATAATGAGACAATAATGGATAATTCTTATGGATTAATATTTTCTTCGAATGGAAGTAATATCTATGAAATATGTAATGTTAAAATAATTTTAAAATATATATAACATATTATAGATCAGAATTTTCATTTTGCTGATCAAACCACTGTTACTGTAATGGAAAGGATCCCCGAAATATCACATATAGCTTTTGATACTCCCTCCTTAAAACGGAATTTTAGAAGTTTAAAAACAAAATTTAAGTCAAATGAATTTGATGATAATTTTGGAGATATTAAAATATCTGAATTAAAGATGCATTCCAAAAATATGACATTTCCGCATGTCGATGATGTAAATTTAAAAAGCATTGTTGCAAAAAAACATATGTATGGTGATTATAAAAATAATAGAAAAAAAATGAAAGTTAAAAAAAATAACATATAGACATATAAAACAAAATAGAATGCATTAAATGATATAAATAGTCTAATGCTATATTATTTTAAAGTTGATTCTGAAGTTTAGTTATCTAAACATAAATAATGTTTTATTTAAAAATAGTAATACATACATCTAGTTTTTGTTCCTCTAGCGTTTTATTGTGTTTTTTTATTTGAGTTTCTAGTCGTTTTCTATTTTTGTTAGTGATTTTTCTTCATAGTGTTTTGTATTTACATTTCTGTTTCTATATATTCTAAACGTTTTTCTACATTTAAAATGGCTTCTGATTTTTCTTGTTTTACAAGAACAGGCCCTGTTAATTTATAAATAACTGCCTCATTTTCTAAAATAGAAAATTCCTAAGAATGTCATATATGAATAAAAAAATTCCAATCTCTTAAACCTTTTGTACAAGTTTATTTTCTTGTAGTTGTGAATTAAGTTTCTGTTGTGCTTCTATTATTTTTAAAAGTTCTAAAGCTGATTTAGATATGTTTTATAAATTTTTTAATAATTTGCCATCATGAGTTTTTTGATAGTCTTTTGATACTTTTTCTAATTTTGATTCAAGAGACATTTTTAGGAATTAAAATCAATCCTTTTTTATGTAGAATATTGAAATTATTTTTGGTGGCAAAATATTTATGAAATAATTAGCTTGATAAATGGTAAAATATAGTATAAATATAAAAAAATATATTAATAGATGAATTATTGAGAATTTGAATATGGATTATTTTTTAAATTTTGTATTTCGATAAGTTTCAATCACTGGAATATCATTTTAAAAAAAAAAAGAGTAGTAATTAATACCAAAAAATGTCTAACGTTGATTTTTTGGGGGTATATTACTTAATATTGTTTTTTATCTTTATGTTTTCTTTTAAAATTTAGAAAGCTATTGGTATTGTCAAAAAGGCTATTGAAGAAGATAATGCGCATAAATATAATGAAGCATATAAGCTTTATGTTAATTCGTTGGAATGCTTTAATATGGCACTTAAATGTAAATTCTGTTCTAATATCATTTTTATTTGATTGGAAGTAGATGAAAAAAGTGAAAATGGAAAAAATCTTATTAAAGATAAAGTAATTCAATATCTCGATAGGGCAGAGGCTTTAAAGGCATATCTTCAAAAAAACAATGAAAATAAGAAGCATAGTTTGGTGAAATCTGGTGGAAATGAGCTTAGTTTAGGGAAAAAATGGTTAGGATTTATAAATTTATAGAATATACTTATATTGTTAATATTAGCTATAAGAGGAAGGATGGTGATAGTGATTATGATGATGATGATGATATTGATACAAGAAAGCTTAAAAATGCATTAGCAAGTGAATTTTCTTAAAAATGGAAATAATGTATAACTTTAAATAGATACTGTAATATCAGAAAGTCCTAATGTTAAATGGGATGATGTCGCGGGCTTGGATAATGCAAAAGAAACATTGAAAGAAGCTGTTATATTACCAATGAAACTTCCTCATTTGTTTAAGGGTAATAGAAAGCCATGGGTAGGAATATTATTGTATGGTCCTCCTGGAACTGGTAAGTCATATTTGGCAAAAGCGGTGGCAACTGAAGCCAAATCTACGTTTTTTTCTGTGAGCTCAAGTGATATTATTAGTAAATGGATGGGTGAAAGTGAACGGTAAAAATTACGTATTTTGTTTTATATAAAAATAATTTTATAAGTCTTGTTAAACAGCTATTTGTAATGGCTCGTGAAATGCGACCTTCGATAATATTTATTGATGAAATTGATGCTCTTGCTGGTATTAGGAATGAAGGTGATAGTGAAGCTTCACGAAGAATAAAAACAGAACTTTTAGTACAAATGAATGGTGTGGGTACTGATTCTACTGGTATTCTTGTACTTGGTGCTTCTAATATTCCATGGACTTTAGACCCTGCAATTCGTAGAAGGTAATCTATAATTTTTAATAATTTATTTCTAAATTTTTATAGATTTGAAAGACGTGTGTATGTTCCTTTACCTGACGCTACTGCTAGATTAAAATTGTTTAAATTGAATATTGGTGATGTACCGACTGAATTGACTGCTAATGACTATAAAGTTCTTGTAGATAAAACTAATGGGTAAAAATTTGTAAAATCAAATATTAACTATTAAAATACATAGATATTCTGGTTCTGATATAGCTATTGTTGTTAGGGATGCTATTATGGAACCAGTACGTCGGATTTATACTGCTACACATTTTTGTTATGTAAGTTTATAATTGAAAAATATGAGTATAATTTTTTTTATAAGGTTAATTGTCCTGATGGTAAACGTCTTCTTACACCATGTTCTCCTGGTGTTTCTGGTGCACAAGAGATGACATGGGAGAATGGAACTGTTGATACTTTGCTTGAGCCTATGTTAACTATGAATGATTTTCTTAAAGCTCTTAGAAATACTCGTCCTACTGTTAATTCTGATGATCTTAAACGTTATGTTGAATTTACAAATGAATTTGGTTTGGATGGTTAAAAATGCTATTTTTAAAAAATGTTATTGATTAATAGTTTAAGTATTTTTTATGAATTTTAAAATCAATAAATATTGTATATAATATATTATATATTTGATAAAAAAAACTACATTTTTTAAAAAAAAATAGGATTATAGATTTATAAATGTTACAAATATACATTTATATATTTAAATTATAATAAGATAATAATTACTAAATAAAATATTTAAATATAAATATATTTCATTAGAAAAATAATTTACAATTATTTTTTTATTTATTATATTTTTGAATATATAAATTTAACAAAATGTATTTTAGATTTATAAGAATATTAATATTATAAATAATGTAAATATATATATATATGTTATATAAAATGTATAAAAAATATAATAAACTTTTTTTTATAAAATAATTATTTATATAATATTAAAATAATGATAATATAAATATCATAATCAATTATCTATATCAATAATTTTTAAAAATATATATTTTTTTTTTTAAAATATTATATATGTTATAATATATAGTAATCTAAGTATAAATGTAGTATCTACATTTTTAAATAGAATTTATTATATATTTAATTATCGATTTTTTGATGAAAACTAATAATTAAAATAGACAATTTTACAATCATGAATACAACCAAGACTGATGAAATAATAAATAAAAACATAGATCAACAGAGAATCAGTATTTTAATGGATTGGCTTAAAAGTAAAAATATATATATACATTCAGCTATTAAATTAGGTAAACGTGATGATGGTTTTTTTGTATACACTGAAAAATTTATAAAAAAAAATACAATTATATTGAAAGTTCCCAAAAATGCCATTTTATCACCTAAAACATCATTATTATCTTTTTTTTTGGATAAAACTAAGATTCCAAGTATTCTTAGTGTTTGTATAGTTTACATGTATGAAAAAAGTCTTGGTCAGAAATCACCGTGGTATGGTTATCTTCAAATAATGCCGGATAAAGTAGATATTCCAAAATTATGGAATCATGAAAAAAAGTGGTTAAAGGGAACCGAAATAGAATACGTGGGAGGACTTGATATTGTAATGTTATCATAACTTTTAAAATTATATCAATCTAATACATATCAAGTCAGAATTACAAAGTGCATATAACGAATTAATATTACCATTTATAAAAAAAAACAAAGAAATATTAAATCAAAGAATATTTACATACAATAATTTTTTAAAAGCAATTTCAGTTGTAAGATCAAGAGTATTTGAAATAGATAAATTTCATAATTTAGGCTTAGTACCATTTGCTGATATGTATTTTATATATATATTTTTTATATATTTTAATAATAATTTTAGGTTTAATCATGCAACAAATGAACATATACATTTTCAAACTTTTTACAATGTATGTAGACATTGTGGATTAATATACTGCAAACATATATTTAAACTAAAAAAATATAAAAAAACACAATATGAAGATACATGTGATATGATTGTACACAATTCACCTAGTGCATTTGATGAAGTATATAATACATATGGAACACATGGAAACGATGTATACTTTAATCATTTTCAAACAAAAATAGTTAATATCTTATATATAGATTTTATTATCAAGATATGGTTTTGCTCTACATAAAAATAAATGGGATAGAATAAGTATGTCAAAAATATTTCAAAAAAATGACATGAAATCAGATAGATTATTATGGTGGAAATTGAACGGATTCAACGCTTCATATAAAATGGGTCTTTTTAAAAGATATTTTTCAAAAAATGATATAAAAAATTATTTTTCAAGTGACAGTAATAACCATAATGATAAAGAAATCCATTCTTATCATAATATTCAGTACTTGTTTCTTCAAGATAGTCTTTTTATTACATTTCCATCAGATCCTAGTTCACCATTAATATTTTTTATTATATTATTATCATTAAGTCATAAACTATTTAAAAATCTTGAGAAAAATACAAAAAAAACCAATATATATATATTGAATATCATAAGATTACAATTATTATATTTTCACACAGGTTCCATAAAAAATCTCAAATACCAAAAATATACAACACTTTTAATTATATTCAAAATAAACAAATTTTTATCAAATGCTATAGATAGTCGTTTAAAAAAATATAATCAAACATTAATTTTGGATAATCTAGTCTACGAAAATATAAAAACACAGGTATTTAATATATTTACTGATAATTATCTAAGTTTTAGGAAAATAAAAGAAAACATTGGACAAAAATAGTATTACAAAATGAAATAGATATACTAAATAATACAAAGAAAAAATGTATAAAATTGATACATAAAACTAAATTAATTCTAAAATACCAGAAATTATACTCATTTAAAATAAAAAAAAACTATTTTTAAATTATTACTTTTTTTGGTCAACTATAAAAAACATCAGAAAATCAGATATAATTATTTTTTACAGACAAATTATATATAATATGATTTCTATACAAAAACGAATAGTTCACTTATAAATTTATAGAAATATGTTCATATTAATATGTTAGGAATCTATACGTTTATTCATATATACATATATACATGTTATATATTATAAAATCATAAAAAGCAATTTTTTAAAAAGTATTTATATATAAGCACAATTCGCCATTAATGTTAAAGATATATATATAACGCAATAAACAACAGTCATATACATATTATTTCATGTCGATATATATATGATATATATATAATACTACCAATATATATAATAATATCAATACATATATATAAATAAAAAATTTAATTTATACCAATTATATATTTTTAAATTTTCATAAAAAATTAATAAAAAAAACGAATCTAATAACAATTACTAATTAATTCATTAGATTTCAGGAAAAAAAGTATTAACAAATAATATGCATTTTTATAAACATAATATAACTAATCTTAGAATCGATAACTAAGTTTTCGTCTAATGTAAAACAACAAATATCTATATTCAATTAAATCAAGATATAAAAACACACAATCATACGCATTACTTGCCAAAACAGTCTTTTCATTAGCAATATTAATAGTAGTATCATCAAATTGAAACCACTAATCGCATTAGCTTTTATATATAGGTTAAAAAACAAACGTTATCATTTGACCGAGCAAAACAGGTATAATGACCTGTATTAATTTGCCCTTGATGACAAACAACACACAAAAGATCATAAACACAATCATCGTTATAATTTGTATAATTATCCTGAACAATATATGGAAACATATCGAGTTGGAAAGAAAAACTAACATGTGTGTCAATTTTTGTTGGAGTAGAAGAATGCTCAAAACGCTTCAAAATATTTAATATAATATTTTTAAAAAGTAAAATAACTTAACTTTTAACTGAAAGCAAATAACTAAAGGAATTCGTTTAAATTTTAATTGTTTTATAGCTTTCTATCCGCTTTTAATAAACATTCAACAAACAAAAATAGAAACCTCAGAAACAGATAAACATTTTGAGCATTTATATTCATTATTAGCCAGACTTTCAGCTGATGTAAATCTAAACAAATTAAACTAGTTTAAAATAAATCTAATGGTTACATTTGAAGACATTCTTGAAGACTTCTAACTAAATGTTCACCAGAAGGCGACTTAATTTCAGGTGTACGTTTAATTTTTAATTCAAGACTAACATCCATAATAGGATCCATAGTAGATGTCATATTTCCACATGCTGAACATGTAACATCACTTTGAAGTATTCCAGAAAATGTTCTATGAGCAACACAATCACATGTAGAATCTATTTTAGATCCAGAATGATTATGAATCAGACTCATCAAACAAACAAAAAATTCATGTGCATCTTGTTCAGCATAACCTTTTAGCTCTTTAGACAATTTCCACATAACTTCTAAAAATGCACAAGGGCCAAAAGGTATAGAAAAATCCTTTTTAGAAAAAAACTACACAATTTCAATCTTTAATAAAAAATAGCCAACCATCATATTACTTCAGCAATTACTGTATCCATAGCACAACAGCTACAATTATCTTGTAAACAATCTTTTATTATGTGACTATCACTTAAAAAATAATTACGAAAAATAGGGTTATGAACTAAACATTGTATGATTACATTCATAAAACAGGTAGCTCCCATATTTTGTATACCTCGTAAACCATCGCCTTTTGTCAATTAAAAACATTTTTAGGAAATATCAACAGTTTACCACAACATATAACCCGTGCATCATCTTCATTTAAGTAATCCAAATTTTCTATAGTCATTTTAAGTTCCTTATTTAATAAATATGTTGAATCTTAAAAACATGAAATAAGAATAAAAACTAAAAATATTTATTACTTTTAACATTTAATAAGCCTAAATTTAGTCTTCGTTTTGCCAAGAGATATATTTTCTCAAAAAATTCATCATAAACAAAGTCATTACATGCAAAGCAATATAAATAACCATTATAAGAATCAATAGCTATTTTATCTAGTAAGTATATTTTAAAAATATAGATAATAAAAAAATAAAACCAAAAACATGATTCTTAATCCTTGAATGTATATCAGCATGTTTTCTTCTCCAGCATCCAATATGAGAACATTGAAGACATAAAAAAGTTCTTTTAAGAAAATCGTGACATATAGAACATTTTTGAAAAACCTTATAAGAAAACTAAGAAAATCAATATAGAATTAAAAACACAAAAACATTAAAAAATACACTACGACGTTCACATTTAGATATTTTATGAAAATAAATTGCATTTACTGCTAAAAAATATGTTTTGCAAACAAAATCTTTAGATGGAGATGACAAAAGTTGCCAAACATGATCACAACCAGACATATACTTTGAAATTTTTTTTTTATTATTCTTAACCAAAAGTATTAAAATTAACGTCGATAAATACATTTAAAAATTACATATATATATATATTAGGCAATAATATAATGCATTATTATATATATATATGTATATTTCAATTGAAACTATTAACTAAGGTAAATAACATTTTAATAAAAATATTTTTATATACTACTATTTTTTTTAAATCAGAAAATAGGATCTAATTTACAATTTAGACGCCGAATGTAAAAAATAGAATACTACATCATTTTATTACATATAATAATATATTTAACAAAAATTTCAAAACATTATTTTTTTTATAGAAATATTATCCATTGCCTAGTAAATCATCAATTTTTAATATTTTTAATATGATTTATATTAGCTATTTCTCTTCCATATTTCATATTTTAGATAATTTATTTATTAATTTAATAATTTAAAAAAATCCAAAAATCAAATCAAACACTTTAAAAATTATAAAAAAATCAAATTAAAAGTCAATAAATTAAAACTTTATAATAATTTTATATTAATAGATTATATATTCATTTAATATCAATTACAAAAAAAAAACAGTTATCTATCTTTAAACTCAATTTAATATATTATTTTTTATTGACAATTATTTATCTTACAATAATATTATATATAAATAAAAAACATTAACATAATTTATTTTAAAATTTTTATTTAATACATTTAACTATACTATTTACCTATAGCTATTTAATAAAATTCAAATCATCATTAACAAAATCAATTAAAAGTATATAAAGTAAAATCATGGTTAACGATTTATGGCATTTCATACTATATTAAATATTTTTACAAAATATACAATATTCATAAATATTAACCAGATTATTAAATTAGTACTTTAATAATATTTTGAGTATAAAAAAATATATTAAAAATATTACAAATATTTTTGTATTTAGAAAACTAAACACCATTAAAATAAAATAACAGATATACTATTATTCCTTGATATATATAAAAAGATTGCTATATTAGTTTTTTCCATCCAAATTATTATTCATTTTCCTAAATAAAGAAAAATATAAAAAATAATATAAAACACATATCAATAATTTCAATAACATATAAATTATACGTTATTCATTAAAAAATATTATTTCAGTCAGAATTCAACTAAAAATATAAAACTAAAAATATCTAAAAATATTTTAGAAAATAAAACAATACTTTTATATATATTCAAAAAAGAATTGAAAAACAAAAATAAAAATTAAAAACTCATTCATAGTTTGTAAAATTTACATTCATTATTTAATAATGGAAATTTATTTTTTAAACAATATAAAAATCTCAATATCAATTATCAATATTTATAAGTGTAAAAAAGATAAAATAAATACATATTAGTATAAAAAAATTATTTTTTATATACTATCGTACAATAACTTCATTTTCAATTATATTACTTCCCACATTTGTTATAAATGTTTCAAGTTGATGAGTCGATTTATACCAATCCTCAAGTCGTTTTTTCATAACACATATCTGATTTCTATCTAAAACTCTTGGATGAACCCAGGTTATGCGAACAATTTCATCCACCTGATCAATAAATCCACGAATAAGATCCAGACTTAATGCTTTCATTACCAAATATTCTATCTCATGTTCGGGCAAACAAGTTTCGCTAGCAATAGTGGAAAATTTAAGAATACAATCATGAGGAGATCTTCTAAATACAGCTTCAATCAAAGCCGTGAGACATATTTTTTGACGCAAAAATGGAATAGAAGATCGTAAAAGAGGCTATAAAGTTAAAATTTTAATTAATTAAAACAATGAATACCTGTTTTAAAAAATGTTCCATAAGACTTTCAAATTTTAAAATATTTCCCGAATTAAGAGCAAATAAAAGTTGACGAAGCCATTCATGCTCTGTACCAGACAATGTATCAAGGATAGGATGAAGAAGAAGCTCTCCAAAATTATATATCGTATCGCCTAAAAGAGCTGCAATACTTAAATCATATGCTCGTTGTCGTTGTTCATGAATACTGAGGGAAGAAAGCTCAATACATGCAAGAAAAAGAAGAGAATTTCTATAAAATAAGCCATAATCAGCTTTAAACTAAAAACAAAATTTAAAAATTAGTAACATAAAAATATTAAAAAAAAATACTTTATAATAATCAGCATTTACACGATAAAACGATGCATATATTATGGGGTCAACAGAGTCAAGTTCATCAAGAATCTTAGAACTTTTATTTAAAAGCTCAAAAGAGCCATCTAAATCACCACAAAGCAATTTCATATGTGCTGTTTCAATTGATGCATATACATATGCATCTTTAGTTGCAGGAGCGTTAACCTTTTCTAAAAGAAATGACAAAAATTCAAGAGACTCAATATTATCTATAAAAAATTAATTTCCTTTTTTTTTTTCTCCTTACATATCTCACTTTTGCACTGTCTTGATGCACTTAACCCAAGAACTACAAGCTTTAATTTATTAATATGTTGTGAAAATGAAACCACGAAAAATTTAAACATATCCATTCGAAAAGATGCACTTTCTGGATTTTCAAAAAACTCTATAAGAATATCCGTTAATTGTTTCCATAATCTATAAAAATATTAATAATTTAATACATAATCAACACAGTTAAAATAAAAATAACAAAGAAAAATAGCCTTACCTACGTTCCCACAAGTCTTCCATAGTTGAAATCATTTCTATTAAGAAAAGAATAAATATATTTAAATAAAACTATAATTTCGTCCTACTTTGTAAATCATCCTTCATCAAAACCTTTTGAGATCCTAAGAATGCACTAATATCAATTCCAGTATCTATCTCCATCGCTTATACGTGATATGTAGAGAAAATAGATAAAACTATATCAAACTGTCTAATATTTATTTTTATAATAATAGTTTAATACTACTATTGTTTCTAATATATCTATTAATTTAACTGTAAATACCTATATCCTTGAAAGTATAATAAAAAACCCAAATTTATTAAAAAAAACTAATATAATTATGCTTTTTTTTTAAAGAAATTATTTACCAACAATTCAGTGAATTTAAATTTAAACGTATTTTAAAATTATTACAGGACACGTTTTTACGTAAAAAATCCACACTTAAATACTAAAATTGAAACTCATAAACAATGATATTGCAACATTGTAAATCATTAAGGCAAAAATTCATCCAAACAATCCATTTCAGATATTTTAATTATAATTCAAATAAAAAATTAATACATGATATTCAAATATCTAGAACAGGAAAAACTCTAATAAAAAAAGGAACAGAAGGCCGGTAAGCATTATTACAATCATTAATAATTTTTTAATTTATTAAATAACTATTAATTTTTTAAACAAAGACTAATATAATAAAAGATCATCAATTAGCGGACATATTGCTACAATTTTTGGGGCTACTGGCTTTCTTGGAAGATATCTTGTAAATAATTTAGGTATCTAATAATATTAACAGAAGCTTTTTACTCCAGAAAATAATCGGTAATCAACAAATAGCAAAACAGGGAACAACTATAATAATACCATGGAGAGATCAAGATTCTAAAAGACACCTTAAGGTTTTAGGTGATCTCGGACAAATTGTTATGATGGTAAAAAGATTTTCACCTCTAATAGAATTTAAATAACATGCTATTGGAGTTATATATAGTATAACGGGAAATTAATATATATAGGAGTTCGATTTACGAGATGAAATATCTATTAAAGAATCAGTACGGCATTCTAATATTGTATATAATCTTATAGGGAGGGACTATGAGACAAAGTATAACTTTAACGCAATTGATTATCATAACTCTTAAATATTAATAGGAATTTCTCTTATGAAGATGTTCATATTCATGGAGCTGCAAAAATTGCAAAAGCATGTGTTGAATACAATATAGATCGCCTAATACATATATCGACTCTTAACGCAAACATAAAATCACCATCGAATTTCTATAAAACAAAAGTATATTTACGTAATAACAAAGCATATTTACTAAAACCAATGATACATAGGCTCTCGGAGAAGAAACTGTACGTAATATATTTCCTGAAGTAACTATAGTTCGTCCGTCAATAATGTTTGGTGCTGAAGACCGTTTTTTAAATTACCTAGCAAGTACGAAAATTTTATTAACCACGAATAATAACCGTGAGTTAATTCGACCTACTTATGTTTGAATATCATCCTCTTCATCTAATCTTATAAAAAATTAGGTAAAAGATGTTGCTCATGCTCTTGAATTGATAATGTTTGATGAATCTACTGCAGGTCAAATTTACGAATTATATGGACCACAAGAATATTCTGTTGCAGAAATCATAACTATGATTACTCATATTACACATTGTCGACAATGGCATCTTAATGTCTCCAAGTCTATTTTTTCAATTATTGCATCTGCTTTAAACTTGCTTTGGTGGCCAACTATAAGCCCCGACCAAGCTCAAACACAATGCATTGATTATAAAATTACAAATAATACAAAAACTTATACACATTTAGGAATAAAACCTCAACATTTAGACAAACTTGCATTCAAATACCTACGTATAAATCCTTTTCAAACCTTTAATCTAACTAAACACATCAGGAATGTATCAATTTTCTAACAATACGTACATATAAGAAACTAGTTCATAAAAACAAAATTATAAATTTGATATTCTCCAAATTTATCTAAAAAATCATCTCGATACACTCAATTTTCATTATGCCTCTCACTTCATAGAAACTGACAGAAACAATGAAAATTGAGCATCTCGAAATAAGATGCAAAGCCAAAAAATAGCATGCGATATATTAAGGGCCGAAACCGGTTCTGTCTGGTAAAAGGCAAGATAGAAATTCCGTGTCGCAGCCCCCTACCGCAACGTAATTTATAATTTTTTCACTACCCTTTTTATATCATTTTTCGGAGATTTAAATGTGACTATTATTTAACCACTAAAAAGTTTTTAGAACATTCTATAAAATTCTTTAACTTTATTATATTTTTTTTTATATAATTTAAAATTATATAAAATTTAATTTAATGTATTTTTTCTAAAAAAAACTAAATATTCAAAAAAATATTTAAAATCCTTTTGTTAATTTTAATATAAATTATAATAGAATTTTTTTTTTAACATAAATTTATAAAATATTGAAATATAAAACATTAAATATTTAGTAAAATGCAGTAAGTCGAATCTTAAAATTTAAGAATTCTAGCATTTATGAAATATTTTGTTATTTTTAAAATATGTATTAATATACTAATTATTATTATTGCTATATCATTACTAGATGTTAGATAATATTTAACAAAACAATAATTTTAATAATGTTATTCATGTGAAAATTAGTTCTAATTTATAATTATATTTTTTTATATCTGTTATTAAAATTTAAATACTTTAATAAATTTCCTAAAAATTATAGCACATAACTATATAAATATCTCATTATAACATTAATTTAAACATATGGGTTTTATGATAAATTTGACTATTTCCTTATCTATATATAATTTGTTGATTCTATTTATTTTTTCACAAACCAAAATATTCCAATTTATAAAAGTATGTTTCAATATGAATATACAATAATTTAATTATATTTCAATAAAACATATGGGTTTTTATAATATATACTTACCTAGAGTTTTAAATATATTTTTAAAAAAATATTACTAAATAATAAATAGTCTTATGGATCTAAGCTTTTTAATCATCATCAATCAAGCCTAAAATATTGCAAATATATCAATAAGTTCACTCAATCGTTATATCCTTATAGACCAATTTACCCATTATTTCTATTTCATTCTTTTTCAAAAACAAATCAACTGTCTGAACTATTTAAAAATATTTCTGAAATTCATCTAAATTATAATTGTAGATCACATTCAAAGATATTTTCTGACTCAAATTATTCATCAGATTCAGATAAAAGATCCTCAAACTTGTATATTATTAAAGAAATAAGCAAATACTTATGGCCTAAAGTATATTTTACAAATATTTTTTAATGTCATTGACTAATTAAGGATGATTTTAATACAAAAGCTAGAGTATGTTTATCATTATCTCTGCTCGTTGGATCTAAGGTTTATAACAAATTGTTCTATTGCTGTACTTAGTAAATCCAAAGGTTCTAAATGTTCAAATTCCTTTTTTTTTTAAAAAAATTATTGATTCTATAAATATAAATATATCAACAGTTGATGAAAGCACATTAGCAATTACAGGATCTATTATTATTGGATGTATTTATTCAAAAAAAAAAAAATCTATAGTATTTTAATATATCATTAGATGGTCTTGCTAGAATTAGTGCAACTGCCTTTCAAGAAATAAGAAATACTATATTTGCTACTGTTTCTCAAAAAGCTATAAGGAGGGTAGCATATAATATTTTTCAACATCTTTTACGACTTGATTTAAACTTTCATCTAACAAGAAAGACTGGAGGATTAACAAGAGCTATTGACCATGGAACAAAAAGTATAAGTTTTTTATTAACATCTATGGTATTTCATATTCTTCCTATATCTCTTGAAATAGCTATGGTGTGTGGTATTCTGGTTAATTTAACAAATAATAATATTTAAATATATTCATTTTTATAGACCTATCAATATGGATCATGCTTTGGATTTGTAACACTAGCAACTATGGTATTTTATACTATTACTACAATAAAAACAACAACTTGGAGGTATTTTATAACCACAAATCATATATATTAAAACCTTCAGAACGAAATTTAGAAAAGATGCTAATAAAGCTGATAATAAAGCAGCAACACTTGCAATGGAATCCCTTATCAATTATGAAACTATTAAGGTATATAATAAGTATTATTTGTCGATTCCAAATTGACAAAAATAAGTATTTTAATAATGAACAATATCAAATTAATCTTTATGATAAATGCTTAAAACACTATGAATCATCTTCAATAAAAGTAGCATCGTCTCTAGCATTCTTAAATACTGGACAAAATATTATATTTTCAACAGCATTAACAACAATGATGTACTTAGCTGTTAAGGGAATATACACTGGGCAACTTAGTATTGGCGACTTGGTAATGATTAACCAATTGGTTTTTCAATTATCTGTTCCTTTAAACTTTCTTGGAACTGTATATAGAGAACTAAAACAATCATTAATAGATATGGAAACAATGTTTAATTTGCAAAAAATAGAAGTTACTATAAAAGTAGAGTTAAATAAGACTTATAATAGTCTAATTTTCTTATTTAGGATCATAAAAATGCGAAAGATCTGGAATTTCATAAAGGAGAAATAAAATTTGAAAACGTTACCTTTGGATATTTACCAGAGCGACCAATTTTTGAAAATTTAAACTTTACTATTTATCCAGGACAAAAAGTAGCATTTGTTGGCCCAAGTGGCTGTGGGTAAGATACTGATTTTTTAGGCCTATAAATCATAACATCAAAAGAAAATCTACTATTTTGCGTCTACTTTTTAGATTTTATGATATACAGAGCGGAAGAATTTTAATTGATGAACAAGATATTCGTCACGTTACTCTTAATTCATTGAGAAAATGTATTGGGGTTTTACCTCAAGATACCCCTGTAAGTTTTTTATTGTAACTTGTGTTGTTTCTCATAAAAAAGCTTTTTAATGATACAATTTTAAACAATATTCTATATGGAAGAATAGATGCAACAATGGACGAAGTTATTGAAATAACTAAAGCCACTCAAATACATAGTCTAATTCAAAAACTTCCGGATAAATATAATACAAAAGTTGGTGAAAGAGGATTAATGATTTCAGGTTAAATATATTATTTTCTTAAAAAAAAATTAATATTAAAAGGAGGAGAAAGACAAAGACTAGCAGTATCAAGGTTACTTCTTAAAAATTCACCTATATTTTTTTTTGATGAAGCAGTAATAATATAATTTTTTTAAATATAAAATTTAATATTATATAGACATCTTCTTTAGATAACGAAAATGAAAAATCGCTTTTAAATAATATCCAAAATATATTAAAAAAAAACAACAAAACTAGTATATTTATAGCTCACAAACTCCGTACTATTATGGATAGCGGTGAATAAATATGATAAATATATATTCAATTAATATTTTCAGATAACATTATTGTTCTTAAAAATAAAAAAATTCTAGAAAGTGGAACACATGATGAACTTATTAAAAAACAAGGTTTTTATAATAGATTATGGACATCTCAAGAAACAAGTTGATTTTTTATAAAAAAGAAACTAAAAATGTTAAACATAAATAATATATTCTTTTACATAATAAAATATTCGTTTTATTATAACCATTCTAAATATTTTTAACAATAAAAAGTTAATTCTATTAAATCATTGCATATTATAAATTTTTATATTAAATAATAATTAAAATTATGTAATATGTATTCTAATTAACGAATATTTTAAAATATTAGTATTTAAGAATATATTTTAAAATTAAATTGTGAAATTCAATATTGTATAATTTAAATAACCTTATAACAATTTTATAGATACTTATTCGTAATTATTTATAAACTAATAATCAATAAATTAAACTTTTAATATAAAACATTAATAAACATAAAAACTAATTTCTAATTATAAATACATATAAAGTCTCTTTAAATATCAACTAGGAAAAATCTAATTTTTTTTAAAAAAACAATATTTTAATAAAATTATATTTTTATTTTTGCATTAAATTAAAATATAAAATCGAAAAACTCATTTCACGAAAGATAGGATATAGGTGTCATCTTTAAAAAACTACCAGAAGTTTTAGAAATCAAAATTTTATTCTGTTGTCTAGCCTTTTCATGTTTATTTTGAACACTTCGAAATTTTTCCAATAATTCTGGCCATCTCATTTCATCTGCCTTATTTTTTAATTTATGTTTTTCAGAATTGTTCCTTGAAAACATTCAATAATCATTATATCTAAAAAAAAACATACTGTTTAGAAAAAAACTGAAAAAGTCCTATAGAAGATACACTATTTAAACGATTTTTCAACGTAGAAAACGCAGAAGATTGAGGCAGCAACATAAGTAAGCCATAAAGACATTTATAAAGATAAGGATATTTGTCTGGCTCTAAAAGTTGAAGCCGAAGATCTAAAAGATTAAAATCTAAAAAGAATATAAAAATATTTACATGTAAAAACAGGAGATTCCAAAAGTTGAACCAATGTATCAATTTGTACAAGCATGCTAACGGTCATTTCTAACTCTGCACTACACAGTTAATCAGTCTAATTAAAACAAAACGAATGAATATTAACAATATTTGAAGCAAATTAGCCGCTTGCTCATATGCTTGAGCTAAAAGACAAAGAGAAAATGTAGCAACAGCATTATGACACCAACAACGATATAAACTTACAAATAAAGATTGACCATCCTAAAAGAATAATATATATATATGTATATATATAAGATAAAAATACCTTAAATTCCAAATTTTTAAGTCTTTTTCGAAAGTCAGATAACTCTGGTGAAGTCATAAGATTATTGTTCAGATTTTGCACCATAATACTTGCAAATTCCAAATCCTAGTATATATTTCAAAAACTAAAAACAATAAAAAGATCGCATACCTCATCTTTTTCTAAATTTTCTGCTAATGTACAATATATTCTTTCCGATTTAAGATAAATACATAACTGACGAACAATTAAGCTCCCACGAGTTTCAAGTAACCTACGATCAGTACTAAAAAGCGATAATAAATTAACCATAAATGCATCAAAATAATCATCTTTATTAGCAGACGAGATTTGCGCAAGAAGCTGTAAATCTTTTATAATAACCTAAACAATCATGTATAAAAATCTTAAGAAATAAACCAACATACCTCATCACTAGGATCAGAAAGAATTTTTAAAAGAGAAGGAAACGTACCATCATCTAAAGTAAGAACCTTTTAAATTAAATTAAAATAATAAAAATAACTTATAAACACTACCTTTTGAGGAGCCAAATTATGCAGCATAATAAGCCAATTCAATGCAGCAACTCGCGTTTGCTCATGTTCATCTAAGAATTGCAACGTAAGTGCATTTACGGTACTTGAATAATCCAAAATATCCCTAAAAGATGAAAAAACATCATTTTTTTGATCATCTTTCATAACTTTATGAAAAGAAAGATCAGTTTCACTAGAAAATGACTTAGATGAATGAAACTGGGCTAGTCTCATAGTAATCTTATTACTCTTCAATGCTTCTGATACCAAATTACAAAGATTTTGATTAATCTCTAAAGCTGCCTGACGTGAAGATTCACCCCCTAAAGATAATGCAGGAAGAACAAGTGATATAAGACGTGGTATAAATTTTAAAAGATCAACAGGACAAATATTAAAAAATTCAGCAATCCATCTTAACGCCATCAACTGTATTGACTCTTCTTTTTAAATTAATAAAAAAACGAAATTTAAGATACTAACCAGAAGAACTAATATGAGGAAGTAATATTTCGATGATTTTAGAATAATGAATAAACACATCTTGACCAGGAATCCATTTTCCATCTTCAACAAACATTAAATCATTTTGAATATCATCGCCATTTATTGAACTTTGGAAAGATGCACCAGATTTAACTTTTTTAAGTACAAGGCCTTTTTTTATATTAGAAATTCTTTTTATTTCTGATAAAAAATCCATTAAAACTCTGTCAGTAACATTTCGAACATCCTGATGAGAATCGCTTAAAAATTTGATTAATCCATCAAGGAATTTAGGCAAATATGTAATAAGTTCTAAATCAGGGACCGAATCAAGAACCTTTAACAATCAAAAAAGTTATAAAAAATCAAAGATTTCAGACTGTAATCCATGATACTAAAAACATCCTGGTAAAAGGATTTATTACATATATACGTTCAGAAAGCATTGGTATAAACTTTTCCAACGAAAATGCAATGGATTTCTTTGATTCTTCAACAATAAGAGGAGCAGATGAGTCAATGTTTAAAGCCTTAAAAGAATTGATTGGACTACATGAATGTAAAACAGAAATATAACTCGTAGCCTTTTCAGAAACTATATCTTTTATAAGACGATCAAGAAGTTCTGCACCATTTTTTACAGATGGCTCAGTATCAGAAGACAGCTGTCAAAATAAACATATATATTTTTTATATTTCTTCAATATTATTACCTTGGATAAAGCATCAAAAATTTCATTAAAATATAATAATATCTCTCCTTTTGCAACTTTTGCAATATTATACATACTCTCACAAGCATAATATCTGACTCTATATTCTTGGTCCGAAAAACATGACAAGACAGGGGGGACAATATCCTCTAAATATTCAGCTACGTCCTATAATATTGAATAAACAAATATATGATATCAAATATGAACCTGTCCAATAGCTATTACAACAGCGGCAAGACCAATAAGTCCACCAAACATAGAGTTAACAACACGTGAAGGTCCATAAATAAAATCCTGACAAAGAATATCAATTATTTGTCTTATTCTTGTTGTATCATTATTATTAAGACATTCGCGAGTGAGCCTTACAATTAAATACCATTTAAAGGAAGAAAATTACATACTTTTCAACCTCATATGCAGCTGATTTTCTTTTTTCATAAAGACGATTTTGAAGACCTTGAAGTATAGAATCATCTATAAAATTGTTAACCAATTAGTATTTCTAAGGATATTTGACCCATTAAAGGAATAAGATCCTATATCAAGATACAAAACCGTGCCTAACGAATTTAAATTATTTAATTCCAAATTATTTTTAATGAACTAAAATCAATCATAAAAATCACTCGAACTACAAAAATATATAAAAAAATAATTTAAATGATTATTCTTTTAAATAGTATTTAAAAGAAATCCGATTACTAACATTAGAATAACAATAAAATTTTGTTTAGCACTTTAAAAAGACTATTTATGTCTATTTTTTAAATCATTTTTTTTAGCTTTCATGGAAACTAAAGCTGATGAATTATCAATAAAAACTCCTTATATTGAATTGGAAGAAAGAAACCTTAAATCATGGCCTATCGAAATAGATGAAAAGGGACAAGAAAGATTTCTTGAATGGTGTCTTTGTTTTCTAGTAATAAACTTTGGTATGCCTTATCTTCCCTTTTTTTAACTTTTAATAGTATTAATTATATAGATATTAAACTTGGGCAAGGTTTATTAAATATTTAGGTATCTTATTTCTAATAATTCATATAAGATTTAGAAATAATTTATCCATATTTTAATTTTTCTGAAGAAGAGAGAAAAAATATGTAATTATTTTTTTTAAATAAAGATATACTAATAAAATTTCAGCTGTTTTTCATCATTCCCTGATTCAAACTTAGAAGAAGAGATAGATATCGTTTATTCATTTAGAATTCGTTTAAATACTTTAAAAAAAACAATCTATAATTTTAATGCAAATGAAAACTTTATAAATGGCTATGTTTTTTTCAGCCAAAAAAGAGACACTTCAGCAGAAAGAGGATATTTTCAGGTATATTATTATTATAAAGGCCAGTATGCTTTTAATACATATAGAAATCTATTATTTTATTAAGCGTAAATTCTTTTCCAGGTATTTTTACCAAAATAGTATCTATATTAGGTCAAAACTATTTCTTAAATTATGATATTTCAGTTTTAGAAACTGCTATACATACCATTTCAAAATGGCCTAGCCTTAAATCAAATTTTATTCTAAAACTTCCTTTTATGGGGGATATCTACTATACAGATATTTTCCCATCATCTATAGAAACTTCAAATATAGAAAACATATATTCTCTAAGAAAGTTTCCTACAGAGAAACATGTAAGCTACATAAGATATTTGATTTACATTAATCTGATCATTAGATATCTGCATTTACTTTTGGAGCACCTCTATTTTCATATTTTCATAGCACAATAGTATCTTTATATACAATATGGGAGGTTATACTTCTTGGGAAACCTTTATTATTACTTACGGATAATCCAAATATATCTACTGAAATGGTTCTTACATTAATGGATCTAATAAAACCCGTATGCTACTTTTTTTTTTTGTAAAATTCTAATATAGCGATTTAGATAAAATATTCTGGAGACTATAGGTTATATTTATGAAAATTTATCTTCTATCTTACTTTCTTATAGACCTTATTTTACTATTCAAGGGAATGATTTTGCTGTATTTTTAGATCACGCACATGTAATGTTGTTTCATCATCATTAATATTGTTTTACTTTGTCTAGGCATCTTGTAAAGGCTTTATCTTGGGTGTAACGAATCCAGTAATTATTAAATTCTTTGAAAATATTTGTAATATTATACTAATGAGAAAAAACAAGTATGTAATTGCAAAAATACGGAAAAAATTAACAAAAACATAAGTCTTATAGCAAATACGAATCGTATTAAGCAATATTCTATAGTTATTACACCTACTTTAAAATTTATACATAAAAGAACAGTAGCTAAAGATAAAAAATTTTTACAGAAAATTTCGAATATACGTATAAATCTTTTATCAAAAAGAGGTATAATTTGTTTTTATTATTTACTCTAAAATTTATAATCTAAATAGATTATGTTGTTTTAAATAACTTTGTTTTATACTATTTTTCAAAACTTACAGAGAATTTTCTAAAACCAATCGATAAATATCTTTTTACACTAATGCCTACTGAAATGTAAGTCTTTAATCCCGAAGATATATATATGCTCGAATTCTAACATTACAAGAAATTTATTTAAAGACATACCTAAACTAAAACCATTTAGAAAAGAAGACTTTCTTAATTCATTAGCATCTTACGGGCCTTTTATTCCCTTTAAAAAAACTACAAATTATTCTAAGAGTTACACATGTCGACTATTTTATGGAGAATTTTTAAAATCACCTAATTTTTTTAGCTACTTGCTTGAAAAACAGAAAATTCTATCATCTGAACTTACTCAAAGATACTTCAAATATTTATGTACAGTAAATATCAGAAAAAGCACAGGAGAAAACATATTTGAAATTAACAAGCTTTTAAAACGTATAGATAAAATCCTAGTATACTCACTTCTATTTAAAATAATTGCCTTTTAAAATAATCTAGAATTATAATGAAGTAGTCATACCTGAAAATGAAATTATTAAGCATTCTAAAACAACGAAACTTGAGACAGATGATCTAAATGTAGATATCGATTATCCTGTAAAATTATCTCAAGAACAAATAAAACTACTCAATACACAAAGGAAACTATTAAATGATATTATTGCCGATATTATATAAAAATTATTAAATTATATTCATCAATTCTATAGATGTTTTGCATCTTAATTATAAATTATATTCTAGTTTTATTTTTATATTTCCATCTTATTGCATTAAATAAATTCTTACGTAGATTTCCAAAAGTGACTTCATCATCTAAAATTTATTTCAATAAGAAAATACTAATCCAAAATCAAAAATAAATTAATAAAAACCATAATGATACTATCTTAAATATTTCATATGACTTTTCATGTCTAAAATAAAAATTTGATATTTTAATAATAAAAAGTAACATATAATTACATAACAAATAATTATAATCAAAAATAGTAAATTTCATCATCCAAAACCATCTACAATATATAAATCTCAAAAATATATAAAAATTCAAAAAAATTATCATAATCTTGATAAATATTATATTTTCAGAAATATTGAGGATAAACCATCATAAACTATTTCAAATACGATTCCATATTACATGTTATAGTTTTCATATCCCTATACGTTTTTGCTAGGAACATCCTTATCACTTTTATGTAATTCCTTAGTTAAATAATCATTATTATCTAATACTTTCAAATTTTCTTTTAATTCTTTATGATTAGATTTCCCCAAAACTTCTGAATCAGAAACAGCAGAAGGCAATTGACATTCCGATTCCACTATAGACTTTCGAGAACATAATTCTGCGCTATCTAATGCTTTATCAGAAGGCATACCAGATATATTATCTGCCCCATTCACTGATCCGATATTTTTTGAACATTGCAGTTGCTCTGAATCTAATTTATTGTCAGAAATGTCACTTACATCCAAATTAGAAAGAGCAGCCTGTCCCAAATCCTCCTTAAATTTAGATTGTGTAGTTGCAGACAAAGGCGATTGAGATAAACCAGGATATGATAATGAAGAACATAATCCTTGACTATTATTTACCTGAGGTTCAAGTACTGGATGTAAAGAACAAGATCTAATGTAAACATGAAAAAAAAACAAAAATAAACATACTAATTATTACCGATCTCTTTGATTAGAATTCTAAATCATTAATAACATTACTTTAGAAAACAAATAGCTACTCTACCTTTTGCGTATCAACTACTGGTTTGCCTAAATCAGATTTATGATTAGGAGGAGAATTTTGAATATCCATAGGACATGAATATTCATTTGTTGATGAATACGAAGAATTACTTTTCAAATTTAATATATAGCCTCAAACATCAAAAACACAACCTTGAAGACCCAAAAGTCGTGTCTTTTAGGTCAGTAGAATCATTTACACATGTACCAGAAGTATTCAATAAAGCAGAAGTATCAGTTAACACATCCTTCTCCGATTTCTCCTAAAAAATCAAAAACCAATCTCTAAAACCTACATAAAAAACTAACCTGTCCAGAAGTAATATCACCGTTTATACAAACAGATATTTTGTTCTATTTACTCTTAATCATAAAAATATAGATTAATCAATTAAACCTCTCCACTAAAAGACTAAAACAGAATATCAGATAAATCAATTAAAAAAAATGCTATTTACGCTATTTTTATTTAGATCACCATTTTCATTCGTGATACACTCTTTATTTGCCGTATGATCCATTTGTCCCTTTTTAATATTAAACAAAATTTATATGCTTATATCAACAAATTACATTATGAACCGAAGATTTTGTCTCATAAAAAGCACTGGATACTGATGTCATAATATCAACATCATCTTTAAAATCATCTTTCAAAACTAATGAAAACTTCTTTTCCTGATCAGATGCATCATTTGGAACTAAAAATGTAAGAGCTTCAACAAAACATCAACAATATATTACTATCTGTTGCTTGACCATCCACTGAATTTCCTACTTGCAAGGCTACAATATAATCCCTGAATTCATTTTCAGGCATATTCAATAACCCCGTGAATTTCTTTATATCATTATACCAATCAATCATGTCATCATACGTGTTTGTTTTAAAAACAAATGTATGAATTCTATAAAAACATAAGGCCTATGCATCTCTACAAGCACATATAGCCAACAACATACCGACCAGAACTTCCATTTTTAGATCCCTTCAAAGAAAATTTATATTTCTGAGAATCAGCAGAACTATGCTCGCAAATTTCACATTCACGAAGACATAAGGACATTTGTGGTATTTGATCGGAAGAAAGATTATCCGATTTAAATTGATGAAGAAACCCAGATGCAGTAAGTACATAAAACCTGCTATTATAGGATTTCAAAATTCTAGTTCTCTTTTGTAGAAAACCACTGCGTATCTCTTTAACAGCGGGATGATTCTGAGCATATAAAAGATCACAAAAATACCTAAGTTTCCGGAAATTAACAGAATCCTTAGGATTGCTGGAAGAAGAATCTATGTCAGCCATCCTAGAAAAAGAAATACTTAAACATAAAAATTGCTATTTATTTTAATAAATATATTAAATCAAAAATTTTTTATCGGAAATTACAAAAAAAAAAAATTAAAAAAAAAAAATCAAAAAAAAAAAAAAAAAAAAAAAAAAACATATCAATCTCCAATAAGAAGTTTGAATACAGAATCTAATAAAGCTTAATATAAAATAAAATTAATTAAAAGATAAAATTACCTTCTCTAAGAAAATTATTCCATCCCTTATCAAGAGAAATAGAATCATCTGCAGTAACAATGTTCTTATTAAAATCAGATATAAATGAGACTTCTCTTTGAAGAATATCTTTATATTCACTAAAAACCTCTCGAACAGTATTTATTACAGATCTTTCAATATTACGACAATAATTCTCTATATTTAAATAAGCCTGTTGTAAAGCATTTTCTTCTAAAAGAGTTTGTGCGATTTGCTTTTCTAAAGAAAGCTTAATAATATATGGATCTGTTCTAGGAGTAATCTGATAAGGACTAGATTCCCATCTTAACAAAGATTGTTTATAAATTTCCATCAACTAATATTCTTAATTTAAAACATTAAATAGCAGATCCAATATCACCTTTTTAGTAGTATCTGCTTCCTTACTTAAATTATTACGGAACTGAGAAGACATCTTCGAAATATCTTTAACACGTTCACTCAACATTACTCTAAGTTTTTCCAACTTCAAAATAATTTCCTGATTTACACTGCCTGGTATCATAGACAAATGTGTGGAATATTTCCGATTCCATTCACAAAAGACTTTTTCAACTTCTTGAATTCCACCATCTTGAAAAGATTTTTCATTAGAATGAATCTATTCAAACGTTTTAAAATATATAAAAATATTAAAAAACTCACATTAAGTATACTGCCTAATTTTTTAAACTCATTTGCCTTGACTTCTTCAATATTAATAACCGCCTTAAAATAAATAACAAGCTCTTTTAACAAAACTTTCCACGCTAATTACCAGTAAAAAAAACTGAAAGACAAATTATCATAAATCTTACAACTAAAACGAGAAGCAAGATTTTTCGTAGGATCCAGATTCTTTGAAAAAGAAGATGAAAATATAGAATCTAAATTGTTATAATGTGCATCTCGAGACAAATTTTCTTTTAAAGCAAGAGACATATCCGGAAGCTTTTCTTGATTACTCTCAGATCTACTTCTAAGAACTGCTGTCTCCGGAAAACCCATTGAATTATTTTAAAAAAGGGTAGAACTAAACTTTTTTTTTTAGAATAATCTTTTAAAAAAGTCGGGAATATCGAAAAAAATATATAGTACTCTAAATATATATATATATAGTACTCTATAAAAATAAATATATTTCTACGATTACTCCATAATTATTCTAAAAACTATTCTCATTTTTTCTACAAAGTTGAAGATATCTAAGTTTAATTATAACATCATCAAGCAAAATTCGAATATGTTTTGACTGGTCGTCTCGATTTCGTATCATCACTGTATTTGAATCTAATTCTTCCTGACCAATAACTATACTATCCGTAAATATTTAGAATCCCAAAAGATTATATAATACCGAATATAAAATTATATTGAGCTATTTGGGCATTTCTAACCATCTTATTTAAAGTATTATCACTCAAATCTATATCAACATAGAATCCATTATCATAAAGTTTATCATATACATGCTTTGAATAATCCTTAAATGCCTTTGAAATAGGTATAATCATTACTTGACGAGGTGAAAGCCAAAATGGCCTAAAATTAGAATAATATTAAAAAAAAAAGCATATTACCATTTTCCACCATAATGCTCAATCAAAATAGCAATCATCCTTTCAATACTTCCAAGTATGGCACGATGTATTATCACAGGCCTTGCATAAATGGATTTTTTTTTTTCATCAGAAGCCAAACGATATTCTAAGTTAAAACATTCTGGCAAAAAAAAATCAAGCTGAATTGTAGCACATTGATGATGCCTCCTTAAAGCATCGGAAATCTCAATATCAACCTTTAATCATTAAATTGACACTTTTTTTTTTAAAAATACAACCTTTGGTCCGTAAAATGCACCATCACCTATAATATTATATCAATATATCAAGAACTATAGATATATATACATATAATATTAACCTGGATTTATTTCCCATGGCAATCCAAAATTATTTAAAGCGGTTTCTAAACTTTTTTCTGCTCGATTCCATGTTTCAATATCGCCAATAAATTTTTCTGGACGAGTAGAAAGTTTTAACCTAAAAGAAAAACCAAATATTTCATATACATATTTTAGAAATTCAAAACAATTCATAATCTCTTCTTTAACCTAATAAATATATAAGATATTTATTCTAACAAAATATTTCAACTTAACTTGATCAAAAGTACAAAAAATATGTGCATCATCTTGTTGAAACCTTCGAACACGCATTAATCCAGCCAAGGCTCCAGAAAACTCATTTCTATGGAGAACACCAAAATCTGCATATCTTAAAGGAAGATCACGATAACTTCTATCATGCATTGCAAACATAAGACAATGACCAGGACAATTCATTGGCTTTAAAGCATATCGTTCCTTTTCAATATCAAATGAAAACATATTTTCAGAATAATTTTGCCAATGTCCAGAAATTTTCCAAAGTTTCGAATTATAAATATTTGGTGTTATAACTTCATTAAACCCCCGTCTTCTATACTCAGACTTTATAAATTCCAATAATCGATTGTATATGCGAGTTCCATGAGGTAAAAAGAAACAACTACCAGGACTGAGCTCATGAAAAAAAAAAAGCTCCTGTTCCTTTAATTTTATTAAAATAGAATTCATACTAATTAAATAAACTACTCTTCCAATTCTTCTATGATCTCTCTTTTCAGCATCTGCAAGAAAATTCATATAGTCTAACATTTGTTTATTGTCAGGAAAACTTATACCATAGATTCTTTGCAACGAATCTTTTGTAACATCACCCATAAAATACGAAGACGAATTCTAATAAGACGTTTTTTTTAAATCAAAAAAATATAAAAAACTAACCTTCAATATACTTAATGCTTTTATTTTCCCAGTATGAGGTACGTGAGGTCCCATACAAAAATCCACAAGAGTGCCACACCGATAAACAGTAGAGGATTCACCATCAGGGACTTTCGACGATATAATTGTTTGTTTATAATTATTATGTTTAAACATTTCTAATAAATTCTCTTTCGTTACAGTTAAACGTTGAAACGGTTGTTTTTCAGATATAATAAATTTAATCAAATTTTCCAAATCAGAATAATCTTGCTTAAGTACAGTTCTAAAAATATTAAAAATAAAACAATAATCATCTATTAAAATACCTATTAGAAATTGCCATTTCATAAAAAAATCCATCGTCAGTTGGTGGCCCGATACAAAGATAACACCCATAGTATCTTTCTGCTGCCTCACCAAGAATATGCGCACTAGAATGCCAAAATACTTTTTTTCCTATTTAAAATTAGGCAATTTATATGTTTTTTTTTTTTTTTAAAATAAAACCTTCAGGAGTATTAAAATCCAATAACTTTAAAGTAGATGACTTTTCAAACGGTCGCTCCAAGTCCCACAAGACATCATTAACCTGAGCGATTACAACCCTTTCAGATAAACTTTTAGATATTCTTTTAGAAATTTCCAAAGGTGTAGTTTCCCAGCTCACTCCTTTCAGTGAACTACCATCTGGAAGAGTAATCTCAATTTCTAAACGCTCTTTATCTATTCACCAAAATCAGTCATTTATTAATATAAACCATTTACTTTTCGTGAAAAATATTAACATACCCTGTATTTCTCTTTTAAATTCATCATAAAGCCTTTCAAACATAGAAATCCGATGATCTATAAACACTGGTTTCTAAATAATCTTAGATAAATCTTATTTTATTTTTCTTTTTTTTTTCAAAATATACAAACCTCAAGTAAATACCTGTCATTCATTTCTTTAAATTTCCTCTAATTTCTCATTTCTCTTTAAAATTCGAAAATAATGCTATTCTAAGAAAATATATAGAAATCAAAATATCTATTTTATCAAAAACAATTGTAAATAATCATAACTATTAAGGTGGTTGAAAAATATCCTAAAATGAAAAATCAATCGAGAATAACATAAAAAACACAAAAACTATCCTAAGGGGACACACTAAATCTTTAATTTCTATCGGAAGAATATTTCGACAATTAAAAATTTATGATTTTAATAGAAACAGTTGTACTATAGCTCTCTTTGATTTCCATTATATTCTATCAAAATTGATCAGCTGAGTTTTCTTTGTGCATATTTTTATATTTCATTCAAGTAGTCAAATTGTTAAATCTTGAAATCATTAGAACATTCTACGATCTCTAAAAATTCAAACCTTTTAATGAACAAACAATATTTTCAGAGTCATATTCAAAACAAAAATAAATGGAGGGGATATAGTAATACTTCAGCTAATACAAATAATGTTGGTAAGCAGAAAAAGCATTAATAAAATTCTTATTTTACATTTTTTTCTTCAGAAATTGGTTCATTTGTACATGCTTGCGAAGGAGAAATGTTATATGCATCAACACATACAAAAATACCATACTTTAATGCTCCTATATATCTTGAAAATAATGTATAAATTTATTATATAACATATATTTTTAACACTAATAATAGTGTTTGATTGGAAAAATTGATGAAATTCTTGGACCAATAAATCAGGTATATTTTACTGTTAAACCACAAGAAGGCATTATTGCAACATCATTTCATACAGGAGACAAAGTATATATTGGAAGTGATAAACTTTTACCGTAACATATATATTTTATAGGCGTTAAAATTCTAATATCATGTTAGTCTTGAGCGGTTTTTATCACTGCCTAAATCTACCATCCTAAAAAAAAAACATGGTATGTTTCAAACTGGTAATCAAGCCAAAGGTAACAGGTCTCATCAAAAATTCAATAAGAAAGATAGGCCCTCAATAAGCGGCCGTAAAAATTTTGCATCTTTTAAAAAACCCAAAACTAGTCAAAGAAATTTTAAACGCAATCGCTAAAAAAAGTTTTAAAAATAGATTTTTAAAATAAAAAAACACCTAATTGAAAAATATTAATTTGATAAAAAGATTTTACACTTTTTCCATAGTATATATTACGAAGTTTTTGTATATTTCCGTTTATATTATCATTTTAATTAAAAGCTTATTTCATTTACATGTTTCTACACATCGATATATGAATTTACAAAACCACTGAAAAATGCCTAAAAACAAAACACCTATATTAAATAAAACAGGTAATGAATTAGTAACATTAATTTAAATGTATATTGCTAAAATTATTAATTAAGAAAAAAAGTCTTCTACTAATATTTATGATGACAAACACTTTTCACTGATTCGGTTAGATCAATTATAAATAATTTTAAATATAATATTTAATCTAGAACTCTCCAACTAGCAGACTTCATTACGGAACTAAATGGTTTAATTTTTTATTTTTTCCTTTTAATTACTAATAACTATTGAAGGATTTTGTGGTATCATGAGCGTATTTTCATCGATGAAATATTGTCTTGGAGATCCACTAGATACTACATGGCTTTGGAAATCCATGACATTAATGCCATTAGGGTGTTTTTCATTTATAAAAAAAATTAATATATTAATTATAGAAGATTATGTTTTGATTTCTTAGACGGAAGAGTGGCTAGATGGAGGAAAAAAAGCTCTCCAATGGGTTAAATATCTATATATTTTGCATTTGAGAAAGAAATATCTAAACTTTATAGGAAGAGAACTTGATAGTTTAGCTGATTTAGTTAGTAATTATATATATTTTTCGTACTAAAATTATTAGGTATCTTTTGGTATTGCACCATCGGTATTTGCATTTGCTTTAGGCATACGAACATTAATAGACAGCATAATTCTTTCTTTTTTTGTACTT
The DNA here is from genome assembly GCF_000349005.2 of Pneumocystis murina B123. Lineage (NCBI taxonomy): Eukaryota > Fungi > Ascomycota > Pneumocystomycetes > Pneumocystales > Pneumocystaceae > Pneumocystis > Pneumocystis murina. Next base: position 490,083 of record NW_017802363.1, read on the forward strand.
TGTGGGATTTCTAGGTTGGCAAGATTTAATATCTCAGTCGATTCATTACCAAAAAACAAATATGGAAAATTGAAATATTTCGAAGGTACACCAATTCCAACTACATTGTCAATAGTTGCTATGATGGCTTGGTGGGTTAGATCCGGTTGGATCCTTGAAAAACTTCCTTTTGGAGTAATATACAAAAATTCCTTTTTTGAATTTCATCCAGCAGCCATTGTTTTTGCATTAAGTGGCTGTGCCATGTGCAGCAAAACTTTAAAAGTACGTAAAATATAATACCAAATAAAAATTATAAAATTTTGCACATAATGGATAGTTATAAACTATTTTCACCAAAAAAAATTAAAAACAAAAGTATCATTACTTATTAGGGTGAACAAAATTTATTTAAAGTCTAATATTTGTATCTTATAGAAATTTGATACAATTCATATCATACTGAGTTTAAGTATTATATTTTCACATAAAGATTATTAATAAAAACAATAAAGTGCAAAAGCGTTCAAATGAATAACTCTTTGTAAAAATTAAATATCATTACTTTTTAGATATAAAATAAGTGTAATTATAAAATTAAAGATCAGAATAAATTTAATCAAATATTGCTATTTTTTCTAGTAAATCATATTAAACATATATAAGATAATTTAAACATCTTTGTATATTTATTAAAATAAAAACAATTGCCATGGTTCATATCAAAGTATAAACAATAGGAATATATTAATTTTTATATTTTAATAAATAAAATCCTTTTTATAAAACAAAAACAAAAAAACAAGATCTTTAAGAATTTAATAAATTTAAATATAAACAATATATAAACTATATTTTGTAAAGATTATAAAAATAACATTACTAAAACATTTAAACATAAATATAAAAATTTTAATATAAAATTAATATAATCTCATAAATATAATATTTTATATTATTTTACTATTATAGATTATGAAATTATCTTTTATTAATAAAAGATCTTTCCAAAATATATAAATATTATAAAAATAACTTTGTAAATTTTAATTAAAATTAATCGTACTTTAAAATTAAAATATTTAGGTAAAAAGAAAAAATAAATTCTATTTTCTTAAAATTTATATTTTCTAGACATTTTTTATAATTCTAAATAATATATCGCGTAATAAAATTAAATAAAAATTTATTTTTATTATAAATTAATATTTTATATTTCAAATTTTAAATTTAAACAAACAAATATCTTCATTTAAAAACCAAAACACATTTTTCAATAAACGCTATATTAGAATACATTATTTCTATAAAATGCTAATCTTTATTAATTTTTTTTAAGAAAATAACAATATAAATATTATTTTAAATCTAAATATATAGAAATAAACGTCAATAAAGACAACAATTTTATACAATATAAAATAATTTATTAAAACTATAAATATTGATCAAAAGATTGCAAATTGCTAAATTACAAAACCTTTAATAAACTTTAAATTATAAAAAAATCCAAAAAAACATAATTATTCAATAATTACCCATAAACAATATTTTCTACAGTTTTTTTAAAAATTTAATGAACCTTTCTAAAAAAAACTTTTATTAAATTTCCAGATTTTAAAAAAATGAACATAAATCTCTTAAAACTTATTACAATTTATTTCATCCCAAGAATGAAATAACAAATTTTTCATAAAATACTAGCACAAAACAAAAATAATTAAAAATAAATAACTTAATCGTATTTCTTATTTTTTTTATATAATTCATCTATTTATAGAATACCGATTACAATTAACAAAATTATAATCAGAATATTTATTTATTTGACAAAAATACATAATTCAAACATTAATATTGGATTAAAAGAAAAACCAAATTTAAACCAGATAATATTGAATACAGTTTACATATAAATATTGTATAAATATAAAAAAATACAGAAAAACTCTGTATCCAAATAAATGTGTATATTAGATTATTTTATATATAAAAATCATATATAATACAAATAATATCATATACAATCAATTGAAAACATATTCATATATAGAACCAATAATTTATAAAGTCGAAGTAAGAATATCTGAATCACCAGGATCTGTAATACTTAAAACGCAAACACGGAAAAACTTCCCACATGCAGTACCCAGTTCAATACTAATTAAAATAAAAATAAATTTTAAAAGAGAAAACCAAATACTTATTGCCAGAGTAATGATGAACATTAGTTTTTGCTAACATAGCATAATATTCCAATTCCGATTTTCTTAAATAGGGGCAATTCCCTGATATAACTACAAGTTTTGCTAAAACAATAATAAAAAAAAGAGATTCTAAAAGCAAAATAACTTACATTTTCCACTGCGTAAAGTCTTCAAAGTAGATTTATAACCCAAAACACATTTTCCAGATTTCATTACCAAAGCAAGACGAGAGTTAAGAGATTCTGAAACCTTTTTTGCTCTTTTGGATGAAGGAGCCATGTTCAAAACTAAAAAAACCCTAAACAAAAATCTCAAATATAGAAACAACTAATAAAATTAGTCTTAAAAAATCCGATAAAATAAACGTCACGAGGTCAAAAACCTAAGTCCTAAAATAAATCAATAACTCGAACCACTTTTAAATACACCATAAAAAACTCATTGAAATGTCATTTATTCGGAAATATTCCAAATTTAAACACAATAAAGCCAATAGTATATAATTTTTTTCAATAATGAATATATAGAATAGAAATATATTACTAATTAATTATTACATCAAGCTATATAAAATTAAAAACAATTCAAAAAACATATATTTCCTTTTATATGTTTAATATAAAATTCTTATATATTCACAAAATATAGTATTTCATAAAAAAGTAAACTATATCCTTGAGACATCATAATATTTCTACTTGAATTAAACTACTTTTTATAAAATATACAATAATCTCTTATAAAATTAAAATATTCAAAATATTATTTAAGACAAAAAGGAAATAAATGATACAATATATTTATCAAGTAACATTAAAATGCGCAAGATATATAAGATTTAATGCATATATATTATCAATAAAAACTTCAAAAATACATCAACGACATTCGAAAACCATAATATTCTTTAATACTTGATTATAAATATGTATAATATGATTTTATATAGTTTAAGTATAGAAAAATATCAATAAATTAAATGGATGACAATGAAACATAAAGTATAAATTATAATTTCATAACAATTAAAAGACAAATTCAAAAAAATTCAAAGATATAAAAAAAACATATTTAAATAAAATAACATTTTAATTTATTACAGAGCCAATCCTATGCATTAATTGTAATTTCTAATGTAATATTTTTTTCAAATTCATTTGAATAATGCATATTGAATTGTTACGTTAAAATACTGTTATATCTCTATATAAAAATGAAATAACATAATATGCCTATACATAAAATTTTAGGGAAACTTATTATATTGAAAAAGTTTCTAACCTTAAGAAATAGGAGAAATCAATTCAAACACATATCAATTTTTATAAAATACATCTATAAAACAATTCGCACAACACCTATTAACATCATGTCATTATAAATTCCAAATCAAAACTATTAAAACAAAAAATCAATGTTATTAACTAAATAAAATTGATAATTCGTAATAGTAATAATATAACATTACAAATGATTCCCTATTTTCTCCAATGAAAAACAATAAACCATTTTTCAGAAAATAACCCTTTTATTATTTTTCAAATAGCACTATCTGTGAGAAATAAAACATAGTTATTCTCAGAAAACCCGACACCATAGTACAAAGCCTATACTATATTAATTTTATTACATTTAAATATTTGACAGAAACTAACACTTCATAGTTTTATTTCTCAAAAAAAAAATCTCTAATTAAACTTTAGCAAAAAAATCAAGGAACAACATTTAAATGAAAATATTTTCTAAAATTTAAAAATATTCAAGAAACTTTCAAAAAAAAGTCTTGAATACAAAATTCAAAATATAAAATTTAACAGGGAAAATTAAGAATAAACTATACTACTTAAAACGTCAAAATAAATAAATAAAACATATTTTTTTTTAAAAGTGATTGATTTCAAAACCTTAGCCATTGATTAATATAAAGCATATCTATATTATAAATCTCAATTATATATCGATATCAACTAGTATCAATCAAAATAAATATCAATGCAAGTGCCAACTCTTATTCACAAAAAGTTTAGAACTTTGAAAATTATAATGTAAATATAACAATCTAAATAAAATAATTAAGAAACTTCTTAAACCCTATTATACATACATTTTATACTAAACCTATAATACATTCGAACCTTATATAATATTAATGCTTTTATTCATCATTTTTTCTTTTCTAGTTTAATTATCGAAATACATTTTCATTCTTGAAACATGTTTCAATTTTTTGTTTCTTTAATCTTGAAATTTCTCATGCACTTTTCAATATCATCAATAATCGAGTGACAGTCCTTAGTCTTTGATTCAGAACATTCAGTATCATCCTTTGAATTCTGAAATTTTTCCTTCCTTTTTGCCCTTTTTTTTGCACTCTTGCTTAAATTAGAGGAAACCATTGCTCCAGGAGGACGATATCCATGAGCCCCAAGTTGATTACAACTCATTCTCTGACAAGATCCATCATAATGCACTGCTCTATATACAGATATATCTTCGGGAGGAACGTATCCTGGCCGAACTTTTCTTTCGCTTCTAATTGATCCATCGGGGCGTACAGACGATGGAATTATTGAGCTACCATCTAAATATAATGCACATCATTTAGAAACCCAAAATATAACACAAAAGTTCAATAAGTCTACCTTGAAGACTCTTAATTCCAGAAGCTCTTTTATTATTTTTTTGAATATCAATTTTCAACATTTGCTAAACGGAATCGAAAACTTCAAAACAAATTTAAGATTATAAAATCTATGATTGAATACTTTATAAACGGAAAATATAAAAATAGTAAATAAGATGGTAAAAATATGCTAATATGAATTTGCATTTAATTTTTTAATAAAAAAACTAATATAAATCTATAGATCTCAACTCGAATTTATCAATTAATTTTTCGTAAAAATTCAATTTTAATAGGAACAATATTCGCATCAACATTTGTTTTCAAAATGTTAGTATTCATATTTTTCTAATAACACTTACATTTTATTTAAATATTTATAGAGTTTTTGACCAAGGAACACAAGCCATATGGGATTATGCTAATCGAGGAGTAAGCATGCTTTTTTACATTACTTTTTTTCTAAAAAACATAGAAACAATGGAAAGATATTCGTAATCTTTATATTGAAGAATAGTCTATAACAAATTCTTCCAACACTATCAACTATATTTGCTTATCAAATGATTTTATAATAAAAATATATTCTACAAAAAATAATAAAACTTTTAAAATTGCAGCATCTGAATAAAAACATCTGGATTGTACTAAATTCGTTTTTGTGTTTGTTTTTTTATAACATTTTTATTTTTTATAATATCATATTTCTTTAAAGCATAAAACTTATCTCCTAAAATTTAGAGCCTATTATCTTGTTACGACCAAAAATTCTGTCTATTATTACTGAAAAGGATACAATATATATATATTTCTAAAACAAATATTTCAATTTTTTTTTACATTTATGACTTTAATCGACACTCTTACTAGAAAATCTATATTTTAAAGCATGCGGAGCAATGAATAAAAATTCTCCTGAAAAAATGTCGCCAGAAAAGCGCCTTTCTATATATTTGTTGGAAATGCCATATGCATTTAGATATACATGGAATCTACGAGCCAAGAATTCTCTTTTACATGAACTATTTTGTGCCATGACTGGTTATAATCAATGCTTAGAAACATTTTTCTTTAAAAAAGGAATACCAGGTATAGAGAAAAATCCTACTGTTCAAAAAGATCCGGATTTTTACAAATGTATGTATTCTAATCATTTATTATCATTATTAAATATTTCAAAAAAAAACAGTTACATCTATGATTGAAGATGATTCAGATAACGAAGATAAAATTATAAGGATAAATAGAGAAAATATGGAAGAGAAAGAACTGTCCTCCAAAACTAGTCAGTATAAAGGACCATGTGGTCATGTATTTAAAAAGGAAGAGGCCCTTTATCATTGCAGGTCAAAAATCTTAATTATCAATACAAATCACTAATAATTAACTAGAAACTGCGCATTGGATGATACATGTGTTCTTTGTTCAAAATGTTTCAGATTATCTGATCATGAAGGTCATGATACAATGATGAGTTTAAATACTAGAGGAGGTGGATGCTGCGACTGTGGAGATCCAGAGTAATTTCTTAATTATGTTTTTTTTGGTGAAATATTTTACAATAAATAGCGCATGGAAAGTGGATATTAATTGTTCATTGCATTCCCAAAAAACATCTAATTATAATAAACTAATTGATAAAAATTCAGAATTATCAAGCATTCCAAAAGAACTATCGACTTATATTGAAATGACGATCGAAAGAGCACTGGACTATGTGTTAGATGTATTATCATGTTCTCCTGAAAAACCTCACCTATTGGATCTTCAAAGTCTAAAATACTTAGAAAGATCGTCAAGATTGTATTCAGATAGATACGGAACAGAAGATTATCCATATGCAATCTGGGCTGTTATTTTATGGAATGATGAAAATCATACCTTTCAGGAAGTTATAGATCATGTATCTCGAGTAACACATAGAGATGAAGAATTTGGTAAACGTGTAGCAAATAGAGTTGATAAAAAAGGAAGAGATACTATTATTGTTTCAGATAACTTAGATTTAGTTCAAAATATATGCGAAAAAATTGGGCAAATAAAACTAAAAGCTACAATACGATGTGCTAGAGACACATTTCGGGAAAATATGTGCGGAGCAATTATTGAATGGCTTAAAGATATATCTTTATATCAAATAAAAGACAATGAAAATTATATGCGAAATATCATTTGCAAACTATTTTTCGAATCATGGAAAAAAGGGACTTGTGCATCAATGAATTCTTTTTTTAATAATCATACCAGTAACAATTCTTATGATCAATTAACTAGAGAACTAAAAAGCGAAGATAACGAAACGGAAGAAAACATGTCTGCAACTATAGGAGGAAATATTTCTGTAAGTAGTAATGATTATTTAAATTAACTAATTTTAAAGTCAATGGCTCAAAAGCATCTTTCACAATCATCTCACAAAATTGTACCAGAATCTCACTGGATTATTACAAAATCATCTGATGTAGAAAACATATCTGCAGAAAATAAGTATGAACTGAGAATTGATAAACTATTATCTTTTGATATAAAGCTTTGGAAACAAATCAGATCTACTCTGAGAGAATTATATATTAGTACAATGATCATGTCATCTTACTACAAACATTCTTTGGGTAAGAGATATCATATATATATATATATGCATATATTACTTACAAATGATTTACATAGCTATTCGTTTTTCCCAATTATATAATTCTTTAGCAGAAGAATATATATTTAATGAGACGGAACCGGATCAGTCAATAATAAACTTTTCTGTTCAGCTTTTTACTGTACCAGATATATCTTTAAAACTTGTACAGTCTTATGACTTTTTAACCAGCCTTCATAGATTTATATATACTTTTCTTACACATGGTCATATTGATATTTCTAATATCATCGACTCTAAAGAAGTACTTATCTTTAATACATCAAATCTTTCTAAGAGGGGTTATTGTCAAATATTTGGTGATATTAGATATATTCTTAATACAAAGCTGGTTCAAAGAATAATCCCAACAAATCCTAAGTATCTATTACAATTCATAGATTTATTGAGACTATTTCAAGGAATGAATCCTTGTCACAGAGTTACAGGAGCTCATGTAGAATATGAATCCGAAAGTTGGATTTCAGCTTTTCATTTAACTATAGAAGTAACGAAACTAATAAAAACGTTTTCTGCATCATATAAAAATGCATCTGCATCAGAACTATGCAATGCAATAGGAATAGTTATGAAATATCTTCTGCAATGGTCTTTAGGGTATGAAACAGAACGTTTTCCTACTTTTGAACCTATTTCTATTCATTATCTTAACAATGAAATTTCATTCCATTCTGGCAATACTTTTAATGTCTCTAGAGATCCTATTAGTTTCCATCATCCTCTTCATTGGCTTCTTATATCTTTACTTGAAAATACAGTCATTCTAAACAAGTCAAATTTATTAGAAAATGGTTATTCTACCATTCTAGAACTATTATCAGTGAAATTTCAAGAAGTTAATCCTAAAGCTAGCGAAAATATGGTAAAAAAGCATCTTATTAGATTAATAGGCGATTATCCTCTTTCTGTTTGTACATGGATAGATCAAATTCGTGCAGGGCTTTGGGTTAGAAATGGAATATCAATTAAGGGTCAAGTAAGTTACTTTTGTTATGTAAATTATCGAAATAAAGAGATATAAAGGCACATCATTATCATGATCTTTCTTTACGAGATCACACATACGATAAAGATATTAAATGGATACAACTTCTTACTGTCTGTGGAGCAGATTTAGATGATTCTGTCCTTCAAATTATTCGACAATATGATATAATTAGTGATGAACTGATCTGGTCACTCAAAGATGCAGAACAACATCCTTATTATGACAAATCACAATATTTTTTTATGTTTGAATCCCTATTATCTTTATTTATTACCTTGTTTTCAGAAAGATCTACAACACTATCACATGACATTAATGAAAGTACAAAAAAGGAACTTTCTCAAGTTTTATGTTTCGGCCCTTTAGCATATTCTGAAATTATTAAAAAAATTCCGGAGAATTTATATAATAATGAAAACTTCAATGACATCCTTGTTTCATTATGCATTTATCGTCCACCAAGAGGTCTCCATGATCAAGGAACATATACTTTAAAAGATCAATATTTTGATCTTATAGATCCATATTATTATCATTATTCTTGGAATCAACAAGAAGAAGCAAACTCTATTCTTAAGAAAAGAGCAAATGAAAAAGGCCTTTGCTATGAAAAAAACAGAATATCAAACTTAAAAATTCAGCCAATTAAAGATGGCCCATTTGAAGGATTAGGTCTTTTTACTCAAACACTAACATTTGTAAAATTGATTTATTTATGTTTGCTCTATAGTATACACCAAGACCAAAAACCTGAATCACTTATCGATAAGGCTGTCTACCTTTGTATTCTTTCAGTTAAACAAGAAATTATCCAACCACACGAAAACAAATCCTACAGTTTTATAAAGTTCGCTAATTCAAATTTTAACAAAAATCCATTTTCTCAGGATTCTAGCAAAACAAATACTACATTAATATGTCTTATTTCAAACATGCTAAAACAAAATGATTTGCAATTTATCCATGATAAAATTCATATGCTTTTATACATAATAAAAACATCTAGCGTTTCTTCTATAGACTCAGAAGAAAAAGATTTTACTAAAGATGATCAGAATTCGTCAATTTTATTAAAAAAAATGTCATTAGAATTTGAAGAAAGAAAAAAAGCAGCAAAAGAACGCCACACAAGAATTATGGCACAATTTCAACAACAACAGCAAAGTTTTCTAGAAAAAAATTCGGATTTTGACATTCCGGAAATTTTGATGTCTAATAATAATGATATAAATCAAGATACCACTGATACAAAGAATTGGCAATTTCCGTCTGGGATATGTATTGTATGTCAAGAAGAAACTAACGAGCTTCGTTTATATGGTTCATTAGGGATGATTCACCAAAGTTCATTGCTTCGTATGACTCCTTTGAATGATTTTAATTTTATACAAGATGTAATTGATCTTCCACATGATTTAGACAAAAATTTAGATCATATCCGACCTTTCGGGTTTGCTTCAAAGAGTAAAAAAAAACATAATACATCTGAAATTCATAAGAAACATGAAACTGATCAAGACTATGATATAACTACAGGTTTCCCCCCAGATTATGTATTCCATGGATTATTTGCAACAAGTTGTGGTCATCTTATGCATGCTACATGTTTTAAGAGGTTTTATAATTCTCTTACATTAAGAATTCACGGCCAACTATCAAGAAATGCTCCTGAAGACATTTCTAAAAAAGAATATCTTTGCCCTTTATGTAAAAGTATGGGAAATGTTTTTTTCCCAATAATATGGAAAGAAAGCAAAAAAGTATATCCCGGAATTTGCAAACCAGAGACATCATATGAAGAATGGATTTTAAACTCTCTTAAATTATGTTTAATGCCTTTTTACTCAAATGTTAAAAATGAAAATAGCAGAAATATACAATCACCTCAAAAAAAACCAGAACTTTCAGAAACGCTTTTAAACGAAGACCTTTTCAACGATTTTTCACAGAAAGAAAAATATATGAATATCGTACAAACTATGCAAACATACACTTTTGATTCTGTTATGAAACCTATAGCCAGTTTACTAAAAACTTCATTACTTTCGCCACACCGAAATCATTCAATAGATAATTTCATTGACCCTTTACTTTCTGAAACTGGTTTACGTATTCCTTTACCTTTTTCAATACAATCAAATTTTAATAATGAAATGGATATATTGCAAGTTATGTATAGATTATTATCAGAAATATTAAGCATAAATTTTGGAAATACCTCTTCAAAATACACCGAATCCAATATCTTTGATCTTGATAAATTATGGCATTTATTTAGTTATACTATATCAGGCATAGAAACAATACAAAGGGGAAAAGCTTCAATATTAGACGAAATTGTTGGTTCTACTCTTGTTCATGGAATACCAGAACAATCAAAGATTTTACTTCGAATAATTTCTGAAACAATTATGACTTACATTACAATAGGACTTACCTCAAAATTTCAAAATAATATCCAAAAAGAGTTTTTGAAAAAAGCAAAAACTAGGATATATCAATTATTTTATGGCCATCCTATTTATAAAAATAGTCAAATAAAAATCTCCGGGCTTAAGCCTATACTTTCAGAAGATATTTTTGCAGTGTTAGTAGATTCTAGCTTTTGTGTGTTACCTACAATGGCTTTTCATGTACATCATCTGATAAGAATATGTTATTTGGCAGAAGTGACAAAAATTACAGTTACTTTATTACAACTTTCTCAAGTTATAAAATCTAATGGAGACTGGCCTAATAATATTGAAGACTCTCTAGTAAATTTTAAAAAATTTGTCTTTCTTTGTTCTACAAAGTTAGATAGCACGAAAAATATAAAATACGATGATATTGTTTTATTAAGATATAAGTTTTTGATCCGAAAATATGTTTTAATATTTATGAGAAAAGTAGCAATATTGATGTTTAGTAAATTTGGAATAGCATTTCCATCAGAAACAGAAGCACAAAACCATTATGGTCACTCTATAAATGATGAACTTTCAAGACTTAAGAAACTCATGAATCTTCCAACTTTAGAGGAAATTTATTCTATTTCTCAAGGGACTACTAAACTAGACCTTATTCAACAAGATCTTATTTTTGGCTGGATTACACATTTTAATAACTTATCTTCTAATAATACTTTACAATCTGCTCCTACGTTATCACTTAATCATCCAGCAATTTTTGAACTTTTAGCTCTTCCAAAGCATCTTCAAATTCTTCTTGAAAAAAGTATGGAAATTAAATGTCTTAAATGCAATACTGTTCCACAAGCACCTGCTTTATGTCTTTTTTGTGGTTTATTTATTTGTAGTCGATCAACTTGTTGTTCAGAAGGAGATTTAGGAGAATGTAATATTCACATGCAAAAGTAAAATAAATTAAACTAATAACACAAACTTATTATTTTTTAGATGCGGAAAAAGCATTGGAATATATTTTTTAATAAAAGAATGCGCAATCCTATTCATACATGGTTCAAATGGAAGTTTCGCAAATGCACCTTATCTTGATGCTCATGGTGAAACTGACTTTGAGTTAAGGTAAAAAGAAAATTTGTTGTTTGATTTCTAATGTCTATAGACGTGGAAGACCTCTTCATTTGTATCAACATAGATATGATTTAGGAGTTAGAAACTTATTTCTTCAACACAGTATACCTAGCTTTGTTGCGAGAAAGTTAGAATCTATTTTAGATACAGGTAAATGGTTATTTGGGTAGTAAATATATTATTTATAATTTAAGGAGGATGGACCACATTATGAGAATATACTATAATAATGGTTTCATAACATTTTAATGAATCTTACGAAACTTGTAATTTATATCTCATACATATATCATCACAATCTTATATAAAACAATTTGAATTAACTAAATTTCATTAAATTTTCAGGTTTATCACGCACCTAATAATAATAATAAAATTAATATCAACAAATCTAAATCATCACTATAAAAAATCTAATGAAATATCAAAAAAATTCTTTAAAAAAACGTTATAGATAATTTTATAAATCAAAATTTACACTCAAATTAGCAATTATAACTATATTTTTAAATACTTAAAATAGCAATTTACATTCAAATTATAAAAAATATGCCAAGGAATATTATTCAACTCTCTTTTCTTTTATCACCTTAATCCAATAAACCCAAAATTAGTAAAATTCTTTACAAATTTTTCTAAATAATTTAAGATTTCAGATATATCTATTTACAGAATAAATAAAAAACGCAAAACAATCTATTATATTGAAGTAAAATAACATTATATAATAATAATTGAATTAGGAATTAGCCATTTTAATTTACCTAATAATTTTAAATTTATATTTTCGAACACCAAATTTAAAAATGTTAAAATTACTAATTTCATTAAAAAAAAAGATAAATTTAGGAAGAATACAAAAATAGGAACACTACTGCCTATGAAATTTTCATTTAATAATAATTTCTGAAATAAAATGTCTTTACAATCATGGATATCAGATAAAACAATGAAGGTGATTTTTATTTTAAAATTGTAATCACTAAATCTAATAAAGCTATCAAGCTTCTAAAAATGTCAGAAGTATCTGTAATAGATTACATTATTAATCAGGGTACATAATTCTTCTATCAAATATTTTTAATAAAAGCTAGCATCTATTTCTCAAAGTCCAGAATCTCTTTTTACAAAATTATGTTATCTTGGTTTTCCAGACAATTCAGAAGCAAAAGATTTTGCAGATGAATTATTTATCCGTGTACCAAAAAAATCAAAGGCTAAAGTATGAAATAAAGCTCTATTATATTATTATTGCTAAACTAATTTAGACAAAAGACACAGACATTTCTAATAAAGAAGCAAATCTTTCTGCTTTAAATGCGAAAAACACATCATTTAAACTCATTCTTGAAGAAGAAAATGAAGAATCATTACCAATTAATGTTACTCTTAAAAAAGAAAAAAGCACTAGTAATCATAAAAAAAAAATCATCAAAAAGCAAAAAAATGAAGACAGATGGATAAGTGATGAAGAAGATCAAGAAGAAAGGAGGAAAAAAAAGAAAAAACAGGAAGATAATCGGAATATAGCTAAAGATATTAAAGAGTATGAAGATGAACTTCAAAAAGCAGAAGATGAGAGAATAAAAGATCTCAAAGAAAGAGATGAATTTTCAGAAAGGCTAAAAGCTAAGGATAAAGAAAATACAAGAAAAATAGTTGAAGATAGATCTTCAAAAGCATCAGCAGATGTACTAGCACGTCGGAAATTAGCGAATGATATCGAAGCCAGAAATGCTGCTTTGCCTCAATTGAGGGAAAGAAGTAGACAACAATATCTAAATCTTCGAGAAAAACAACAAATAGCTCTTCTTGAGAAAGAAATATCTGAAATGGAAGTAATTTTTGATGGTGTTAAACTAACAAGAAGAGAAATAGAAGAAATGAATTATAAAAAAGAAGTCCTACGTCTGGCAAAGCAAAGAGCAAATATAGACGAAGCTTATGATGGTTATGTCATGCCAGAAGATTATATTACAGAAAAAGGGAAAATTGATAAGAAAAAAAAAGAGGAAGCTCTATATAAGCGCTATCAAGATAATAAACGTGAAGAAGAAAAATTTATTACCGAACAAGATCAATGGGAAGAATATCAAACAAATAAAGCTACTGTAAAAGTAGGAACTCTAAATAAAATAGAATCTACAGAAGAATTTGAATATGTTTTTGATGATAGTCAGAAAATAGATTTTGTTTTGAGAAACACACTTGAAGGAGCCTTTATAAGCAAAGAACAAAGGATCATGGAAGAGAGGATTAGAGAAGCAGAAGAAAAAGGTATCGCATTGATTTTATTAGTCTTTTTTTAAATCTTTTAGCAAATTCTATTCAAGAAACAAGAAAAAATTTGCCTATATATGCCTTTAAAGAAGAACTTCTAAGTGCTATTTCCAATTACCAAGTCCTTATTATTGTTGGTGAAACAGGATCAGGCAAAACAACTCAGATTCCACAGTATCTTCACGAAGCTGGATATACTAAAAATAATCAAAAAATTGGATGTACTCAGCCACGTAGGGTAGCAGCAATGTCAGTAGCAGCTCGTGTAGCAGAAGAAATGGGAGTAAAAACAGGGAATGAGGTAGGATATTCTATAAGATTTGAAGATTGTACAAGTGATAAAACTGTTATAAAATACATGACAGATGGAATGCTTTTACGAGAATTCCTAACAACGCCGGATCTTAGTGATTATTCAGCATTAATGATTGATGAAGCTCATGAACGAACTTTACATACTGATATATTATTTGGTCTAGTAAAAGATATTGCACGTTTTAGGCCCGAATTAAAGCTTCTTATATCATCTGCTACAATGGATGCTCAAAAATTCGCAGCATATTTTGATGACGCTCCTATTTTTAATATTCCTGGGCGTCGGTATCCTGTTGATTTACACTATACACAACATCCAGAAGCAAATTATCTTCATGCTGCTATAACAACTATTTTTCAAATCCATACTACACAAGGAAAAGGCGACATATTAGTTTTTCTTACAGGACAAGAAGAAATAGAAGCAGCAGCTGAAAATCTTCAAGAAACATGTCGTAAACTTGGTAACAAAATCAAAGAAATGATTATTGCTCCTATTTACGCAAATTTGCCATCAGAATTGCAATCTAAAATTTTTGAACCTACTCCAGAAGGTGCTCGAAAAGTTGTTTTAGCTACAAATATTGCAGAAACGTCTATTACTATAGACGGGATTGTTTATGTTATAGATCCTGGCTTTGTTAAAGAAAATATCTATAATCCTCGAACAGGTATGGAATCATTAGTTGTTACACCATGTTCTCGTGCATCTGCAAACCAGCGTAGTGGACGTGCAGGACGAGTAGGTCCTGGTAAATGTTTTAGATTATACACATGGTGGGCATATCATAATGAATTAGACGAAAATACTACCCCAGAAATTCAACGTGTTAATTTAGGAAATGTAGTTCTTTTGTTAAAATCTCTTGGTATTAATGATCTTATTGGGTTTGATTTTATGGATCCTCCTCCTGTTAAAACGTTAAGCCGTGCACTAGAGCAACTTTATGCACTTGGTGCACTAAATGACAAAGGAGAACTTACAAAAGTTGGACGTCAAATGGCAGAATTCCCTACAAGTAAAATTTACATAGCAATAAATAATATCTAATATTTCTACAGATCCAATGTTAGCAAAAACAATTTTATCTAGCAGCAAATATGGTTGTGTTGAAGAAGTTCTTTCTATAGTTAGTATGTTAGGAGAAAGCTCTTCAATATTTTATCGTCCTAAAGATAAAAAATTCCATGCAGATAAAGCTAGACAAAATTTTACAAGACCTGGTAGCGATCATTTAACATTATTAAATATTTGGAATGAGGTAAAAAACATTCTCTTAGAAATTTCTTTAATAACTTATCAGTGGGTTGATACAAACTTTTCATATCAATGGGCAAGGGAAAATTTTCTTCAACATAGGTCTCTCACACGTGTTAGGGATGTTAGAGACCAATTAGTCCGTTTAGTAAGCAAAAGTATTTTATTAAAAATAACTAATTTATCTTTTTATATAGTGCGAGCGTGTTGAGATTGTTACAGGTACAGCATCGTCGGATATTATAGCTATTCAGAAATCCATTACTGCTGGATTTTTTTATAATGTTGCGAGATTGCAAAAATCTAGCGATTCATATAGAACAATAAAATCAGGACAGACTGTTTATATACATCCAAATAGTGTTCTGTTTGGTGTTAATCCAAAGTATCTTAACTGTTTATATATTTGTTAAATATTAATTAAACTAGATGGATCTTATATTATGAATTGGTTTTAACTAGTAAAGAATATTGTCGTCAAGTAATGGAAATCAAACCAGAGTGGCTCATTGAAGTTTCCCCGCATTACTATAAACATAAGGATCTTGAAGAATTAAATAACCAAAAAGTAGGAATAGCAAAAAAACAGAATACAAAGACATAATATTTTTTATCAATCATAATAAAATACATCTTATTATATAATATTTAAATATATGTAAGTTTAAATTTTGGAAAGACAAATGATCACAAAGCTGTTAACATTGTATTAAACCATCGCTGTATATTATGCATTTTTCTCAAAACTGTATATACATAAAAACTTTAATAAATATACCTAATTATTATTCTATTCTTTCGTGAATATTAATAGAAGTGGCTTCTTCCATCCATTGCTTGGTTTCATGTTCATCATACTGTTTTTTATTCGTAATCCAACGTTCTTGAACATCATGTACATTTCCCTCATAATTCCATCCTTGTCGCACTAATATAATTATAAATAATTCGATCAGACATAAATCGCTTTACCAGCTACACTAAACAGACTATCGTGAGCAACTTCTGAAGTACCATAAACATATCCATTAGCCCTATCTATTACTGACAACAATTTTGTCATAGAAATTTTATCCTAAAAATCATTAGTCAAATATAAGAAATAGTTATTGAAACATATACTTCTATACATAAAGTTTCAAATGCTACTAAACCAAAACTTTCAATCATATCACAAATAGAAGCATTTAAAGAAGTAAATGACGATAGCCTCGAATCATTTTCTAAATAAGGTAATAAATGAGACAAATCTTGAACTTCAGTATAAAAATCCAAGTTAAATACTTAATTTAAGTTAGAAAATACATTTATAATAAAAATACACACATAATTCACCATACATTCCTATTAAATCAATTTTACTTAAAACATTCACATGAGGAAGATCCATTTGCAACATGCTACGTAAGCTCAGCATAAGAACACTTATATATTTCGAAGGATCAGTGCAATAATGTGCATCTACAAGATGTACTACTACCAACTGCAAAAATAAGATATAGAAATATAAAAAAAATATATCTTACTCTATACTTCATTTTTTCTAATTTAGAAACAATTTCTCGTAAAGAACCATGATGAGTAAAAAGTTCCACTTGACCAGGACAGTCAAAAAGAATATAATCGTCTATTTTTATAAATCATTTCCTCAATTTTCTAATATATATCACCCCCCAAAGACTCAAGACCTTCCTTTAGCCAATCAAAGTTATTTTCTAAAGTTTCCAGCGCATAAATAACTGCTCCATTAGGCCCTAGACCCGTTTTTTCCATAATTTCGTTCACTGATATCAGATGTCGTATATCCAAAGCACAAGGATATAAAACATGATCATTTGCAGGGTCTAGATTTACTACAGAAGACTTCCTTCCAAGAGCAGCAAGGAATAGATGCATACCATGACAATATGTTGTTTTCCCACTTCCAGGTGGACCAATAACTAGCTTTTTCTTTTTAAACAAAAATATTCACATCAAGTAATCCTACCTGAGCAAAAGGCATATAAAAATTTAAAAATAAAGCATATTAATTCTTTCTAGAAAGTTTAAATACAAATTCTTTAATATTATATATAAATAAAATGTTCACGAACTGTTAAAACAGATTTAAACGCTAAAAACCTAAATCTCAATAAAAGAACGATCTAACCTATAAGAATACAATTTATACGGTTTATATTTAGCAAAGCTATATCGTAAAAAATAACATTTTTACGATATACATCTTTTAAAAGAACTTTTGAATATCATGACATTTACAAATGAATTAGTCAATAAAAAATATAATCTTATTACACGTGGACTTCAAGAAGTCCTTGGTGCTGAAAGACTTAAAAAGATTTTAGAAGAACGAGATTTAAAACTTTATTGGTATTTAAACAAAACAGTATAAAAAATAAGTTAACAATTAAATTAGGGGGACTTCTCCTACAGGAAAACCTCATTGTGGTACATCTTTTTTATAACGCATGCATGATTCATAATACATTTAGGATACTTTGTTCCTATGATCAAAATTGCAGACTTTTTAAAAGCCGATGTAGAAGTAAGAGAAGATTAGTATATATATAAATGTAATACTTACAAATTTAAAGGTTACTATTCTTTTTGCGGGTAATGTTTATATATTCTATATACTTAGTAACTTTTATTTAATAAAAAAGATATTCATGCTTTTTTAGATAATCTTAAAGCTCCTATTGATATTGTAAAATATAGGGCCAAATATTATGAATATATTATTAAAGCTATTCTTAAATCAATCGGTGTCTCAACTGAAAAGCTCCGGTTTGTTCTTGGGTCATCCTATCAACTAACTTCTAAGTATTCTATGGACAATTTTCGTCTTTGTACTATTGTTACAGAACATGATGCAAAAAAAGCAGGAGCAGAAGTTGTAAAACAAGTAGAAAATAGTTTACTTTCAGGACTTCTATATCCGGTAATGCAAGCTTTAGATGAAGAACATTTAGACAGTGATGCCCAATTTGGAGGAGTTGACCAAAGAAAGATTTTTACATTTGCTGAAAAATATCTTCCAATGCTTGGATATAAAAAAAGAATACATCTTATGAGTCCGATGATACCTGGTCTTTCAGGAGGGTAAAAAAGTATTATTATAAATGATTTACTCAAGGTATTTTAGAAAAATGTCTGCTTCAGGAAACGAGAATAACAAAATTGACATTTTGGATGATGCAGAAACTGTCAAAAAAAAAATAAATAAAGCATTATGCGTAGAAGCAACTGTAGAAAACAACAGTCTTTTAGAATTTGCAAAACATGTAATTTTTCCTGTTCTTGCACTTAAAGGAATTCCAACACTAATGATCAACCGAGAAGAAAAATGGGGAGGCCAAGTTTTATATAATTCCTATGAACTTTTAGAATTGGATTATGTAAACAGAAGGGTAAAATAAATATAAAACAGGAATTATATTAAAACATCCAGTTATCTCCTCAAGATCTCAAAATTGGAATTAGCGATTCACTTAATTTTATTTTAGAGTCTATTCGATTAGAGTTTATGGAAAATGAAGAATTTCAACAAATACTTCATTTTGCTTACCCAGATCAAGAAAAACAAAAATCCAAAAAAAGGATCTAATAAAAATATTAAAGTTGGTTCAATATGAAAATGTGAATATCCGAAACTTTTATCTTCACTCAAATTATAGAATTTCTAAATCTTAATATATTCATTAAACTCGTGATTTTCCTATTTAAAAATAAATTCATGTAATGTATCTAATTTTTAAATCGTTTAATTCTTGCAATTACAATTATACTATATATTATCGAAAATCTTTAAACGCTGCTAATAAAAATATACAAATGGCCACAAATAACTATTATGAAGATGATCAAGATCCTATAGAAAAAGAATTAGCCAATGAAAAAAGCCATGATATCCTATATAGCATAGATTCATGGTCATCATATAGTTCTACATATCATCCATCTCATATTTTAGTCGATAGCCCCGAAGATCAGGGATCAAGGTGGAGTTCCACTAATAACACAAATGAACAGTATATTATAATAAAATTAAATCAATTATCTATTGTAGCATATAAATAAAAGGAAATTATCTATCTAATACTTAACTTAGGTAAAAGAAATTACTTTTGGGAAATATTATAAACCTCATGTTTGCAATCTCAAAGAGTAATAAAATTTAATATTAGCTAAATTATCTGCTACTAATAATTACATAGGCTAAAAGTTTACGGAGGACCATCGAGAAATAGCATGCTTCTTGTTTTACATACTGGTAAATTTTATATTTCAATACACCTTTTTTTTGTCATACTTATATTAGGACTTACAAATGACGTTGAATCAGAATCTTTTCAATTATTAAGGAAGAGCAGAAAACACAACACACATGTTCCTATTCTCTTTTTAAAAATTGTTCCTCTAGCAGTTTGGGGCACAGACTTTAATTTTTCTGTATGATTTATGTTAATAAAAATAAAGTCTAATATATCTATATTTTTAGATATGGCATGTAAAAATACATGGATGGACATGCAGAAAAATTGTGACAAATGCTATGAATAACTTAGAATCAAAGCTAGAAACATATGCTTTAAAACTTACTCTTACACACCTTCGTCGCCGAAACTCTATAAAAACATTCAAATTATTATCTTCTTTGTTTCCAATAGAACTAGAACACCCGTTTCTGAATAATCTATACCAAACATTAGTGATCGATGGAAATTTTGTCAAAGCAGAACTCTTAATTGACGAAGCACAGTCAATGAATGCATTTAATGAATATATATCAAAACAGTGTTATAATTCATTGTGGGTTGAAAACGTTCAATCAGATTTATATAGTATTCCAGGCGTAAGAGGAGGTCACCAGATGTGTATTGATCAAGAAGTATATCAAAATAAAAATTATAATAATTTACCAATTATTACAGGAAAGAACAATATATCTTTTTGGAGGGTGGGATGGCTATAAGGATTTATCAGACTTCTGGTCATATTCTATAAAATACAATACATGGAAGAAAATATCTGATGATACATCATTGTTAGTATAAATCTAATTTATAAACTTCTATTGATTAAAAAGACAAAATGGTCCGTCCCCTAGATCATGTCATAAAATATGTTTTGATTCGAAAGAAAAAAAGATTTATGTTCTTGGAAAGTTTATTGAAGCAAATCAAAGAAATCAAGAAAATATATGTATAGCAGATTTCTGGACATGGGATATAAAAACTGAAAAATGGGAATGTATTTCAAAAAATACAGCAGTAAATAATTAGCTTATATATATTATAAAATATAACTTGTAAAAGAATGATAATGGACCTTCTTTGATTTTCGATCATGCAATGTGTATAGATGAAAGCAACCAAATAATATATGTTTTTGGGGGAAGAATAGTCACATTAGATCCATCTGTAAATGTATAAAGACAGTTCAATATAATTTATTCTAAAAATATTTCTAGAAACTTAGCGACTTCTTTTGTTATTCTATACCAGATCGTACATGGAAAATTCTTAGGTATATTTTATTTTTTAGGATTTTTAACTAAGGATCATGATTATTCAGAAAAGATAGCAATTCGTTAGTACCTACGATAAATACTTTAAGATCAAGAATTGGTCATTCAATGCTCTTTGAACCCATTCTGAGATGTCTTTTTATTTTTGCAGGGCAACGTTGTAAAGAATACCTTTCAGATTTTTATCTTTATGATATAGATAAAGACAAAATTTCCGTTATAAGCATGGATTATTCTAATGATGGGGGTCCTGAAGGAGGATTTACACAAAGAGCTACATTGAATCCAAAAAAAAAGGAAATAATAGTATTAAGCGGTTTAATAAAGGATAAGAAGAGTAACCAGGAAATTGTCAGGAGCTCTGCTTGGGTTTATTATTACGGAAATAACATAAAACACGGTGTTTGGAACAAAATTAATCAAAATGATAATAACAGTTTTTCAAAAGGAAAAAATAGACCTTGTCCTAGGTAATAATATTAGAATGATAATACTTTAATATAACAAGCATCTAGATATGCTCATCAACTTGTATATGATGAAAAATCCGAACTACACTTTTTGTAATACAAATATCTATTATTATCTATATAATTAATAATTGCCTTAGATATGGTGGAAATCCAAGAAATAAAGATTTTCCAAAAGAAAGGTTAGGGGATTTCTGGACTCTTGAACTACAGAAGTATATATTTCAGTTGCCAAAAACCTTATATTTATGTATTATAGACCGACCATTTCAGAAATATCAAGGCGATTAAAACTATATTTACGAAAACAAAGGCATTTTTTTGAAATTATTAATTAAATAAAACTAATTTACTATAGATTTAGAGAACTTTGTCATGTATTATCTTCAATAGATGCGCTATCATACTTACATAATGAACTTTCTGCTTTACTTGATCATTCAAATAAAGAGGAAATTTATTCTTTTTACTCTCTTATAACAAGCGAACTATTGGCACCGAAATCCGGTTGGTTTAAAAAACGTTTTAAATATATATTTAAAAATACTAGAAAAATGCACTGATGATACAGAAATGAAAAATCTTATACATACTCTTAGAATGGAAGTTTTCGATAATTTAATTGACTTTTTTCCTCAAAATTGGAGAGGTCCTAACGAAAAATTAATAGATCTAATTAAGCTATAACTTTAGATTATACAAAAAAGTCGTATATAAATTCACTTTTTTCAATTATTGCAAATATTTTATATATAAAATTACTTTATGTTATTCTCTTTTAGTAGAAAAAGTCAGTCTTAATTATATTATATATTTCATTTGTGCTATTAAAAACATTTTCAAATGTTTGAACTCACTCATTTAAAGTGCAAAAACTTGTTTAATATTAATACAACATTAAATCTCAAAAGTCTAATAAAAATAAATATATTATGGATTTATGAAAATCCTATATTTTGTATAATATGAAATAAACTATTATTGAAATATGTCAGCATTATCTACTATATGGATCCTTGATTTTAATACAAATAATATTAATTTTTTAAAATTATGAAAATATATAATTATTAAAAGATTATTTAAATATTTTTATCAATAAAACTATTGTTAATTTATAAAAAAACAACATTTATATAAAAATATTATTGAAAATTGCTATATAAATAATTTTATTATGAAATAAAAAATAAAAATATTTTTCATAGACTAAATATATTTATTTGATAAGTTAAATACTTAACATTCAATAATTTTTTATATAGAATAAAGATAATAAAAAACTTCAAAAATATTTTTAAATTATAATAAATTTATTAGTAAAAAATAATAAAATAAATTAAAATTTCTAAGTATCGTTTACTATTATGAAACAATTATATTTTAATATATTATTATAATTAAATTTAAAATACAGATAAAAGTTGATAAAAAAATAATGTTTTTATCATTTAGTATAGATTTTAATTGTCCTGTTTATTAAAATAGCTTAGACAATAATTTGAATAATATATAAATTTAATAATAATTTAAAACATTTATTTTATTGTAACATACAATAAATTATACATTTTTTTAAACTTAAATTATATATGAAAAATAATTTGATTTTACAAAATTCACAAAATATCTTTAAGATTAAAAATAGTAATTTTTATCCAAGAAATATAAAAAAATAGCAAATAAATTAAAAAAATTTAAACTCTATATAGTTAATAACAAAGTTTTTTTAATGAATTATGAAAACTAACCTATGAATAACATCTCCTGATTAAATATTTAAAACGATAACTAAAAATATATAATTTCCTCAAGAATATTATTTATAATTCAAAAAAAATATTTAAAAATTAAAAAATACAAATAATTTTCATAAAATAAAAACAAAAACAAAGCTTATAAGAATATATATTATTAAATTATTAATTTTTTTTATATTTTCATTTAACTTCATTTTATTAATCAAATCAAGACTTATCCAAAAAAATAGATAGAATTATTGATAAATTCAAAATAATAAAATAGCCATGCTTTCAAATTTAATATTAATCACAGATTATTTGTAAGCTAAAAGTTCAGGAAGAATTATATTCTATTTATATTTTTATATAAAGTTTCACAAATATCTTAATAAAAAAAATATAATATTTTATTTAAAACTTCAAACAAGCACTAGCAATATTCAATAAAAAATTTTAATCAAAAGATTAAAAATAATCAATCAATTTTCAAAATAAAATATAAAATAATAAAAAACATAGAGTTTCTATAAGTTTATCAATTCAAATATAATCAAAACTACTTATTTACTTAATTTTAAAAGACTATTACTCAAAACAAATCTTCCACCTATATATAGTCAGTAAAAACACTAATATACATTTACTTTTATTTGCACTATTAATTTATATCAATAACATATTTTTTAACTACTCTAAATGGAAATTCTAAATGTTTAAATTACAAAAAATATTTTTTAAAATAATTATTAAATATTTACTTATTTTTAAAAGGTCAAATATGACAGTATAAAAAATTTTTATATATTAAAACAAATTTTTATTTTAATTATCTTATTTTTTATTATATATAAAATTAATTCTTAAATATTCAACTTTTATGCTTAAATAAGAGATAAACATAATATATATATATAATTTCAAAAATAAGCTATAAAAGTTATTATAAAAAAATAAAATTCATATAATATTACACATAACTACTTGTAATATACTTATTAATTCATATAAAAATAAATCTAAATAATATTTTAATAATCTTAAAGACCTTAATACAATAATTTAATAAAAATATTGAATAAGCTATCTTAAAAATATCACATCTAGATATTATGTATATGAAAATATTAGATTTTTATATAAAATTAAAAATTTCGATCATTTTACTTAAAAAAATAAATGAAAAAAAATGTAAAAACACATAAAAAAAATAAAAAATACATCGTAAATCTAAAAAATATTACAAATATTTAATGTTTAATATCATCAGTTTAAATCATTTACGGAAATTCTCAATGATCTTCATATAAATATTTCAAATAAAATTAATTATTATATTGATAATAACATAGTAAACTAATATTTGACGCCAAAATTTCACTTATATTGCAATAGGATTCATCTCATTTCAGTAGTTCGTTACAAGAATGGAAAGAGTTAAATTTATCTCCTGATTTTATTACTTTTTCTAGTGAAATCTGTATTTTTTCCCAGTCACTTCCTCAAATTTTATACCATAAACAAAAAATATTTGATATAATAACAAACTATATTTCCAAAAGCAATTCGTTTTCTCTTGAACCTTTTTTATCGTAAGAACCATTTATATAAGAGATTTATATTTCTAATCTACAAGATTACTAGTTTCTTTTTCTAGAGATTTAAAAGAAGAATTTAATCCATTTATCATTAAGACATTTGAAATTTTGGAGTCTATTTTGATAAGTGAAGATGTGAATGTTATTAAAGTATTCTTTTAATTATACGCAAACAAAAGATTAACAATAATAGTGGACATTTAATAGTATTGCATATTTATTTAAATATTTGTTAGAAGTTGTATTAAACAATTTTGAGAATATTTTTCAAATATTATCAAAATTACTTCGTAAAAATACAACAAAACTATATATTATTCGTTATACCGCGGAAGCTATTGCATTTTTATTTAAACGAATTAATGATACACAGAAAATATTGCTTATAAAATTATTCATAAGTGATTTACAAAATAATTTTTCTAATTTATATCTTCAAGGTATATCATTAATAATTTCAGAATCATGCAAGGTTTGTTTAAATGCTAAAATTTTATTTAATTTAAACATTGTTATTTAAGAGCATAAAAAATACATTGAATTCAAAGGCAACAAAAACAATAACTCATTTAATAGAACTTTGGGAACAGGGTTTTCGTATGCATTATCTTTATTATATATCTAACTAATTTATGATTAGAAGAAATAATATATTTAATTTTAAAAAATACTATTATTTCTCTAATTAATCATACTGATGATGGGGCTTTTTTTCCTATTGTAGAAGTATTGTTAATTAATCTAAAAAAACCGAAATTTCATAATCTAGATGATTACTATTCTTTATTATTAATTTGCATATCAACTCAAAATGGAAGAAAAATTACAGGTATATATTAAATTATCTAAGATGTATTTTTTTAACATTTTAAGATTGGAAAATTGTTATAGATCATATTTTGTCAATTTTATCAGTACAAAATAGATATTCACTTACTGTGATTAAATTAATCACAAACATATTATGTTTATCGGATATAAATACAGTTATATTGTATAATAAAAAAATCATGGATTATCTTGAATTATCTGATGTTTTATTTTTTTCATTGTGGATTATTCTAATTAATCATAGATTAATACATTTAAGATGTTTTTTAAACTAGTACTCATCATGCCTACAAATAGATTTAATACCTTTTTACTAGGATATTTTTATAAGTATTAATCTTTAATTAATGTATACATTTCCTTATAAAAATAGTTTTATATGCAAAATTTGGGAAACTCATCAAGATGATGCTATTTCTTTGTTGCTCTCTATTAATGACTCACAAATATTAATATATTTATCCGAAAACCCTTATGTTTCAGAAAGGAAGAAAATTAAATTTTCATCTAATCATTATATACTTCAGAATATATTAGAATACTTTGAGAAACTAGTTAACAAAACATCCCTTGAAACATTCATTGAAAATAAAATATTAATATGGAAACGATTAAAACTATTATCTTGTATTGATTTTGATTCTAAATCACTTAATCAAATTTTATATAGACTTCTTATTAAATATTTAACTCTTGAATTTAATTCTGATTTAGTACCTGTTATACATATTTTATTAACAGAACTTTCTTCTAGAAAATGTGATGGTCTTGAGGATAATGACCTTACAAACCTTTTTGATTATATTTCAGAGTCAAGTAAACAATTTTCTAAAAATATATTATTTCTTCAAGGTATTTTTGCTATTTTTGAAGATATATTGGCAAGGTATATTATTTCTATGTAATTATAAAAAGTCTAAAATAAAAAGATCTCTTAATTTCAATAATATTAGTATTGAGACACTTTTTTCTAATATTATTTCAAATTTACTTATTTCTGGTTCTCAACGAAGATTTTATACAATAAAGATTTTAACTTTATTATATAAACTAAAAAGTGATACAGATTGTGAAATACTTAAGTCTTGCAATATCATAGCAGAAACACCACTTACTATTGAATCATTAAGAACAATTTCATTACATATTAGAAGAATTTCTACAAATTTTTCTCAAGCCCAAAATATCTCTCAAAAAATTACATTTGTTTTTCTTATTGGTATTTCCCCATGTTTAATGATATTATCATTTACGCCTTAGATAGGTTTGACGACAGTTAATTTTTCTTCAATATCTAAAGATTGTTCATCGGCTCTTGCATCTTTATATAATAAAGATTATAATTTTATTTGGAAATATATATTTGACTGGATAAAATTAGGGAATATTAAGAAAACAGAATTTATGTTAAATAAAAGACATCGGGGAAAAAATAAAGATTATGTATTTCGATGTTTTAAAACAGACGTTAATTTAGACTCTTTACAAATAGAACAAAATACTGATGAAAAAGTATTATTGGATTGGAAAAAAATAAACGATAAAGTATATATTATATTTATAATATTCTAGAATTATAGCTTAACTAACTTTTTTTTTAGGATGATTTAGATAAAAACAATGGCTCAACTGAATATAGATCTCATGCTCTTAAGATTTTATTAGAAATTCCAAACCTTGCTGAGGAACATTCGAAAGATCTAGTTCATATTTTCCTTTCTATTTTTTCACAAAATAGAAATTTAGAAAGCATGGATTTATTAGATTTTAAGTGGTCACAAATTGATAAATTAAACCTTATAACTATTTTTAGCAAATTTAAAAATCCAAGGTCTTTATTTAAATCAAATGATATATATGATACTCAATTACTTCTTCTAAGTCAAGGCGATATTAAGATTCAAAATTTTGCTCTAAATTGTATATTATCATGGAAATCTCCGGAAGTGCTTCATTATGAAAATAATTTAAGAAATTTATTAGATACTACAGCATTTCGTGATGAATTAGCAAATATTATGCAAGAGAACAGCTTGTATGATTTCAAAAATCAACAACTGTTTCCAATTGTTTTAAGAATACTTTATGGTAGAATGATATCACGATCAAATTCATCCTCAAGAAAGCATTCGCTTTCAACTAAACGAGAAATCATTTTATCATCTCTTACTATTCTTCCTTCGGAGATTTTTAAAATATTTCTGAATATTATGCTAGAACCATTTAGTAAGATATCATGCATTGATAAATCGAATCCCAGTGTATATAAACTAAAAAGTATTCAAGAATCTATTGATCAAAAAAAGCAAATAGGATTTTGTAGGGTTCTTAAAGAAGTTCTAAGACAAATAGGATCAAAAATAATGCTTTATTTATCGGATATATTAAATGTTCATTTTTACTGTTGGAATGATTCCGAATCTATTATAGAATCATTTTGTAATATGAAAGTTAAAGATGAAAATATTCGTCTAAAATACGCAAAAACTATTAGACATATATGTTATCGAAATCTTAACAAAATGTTTTCTTTAGGATTTAGCAACGAATGGAAGCCTTATATAACTCTCCTTTATATAAAATTTATCAATCCTAGGCTCAAAAACATGTGTATCGATAGTTTACAGGAACCTTCTGGACTTTTAAAAATCTTTTCTACTTGGTCAGAAAATGCAGATATGGTGAATTTCCTTTATGATTATAATGAAGAGATAGTCTTGGAAATCACGAAATGTTTATCTTCATATTCTATTAAAGAAAATGTTGTATTATTTATATTCGACTTTTATAGAAATATGATTTTACATGCAAATATGCTAAATGAAATTCCAAAAGACGACAGACAATATTCTTCGAAAGATTTTTTTTTAAAACACATATCTATTATACTAAATGCTTTATACAGTTTATTAATCGACCCACAGCGTAAATGGACTAAAAATATTTGCCAACCTCTAATTAATTTACTTTCATCGATTTCATCATTAATATACGAATCTTCTCAGGTTGATATTCTTTTAGAAACAAATATATCTATAATTTCAAAATTTTCAAAACTTATTTCAGAATTTGCAAAAAATAATATTTTCGAAACAGTACAAAACCTTTTACCTTTAAGTCAAAAAATACATACTGATTATAGTTTTTTCCATTATGTTTTTGAAACTCTTATACCAATGTTTGGAACATTAAAAAACAAAAATACAAGAATTACTTTATCCAATTTAATAAACATATTTTCTAAAATTGATCCTAAACTAACAGATGTTTCGAATCTTATATTAGATTTAAATTCATTATCTTCTACTAAATTGGATCAACCGGATTTCAATAGAATATTATCAGCTTTTACTATAATAAATGACTATAAATGGAAAGAATTTAATATAGATAGTTGGGCTTTAATTATTCATAATATGATTTTTTTTATTCAAGACGAAGAAGAATTTTCTATAAGGATAAATGCATCATGTACAATGAAAAAATTTATTGAAAGATTCAAAGACATTCCTATTACTGAAAGAGAACCATATTTAAAACTTCTTTCTTCTTCAATTTTAAAAGCATTAAAAAGAGAAATGAAATTAAATAGGGATCTCGTACGACAAGAATATTTAAGTATTCTGGCACATGTCGCTAAATTTTGTAATTTTTGGGTAAAAGTTTCTGATCTTCAAATTTTGCTAGTTGGTGACGATGAAGAAGCGAATTTTTTTAATAATATCCTTCATGTTCAACAGCATCGTCGTATCCGTGCTCTAAGAAGACTTTGTATTGCAACTTCCGACGGAAAAATAAATAAAAACAATATTTCACAGATATTTTTACCTCTAATAGAAAGTTTGTGTATTTATTCATCGAAACAATATCATAATCTTGTTTCTGAGGCAATTAAAAGTATTGGAATTATTTGTTCTAGTATTCATTGGAATCAATACTATACTTTGTTTAAACGCCATATAAAAAAATTAAAAAATAATGACAAAGCTTTAAAGATAACTATACGTATAATTGATTCTATTGCAGATGCTTTACTTCGTTCTTGCGAATTTTCTTTATTGAATTTGGAAAAAAATATTAAAACAGAGGATTCAGCTGAAACTTTTCTAGAAAATGAATCTAAAAATCAATTAAGCAACAATAATACATGTTTTCACTTAAAAGCTTCAATCGCTGATAATATACCTTTAAAAGATATTATATGTTCAGAATTTATTCCTCCATTAATTCAAATACTTCGTAAAATAGATATATCTACTATAGCTTCAAGAATTCCAATAGCATTGACTATTACAAAACTTTTAAAGTGTTTGAATCATAACGATTTAATTTCAAATTTATTATTAGTTCTTTCAGAGATTTGTAAAATTTTACAGAGTCGATCACAAGATCATAGAGATATAGCTCGAAAAATTTTGTCAGATATTATAGGTTTGCTTGGCCCTCGTTATTTATTGCCCGTCCTTATAGAGTTAAAAAATACGCTTAAACACGGCTATCAACTTCATGTTCTTGGATTTACAGTACACACATTATTGTGTCGTTTACAGGAAAATGCCCCTATTGGTTCTATAAACAATTGTACAGATATAGTTGCAGAAATTTTAGTAAATGACATTTTTGGTAACGTTGGAACGGAAAAAAATTCAGAAGAATATATATCGTCAATGAAGGAAGTAAAAACCAATAAAAGTTATGATTCTTTTGAGATTTTATCTAGTATCATAAATTTAGAATATTTTAGTATTCTTTTAAAACCTATCTTTAGACTTCTCCATAAGGAGTTAACTCTAGAGATCTTAAAAAGTGTGGATATGGTATTTAAAAGAGTAAATCTTGGAATATTTAAAAATTCATTATGTTATACTCATGATGGTTTACGTTTATGTTATAACTTATTCCAAGAAGGAATAAAAGGTTTTAAAACTGAAAGTAATAAGGAAACTAACAAGGAGCATTTTATTCCAGAACGTGATTTATCTATAAAAAAGACAAAAAATAGCTTTTCGAGAAATTCATACAAAATTATTAAATTTTCATTAGATCTTCTAAAAGGAATTTTGTCGAAAGATAGATCTTTAATTTCTTCTGAAAATTTAATACCTTTTATTCCAATAATTGGTGACATGGTTTTATCAGGGAATGAAGAAGTTCATATCTCAGCATTAAATACATTTATTATTTTCTTAAGACTTGATATAGAACAAGTTAATTCGTCATTAAATGTTTTTGTTAATCAGGCATTTTCTTTCATAAAATTATCCGCATCTACTAACACCGAAATATGCCAAACAAGTTTAAAATTTCTTACGTATGTTTTCAAAAGCAACAAAAACATCGAAATTAAAGAAGAATGGCTTGCGTATATTATTACAAAAATAAGACTTGACATAGAGGAGCCTGATAGACAGGATATTACATTTTCCATTATTAAAGCGATAATGTCTAGAAAATATATTTTTCCTGAGTTATACGATTTAATTGATTCTATTTCAAACATTCTAGTGACGAGCCAGTCAAAAGTAACTAGGAACATGGCTAGAGGAATATATTATCAATTTTTACTCGATTATCCCCAAGGAAAAAGCCGATTAAGGAAGCAAATGAATTTTCTAATTAGGAATCTAGAGTATGAACATGCATCTGGTCGCCAATCCGTTATTGAAACTATAAATTTGATTGTAAGTAATTTTGAAGATTCTGCAATAGAAGAATTTTTAGAATTCTTTTTTATTGCTTTAATGATGGTAATTACAAATGATAGCGATCAGCAGTCTAAGACTATGTCCGGTATTCTTTTACAAAAAATTTTTAAGCGTTCTAATAGTTTTATTCTAAATTTCATGACAGGATCTTTAAAAACGTGGTTAAATCAAACAGAAAAAAAATCCTTAAGAATTGCAGCCATTCAAGGTTATAATCTTTTGTTTCAAGCATTACAAAAAACAAAAATGAAAGAAATTCATTGCTTTCTTGAAAAAGCTCAAAGTATTTTAAATGAAAATCTTATTTCTGAAAATTCAAAGGATTATGAACTTATTTATCAAATTATGCTTACAATGTTTAACCTAATAAAATTAGTCCCGGAGATAATTATGTCATCAGAACGATTAACTCTTTGGAAGCTTTTTATGCATCTATTAACATATAAAAATCATAAAATTAGCCTTATTTCGGCAAAGATACTAGAAAGATCATTTTCTTTTTGTAAATCAGTTCCAAAAAAAATGCCTCTAATGTCACCATATGGACTATCATTTACTCAAGATGATTTGAATATGATTTCAAGTACTCTTTTACATAAGTTACATAACTCTGAGTTAAATAAGGAATTAAGTTTTCAGTTTTCTAAAAATTTATTATTTATTGCACGATTTTATTATCTAACTAATGCTAAAATTTCAGACTTTGATAGTTCATTATACATGCATCCAAAACTGGAAAAACTTATGAAATTAAAAAACATAAAATCTTTAAGTTGTCTTGAATGGTTAATATTTAGGCTTTGTATAATTCTAAAAAACGAGAAGAATATAAATTCAGAGGTTCGTTGAATATATATTTTCAATTTATTATTAAATATAACAGTCAGTTATAATTTCCAAACATCAAATAATGGAATTAATAAGAGCACTCATTAATTTTCTTTCTATAAATGATTTAAAAAGCCTTGCAAATACAATTATTAGTCCTTTATATAAATATACAGATAACAAAGTTGCAATGACCAAAACTCAAAAAGGTATTTATTTTACCCCTTAAACCCATTTTTTTAATAGTTTCAAGATTTAAAACACATTTCTGAAAAAGTATTGGACGAATTACATTCTAAAATAGGGACAACTTTATATATCCAAATATTTAATAATATAAGGCAAGAGTCATTAAAAATTAGACAAAATAGAAAATTAAAAAGGTCTATTCTTTCCGTGTCAAATCCTGAGAAACTGGCCAGAAAAAAAATTAAATTAAATATAAAGGTATTTGTATCCATATTAATATATAAAATTAAATTATATCTTAATCTATAACAGAAAATGAAATCAAAAAGAAAGAAATCTGCGCTACTTCGTCTTAAAAATGTTTTAAAATCGTAAACTATATAAAAGTATCAATATCTGTGTTTTTGTCTCAATAATGATAATATGACAATATAAAAATATTTTTAGTATCGAAACTACATTAACTGATAATCTACTGAAATTTTTAAGAACGTTATAAATTCAAATTTTCTAAATTTACTAATAATCCTATCATATCAATTCATATCTAAAATAAACCAATAAAATTTATAATGCTAAACTACTATAAGGATCCCAATCCGGTGGATTTGATTGAAAAGTTAATTTTCCCTTATTATCTATTTTTGCATATTCCATGCTTACTAATACTTCATTTGGCATTCGCTCTATTTCATCTTTTGCTATTCCTAACTCATCCTGTGGTAGCCATATTACTGGAGTTTTTATTTGTAAAGCTTTATGTTGAAATGAAGAAAAAATGATACTTTCTCGTTCTTGAATAGATAAATTTTCGCAATTTATATTAAAATCTGCAGAATGACTAGGGCTTTTAGATCCTTCAGATGTCATATCTTGCATTGAAGACTCATAATCTATATCATTGTAATTAGAATTATATAAATCAAACAATTTACGAATATAATTTCGATTATTATTTTGATTTTGCGAAGTCAGAGGTAAAAATTTTATCAATGGATCAAAACTTTTCTGAAGAAGAATTTGATAAAAAACAGTAAAAATGATCAAGATAATCATAAGAATTCCTTGAACTTTAGTTGCAAAATGATTCTGATCATCACGTGCCAAAAAAAAAAGACCAGTAAGACATGCTTCCAAAAGATATATTCCTGTCATCATTTGATATAACGATCTAGGAAATGCCAAGCCACCTGTGTCAACAGGAAAATCAAAAACGTATAGAAAATTATAAAGATATACAACATAAAAAAGCATAAAAGCAATAATCACAAATACCATTATTAAAGGTGCAATAATAGAATATGTTATTCCAATAACAGAAAGATTAGTAAATCTTGGAAAAGTTGTTCCCCATTCCAAAACTCTAAGTGTAGTAAATCGGGACCAAAGCTTTCTTGGAGTATTATCCATTAATTTCCCAAAACTATAATATAGAATCAGTGTAATTATTTGCAACAATTCTCCAGATGCAATCGATAAGCCTTGCAAAAGAATATAAGAAAAGAAAAAATTACTTGCTCTTGGTAAATTTTGTGCTAAAAGTTTGGGTGTATTTTGAGGATTATTTATAATACTTGCTATTACTGCAGTAATTCCTGATGAAATGGTAACAACAAGAAAAACTTGAACAACAAGAAATGAAAAATACATATTTTGGACGGTTAATTCAACATCTGTTTGAGTCGGAAGGCCTTTAAGTTCAGCAGCAACTGTTTAATCATCAGTATTATTTTTTAAATAAAACTAAATATACATCTCATAATTATTGGAACAGATGCCATTATAATAGCCAGAAGTACACTTGGTAATAAACCTGTTATAAGCCCAGTCACTGATTTAGAAAGATTTCCAAGAAACTCGAGCCATGAAAACTTTTTACTTAAACTTATTACATTTGATAACGATCCAACAAACGCTACTGGAAAAGCAAAAAAAATGACAAGAGAAGCTATGCATATTACAACTATTATTGCGCGGATAAGACGATCCCACCACTTTAGTTGTAAATTATCCCATATAATATCTTTTGGAGATATATGAAGATATTTTGGAGTCATATGAAGTGCATTATGGTGCAAAATATTTTGACAAGCCAAATGAGCAGATATTTGTTCATTAAATTGAATAAAAACGCTATTCATTTGTTTAAACTTCTCAGGATGTTTTTGTTGTTCTAATATTTCTGGATTGAGCCTTTTTAATTCTGAAATACACCAATTGATTGTGTCAACTTTTTTCCCAATAAGTGGAAGAGATATAAACCACGAGAACAAAGGAAGTCTATGTTTAGGTCGTTTTTTAAATGACACATATTTATATACTAAGCCTTTACTAGATTCTATACTATCTAGGTATTGAGCATTTTTAGAATCTAACACTTTCTTTTCTTTTTCCTTATTCTTTTTTTTTTTACTACATTTCAAGGCATTTCGTATTAAACAAGTTTCCGCCTCTTCTAATTGTTGGGCAATAATATCCCTTTTCTCAATCTGTTCTAACAATGGAGAAAAATCTCTAAAAACATAAGAAACGAATAAAAAAAAGAAATAACTACCTGTTTATCCAAACATTCTTGACACCACCAGGATATATACTAAAAAGTTCTTTCAATTTCCCTACATCAAGATATTCATCTGGTACTGTTGTTATAAGAACTGTTGTAGCAGAAGTAGTATTACGATGCTGAGGAGAAGTTAAATATGCCTGTCTAATCTCAATGAAGTGCTTTAATTCGTAATATATCAAATAACAAGTTACACCTATAAAGTTAAGTTTAAATAAATAATAAAAAAAACAGACAAACAAAAAGATACGCGAGAACAAGATGAGCCCAATACTTATTTATATGCTTCGGACTAACATTTCCAAAACTAAATTTATCCAACCCTCGAGGCTTTCCTTTATAAGTCTTATCAATTCCATCAACTGAATTAATTGGAAGCAAAATAGGCCAAATTATTAATAATGAGAAAGAAAAGAGAAGGATGCACATTCTAAGGAATCTAAGAAAAAAATATGCATCTAGACCAGATTTTTTAATAATATGTTCTGGACAAGTTTGATAAAGAAGTAGAAAAAGCTTTAAAAAAGATCTAGGTGGAGACCGAACTTTTTTATCACTTGGAAGGATTTTAATAACCTATTCATATAAGATGGAGAGAAAAAAAGTAAAGAAATTTTATCAAACGCTTCGAGGTTCATATACACGATGTAAGAAATTACGTAATATAAAAAATGCAACTACCTGAATTGTAAACATAACAAAATTTACAGACAATGAAGTAATAAATGCCGGCAAAGACGTTCCTTCTGAATTATGTATGCCTCCAGTTTCACCCATTATATTTTATAATTTTTTGTTATCAATATTTACATATCGTTAATATAATTTCTACTCGCGATGTATAAATATATAAATTTCTTTTATAATTATACATATTTTAAAACATAAACAAAATATTGCACTTTTTTAAAGATAACATATAACAATAGATGCATATATATTTAAAAATATATTTTTTGATATATATATTCGTTAAATATGATTTTTTAAAACTCCATTTTTTAAAAATATCTCTATTTCCCTAAAATTGAAACGTTAAATATATATTTTTTAGAAATATATTTTTTTAAATCATTAATGTCCAATCAATTGTTATATAATATACGATTACAAATAAATTTTTAATGCACAAGTAAAAATAAAATTATTAAAAAGATACATATATAAATCTTACAAAATAATTTTAAACAGAAAATATTTATACTATTTATATAGATAAAAATAATAAGTTATGAAAAATGTATCAATATATATGTTTACATTATTTTTAAATGGTAAAACATGTTTTAAATCATTAATATCACGTGAAAATGAAAACTTAATAGCGAGCATGCTAGGGTTAGGTCAACATGTGACTTGAAAATGTGGTTTAATCGACGTATTGAATTATACAAGATAAAAAACAATGGCTCGACGACCAGCTAGATGTTACAGATATTGTAAAAACAAACCGTTCCCAAAATCTAGGTTTAATAGAGGAGTTCCGGATCCAAAGATCAAAATTTTTGATCTAGGACGGAAAAAAGCATCTGTTAATGAGTTTCCTTTATGTGTTCATTTAGTAAGCGGCGAATATGAACAACTTAGTAGCGAAGCACTAGAGGCTGCACGAATCTGTGCAAACAAGTATTTAACAAAAAATGCAGGAAAAGAGGCATTTCATTTGCGTGTACGACCTCATCCTTTCCATGTTGTTCGTATTAATAAAATGTTATCATGCGCTGGTGCAGATCGCCTGCAAACGGGAATGCGTGGTGCTTGGGGAAAACCTAATGGGACTGTTGCTCGTGTAAATATCGGGCAGATTCTCTTTTCTGTCCGATGCAAAGACTCTAACAAACATATTGCCATCGAAGCCCTTCGTCGATGTCAATATAAGTTTCCAGGCAGACAAAAAATTATCGTTAGCAAAAACTGGGGCTTTACTCCTCTGGATCGTGAAACATATATCGAAAAATGTAAAAATGGGGAAGTTAAACAAGATGGTTGCTATGTTAAATTTCTTTCTAAACATGGAAATCTTGATACAAATATACGCGAATTTCCTAATTTCAACATTGTAACATAATTTTAAGTAAATTTTTAAATTATTTTCATGCACTATATATTTTTTGTTCTTTATTTGATCTCTCTTGTTTATATAAGAATGTATTTAAGAATATCATCTTATTAAAAAATTCTTATAAAGATTCCTTAATACTATATTTTCTTCTATTAAACAATTTTAAAAATAATTTTTATTTTAAACATAAATTTTTAGACACAAAATTTAATTCATAGGATCCAAACAAGTATAAATTTCGTTTATTTCACAAAATAATTAAAAACATATTTTAATGTATTTGTAAAAAATATTGTATAATACTAAAAAATCTTTATTTATTGAAAAAATTAAAAATATTTAAAATTATAGTTATAAAAAAAGTTAAAAATTAATTTCTTTATACATTATAATTAACAAAATTATCTAATGTAATTTTTGTAAGTTTTTAAAAGATATCCAGCTATATTACTAAATTATTCAAAAGAAATGAATAATTACCATTTTTTAAAAATTAAAAATCTAATAAAATCCTTAATATTTTATTAATTTAATTTTAAAATGCCTTTAAAAGCTAAATCTTCTGAAACTTATTCAATAAAAGATGCAAATTTATCACTAATACAAGAACAAAAAGTTAATTATGTAATCTCTTTGTACTATAATAAATGTTAATCATGTTTTTTTTTTAAAAATAACATAAATTTTATTTCACTTTAAAAAAGCTAATATTTCAATACTAAAGCATAAGATTATATAAATAAATATACTCTTTTTCTTTCTTAAAAATTATTTAAATTAAAATAAAAAATTAACGTTATTTCAACAGCAATTAAAAAGCCTAATTCATAAAAAACATGACATTTTACTAAATCGAATACTATTTCTAAAATTTACATAAAACTATAAAATACAAGAAAAAAAATATTAATCCAAACATAACTAACATAATTTATTTTCATAATGCAACCAAACCAAATATTTTAGGGTTTCGAAAGCTTCCAAAATATACAATTTTAATAAATAGCAACCGAGATATTTTAAATGGGAGCAAAAATAAAATCTCCATACGAGGCAAATATAAACAAAAAATAAATCTTTACAAAAATGAATACTGTATAAGCGTCTAAACATAATAATTTATGGGCGAAATATTATATGATATGTAATGCTCTGAAGACAACAATTATGTTGATATAGGAGTTGTTTTAATTGCAATATTCGACAAAAGAAAAAAATTCGAAAAATGAAATAAATTTGAATATAATAATATTTTTGCATAAAACCAAAATTAAAGAATCTTTGATGTCTGAAACTCTTTAATCTTAATTCTTCGAAAAAACATTTCTAAGTCGAGTTTTCATTTACAGAAAAATAATTATATCCTTAAATATTGCCAAGAATTTATAACTACATGCTGATTACCTCACATTTAACGATATTCTCTTTCCCGACGAAAATCTCTGTCATGCCCTCTATCATCATATCGTTCACGACGGAAATCATAGGAATCACGACGATCATGACGTGAAGAGTATCTATCACTGTAACTTTGACTACGCGGTCCACGACGATCATCATAACGATCCCCATAACGATCACCATAACGATCACCATAACGATCACCATAACGATCACTACGACGATCTCTATAATAATTCCGACCGTAAGGATCTGAACGACGAGAAGCATAATTATCTATGTTTAATTAGATAAATACTTAGCAACTCTGACTCAAAACATACCACGCCTACGAGGCCCCATATAAGTACCAGGAGTCGAAGTTCCTAATAATAATTAAATATTCCAATATTAAAAAAAAAAAAGAACATACGAGGACCACCTCTACGGGCTTTTTCTACACTATATAAATGTTTAAAAAGTCATAAACGAAAGAGATAAATCACAGCTACCTGAAAACTCTTCCATAATACTCTTGACCATTCGCAGCCTCAATAGCTTTATCCGCATCTTCAGGTGTAGCCATAGTAACAAAACCAAACCCTCTAGATTCTTTTGTGTAAGGATCAGAGACAATGCTACATTTAACAACACTCCCTAAACGGGAAAAGATTTCTTCGAGCTCTTTTTCATCCATACGAGGTGCAATACCAGATATGAATAAATTAGTCCCTGGATTTTCAGCAGCAACATCATCTTCAATGCTTTTAAAAAAATAAGAATGTCACAAACTCAAAAAATGGAGCTATATTACCGAGGTGCCCGACCACCTGGAGAACGAGATCGTGACATGTCCTGCTTATCATAATTAGTTCCTCGATCCGTACGATCATAGTCTCCTTCAGCACTACGATGGGGATGATCTTCTAATTCCTTATAAACTATCTGCAATTATCAATTACCCAGTGCCATACCATTGCGAGAAGGATCTCTTTCATAATCAGACCATTGATTTGCCATATTTTTCTGTTTTTAAATTTTTTTCTTTTCAGAAATCGTAGATTTTTTCGTTTAGACCCTGGAATGTAAAATTTCTTAATTTTTCAACCCTAACCCTATTTCAAAATTTGACTAGTTTTAAATTAATAAACTTTTTTTAATAAAATTATTAAAGAACTTACTGAATACCCAAAAAGTTTTTAAAATATAATTTAACTAAAGTTTAATCCTGAAAAATTCTTTTAATACGAATTAATATACTTAATTTTAAATAAAACTACATTTAAACATATGAAAAACCAAAAGAATAATGATAAAAATAGATTAAAATTCAAACATTAAAATTAAGAAAATCATAGAAATATTTTTACGGTTAAGCTATATAAGATGTTTATGCTTCCTTGTAGGAATATTAAAGAATAAACAACAAACAATATTCTGTACTTAAAGTATCTTTTTTTGAAAAAAAAAACATGAAAACAATGAACTATAAAAAGAAGTTTAAAAAGTTAAAAATTAATCTCTTAAGGTTTGAGATTTTTTTAAATATTATTTTATTATGATAATATAAATTATGTTTTTTATAGAATGATCATTTATAAATAGAAGAAATCCTAAGAAAAATTAGCAATAAAAGACTATGGGTTATAGTGAACCTAAAGAATTAAAACATATTAAAACCATTGAGAAGTTAATAAGACAAATTACAAAAAATCCAGAAAGATTAACTAAAAAAATAAAATTTGCAAAAAGATAATATAAAATTTATTAAAAATACTGAAAAATCTGAAGAAATTATATTAATACATTTAGAGGAAAAATTATCAAAAGCTAGAATTGTAGCAAAATAAATTAATCTTTAATTATTGACCATAACTAGCATCAATTAGTTAATAAAATATAATGTAGCTGGAATTAAAATTCAATGTTCATAAATTTTCTAAATATTCAAGCTCCAAATTTATATTTAAATGAAATTCTAGAAAAATAAAAATTCTTCATAACAATTATATTTTTAAATAAAAACTCTAGAAAATGCTTTAAATGATTTAGTAATTTTTCTAAATATTTTATATTTTATCAGAGTTCTTAAAATTAATTTGAATATTCAAATATATAAAAATGAGAATTTTAAATAGAATATCTGAAAATAAAAATTATTATAAAAAATATATATAAAAAATTAAATGCATTAGCATATTTTTGGAAAGAATATCCTAATGTAGAAAAAAAGGTATAAAATATAAAAAATATAAAAAGTAAAAATATAAATATAAATTGTTTAAATACATTAAAATCTATTAATAAATAAAATAAAGTTAAGATTAGTTATTGGAATTAGAAAATTTATAGACTGACTTATAATCCAGCATTTTTATTTAAAAAAAACACAAAAACTTTATATAAAAAATATTAATAAAAAAAAGAATATATTATCAATATTAATACATATGAACTATAAAAGCTGTTTTTAAAAAAATATATATTATATTATTTAGAATAGTATAATTTTAATAAGGTTAAATTACATAGTTAACAGTTATTTTCTACAAATAATAATTTAACATAATATTTAATACTTTAAAACATTTAGCAAAAGACAGTTTAAAGAAGTGATTTTACTAATTATTTAAATTTCTTTTGTGTTCATTGAAAAAAATTCTATTCATTTAAAATTTAAGAGTAAAAATATTTGTTAAAAGCTTATAAATACAAAATTTATAATTCCAAATGCAAAAAAACTAAAAATCCAGTTAAAAGGTTTTCAATTTAATAATGTTATTCAAATTTATTTAAAATTAAACAAATATAACTATTAAAATATACCTAATACAAATATTTCCAAATTTTCAAGACTTTCAAATATTTCGAAAAGCATTATAAAAATAAACTAGAGTTTTAATAAAATACATTTTAAAAATATATTGATATTTATAGACACCTTAAAATTTTAAATAGATTTTCGTAATTATCATGAAAAGAATATAGAAAACCTTAACTTTTTTAAAGTTATAAAATTATATATAAAAATATGAATCTAGAAATATAAACTTTATCTTATTTTGAACACATATATTAAATATACAGTACAAAATATCTAAATAGTCTATATTTATATTTATAAGATTCTTTGAAAACGTATTCCACCTATATAAATCTAAGAACTATGCATATTTTTGGAAGATTTCATACAATACCCACACGAGACGGGCTCGTTTTTATTTAAATTAATATATATTTTGGGATGACCAAGAGAGCCATTACCTTTTATATATATAAATATTTTTTTAACAAAGATATAAAACCATACCACCATTACATGATACAATACTTTGATTTGAAAATCTCGTAGGCGTATTTGCAATCAACTTAATTGCAGGATCCGGTTGAGGCTATTAATGAACTCAACCTAATAAAATAAATAGATAATTTTCATATACCTGTAAATCAAAATCAGTTTGTTCAAAACGAGGCCCCATAACTCTAAAATCTTTCAAAGATCTCTTTTGTGATTGAGCAATCCTATAATCTAATACTCGTAAGATATGAATCATATTTTCATTTTTTAAATTTAAACTTATGTTATGTTTAAAACATTTTTTAAAAAACATTAATTCTATTTTATATCCTCTTTTAGGAAAAAAGCCAGATAGAATCATATGCAACGGTTTTTTGGAATTATATTTAATATTAATTCTTATTAATATAATCTCAAATATTTTTTATCAAAAATTTAATTACAAAATAATAAATATTAAAAACCAAATATTTACAGTTATCGACAAATATTTCATATTTTTGTTTTTGAAAACGTTATACTAAACGTTAAAATAGCCAAATATAAAAATTATCGTGTATATAAGAATTTGTTCTTAATAAACATCAGTTTAAAAGATTTTTAAGAATTCATAAAAATTATAGAAAATCCAAAATTCTTAAACAACACGAACCTAATTTTGTAAACAAAAATATTAATCATATATATATAATGATATTAAATTAAAAATATTATCCAATTTAGATAAATTATTAAAATTTTATAAATTTTATATATATCTAAATAAATATATTAAGTACCTATTAATAAGTAAACTACAGTTCTAATAAAAGTATAGATATGAATTTTAGGTTTTATAAAAATTACACATGATGTATTTTTTTAAATAGTAGATCTTAATAATAATCACATTTAAAAACACTATCATAATAATAATATAGTAACATTAAGAATAAATGATTAATCACATTAACAATATAATATTAAGTAACAGCACCTTAAACATCTTAAATATAAAGAATTATTTCTAAGAGAAAAAATTATTTCATCTTTTATTCCAAATAATATCTTCTTTATAATAATACAAAAGATTATATTTTCATTTATATCATATAATAGAAAATTCATAAAAATTTAAACATCTATA
Source organism: Pneumocystis murina B123 (assembly GCF_000349005.2). Taxonomy (NCBI): domain Eukaryota; kingdom Fungi; phylum Ascomycota; class Pneumocystomycetes; order Pneumocystales; family Pneumocystaceae; genus Pneumocystis; species Pneumocystis murina. The sequence goes on from NW_017802363.1 coordinate 533,241, forward strand.
ATTTATCAATTTTCAAAACATAATATATAATATTAAAATATAAATTTTTTTGAATAAAATATTATTAGTTTCTAATTAATACATAATAAAATAGCAAATCTCAATATTATCATTTAAATAATTAATAAATATATTTAAAACTAATTTATAGAAAAATTAAAAAACTAATTTAAATATTAAATAATTTTAAAATCTAAAAATTTAAAACGTGTAAAAACAATAAGTATTTATTATGATTATAAATAATGATAAAAAATTGATATAAAATCGAAAATATCATAAAAATAATATTAAAAACGAGTAAATACAAAAAATGAAATAAATCTGTATTTCAAAATATAATTATTCTTCTAATCCGTTTTATGAATTCTATTTAAAATACTAGATATAAATTATTACTGTTATTTTCTATTAACATAACCTAATCTTCATATTTTTATATTAAATATTTATAATTAATGAAACTAAACATTAACAAAAAATATATTAAATTAAACAAAAATAACGAAGATATATCTCTAATTATAATAAAACAATATTGATAACAATTTCTTTTTGCACATAAATTTATAAAACTTGAAACTATCTAATTATAGAAGCAGCATTGTTTTTTCCTAATGATTTAATAAGCAACTTCTCAAAAGCACCTTCTTTTTGAATATAATATCTTTTGCATCTTTTCTGTGCCCTATGCAATTCACTTTTTAATCTCTGATTTTTTTCTTTTATCCAATGCAATTTTTGTTTTAAAAGTTTTGAAAGATCATAAAAAGACATCACTGATTCCTCCTCTAAGAAATCAGTTGATTCATCTTGACTATTTTCAGTGAATTCCTTATTGCAAAAGTATTTAGCTTCATTTTTTAAAAGAAAATTTTGAACATCTTTATTCGATATAAAATGAGTTTCTGAATAAGGATTTTGAATATGTGAACTCAGAGTAGATGAAGAAATAAAATCTAGATAATGTACAATTTTCATATGGTTTTCAAGATTATCAAAACGAGCAAACAATTTCTGACATTCTATATATTTAAAAATATGTATTTATTCAATTTTGATTATACCTGGTACTCTACAAAAAAAAAGTTTTTCTCCTATATGAGACCTAAGATGTACAAAAAGTGCAAAACGTGACATTGGTACTATCTTTTTCCGTGAACAATGATCCCATTCACAAATATATGTAGTTCTTGTATTTCCTATATGAACTACATAATAAACAAGAATACAACCATTAAAGATATATTACCATAATACAAATGATTTACAAGATTTTCAAGACTCCCCTGATCCTTAAAACATCTATTCCATTTACATACCGCTGCAATTGATGATTTTTCCCTTGGAACATCAGGTAAAGATCCACTTGTGTCTGATGAAATCGATGAACAATTATCTTGATAAGTTTTTGATACAGATGAATTCTGAATACTAGATTGGCTATCAAATAAACTTAGGCCATTTTTCGAAGATGGGCAATTGATAGTCAATTGAGTCATTTTATTATTTTTAATGAAATTTAGCTTTTAGAAAAATTTATCGATCAACTTATGAAAATTAAGAACTAAAACTTTTAAGTTTCTTTAAAACATTACTTTTTACTTATTTCGTAATAATGGCTTAAAAAATTGCTAAACTATAGATACAAAAATAATAAAAATAAATAATCTTCTAAAGAATATGCAAACTGTTTTTTTATCTAAAATTAAAAAAAAGAAACTATCAAATATTATATAAAATAGTTAACATGTTTTATAAATTTATATTTAATCCCACATTTCTGTATTAAGGGTGTAAAAATCTTAAATTATAAAACAGTTTCTTATGATATTTTTTATAACAATTTACAATACAAGATTGGTTTAAGTTTATTATTAACGTTAATATAAAAAATATCAGTAATAACGATTTTTATAGACTAACATTTAAAAATTAGATATAAAAATCCGAAATATAAATTTCAATTAAAAGTTTTATATTATATTATAAACTTTAATTATAAATATTTCTATTACAAAACAAATTATTCTTTAAACATAAAATATATCTATAAAATTTATGACTAAGAGGAATTTTGAATATTATATAAGTACAGATTTTTTTTTAATATAATGTGTAAAATATATTTAATCATTTTCAAAAAAATTTCTTATAAACAACTATAAATGAAACATGAAACCTTTACATTTTTAATATTATGTTCATCCTAATCAAACTACCAATGCACCAAACTAAATTTCATAAAATTACCTTTTATATAACAAATTTCATTAATAAATAATAACAAGAGAAAAAAATTGGAATTAATAAAAATATCTTGAAAATAATGTTTTTCTTATTTTCTACGGATTATAAAGAAGTTTTTAACATTTCATTTGAGAATAATTTATTAGAATTTTACATGATATTTTCTAATAATATTAATACAAACAAAAAAGTGTTACTACATCTTAATTTTTATGCTATTAATATCATTAGTATCTATAATGAATTTGAAGCATTATCATAATTTTAAAATTAAAATCATTAGTGTTAAAAATTCAGATAATGCATACGTTGTTAATTAAATGAATTTATAAAAGCAATATATATATATCAAAGATAATGCAATACCATTAAAAAGAAAAATTTAATACAAATAAATGACAATTAGGAAAAAATATCTAATATAGATTAGTTATTATTTAGTTAAATCCAAAAGTCTTCAATTAAACTCTCGAAAATTTAACATTTATAAGATATAACATCATTTTTTAATTTTATTTTTTTATATAATATTCAAAAAAATCATAACTCCTCATTTAAACAGCTTAAAAATACAAAAATATACATTAAACTACCATAAGAGGATTTAATAGAACATTGTAATTTTACTCAAGTAAATTCATTATTCAGCAGCAGCCACTCTATACCATCGAATAGCTTTATCAGCGCCAACACTAATAAACCCTTCACCCGTTCTTTTTATGATCCATTTTACACACCAAATTGCACATTGGCTATGATTTTGAGTTCCAACACATTCTTTTTTTTCTATTTCCCACACTTTTGTCGTTCCATCAATTGCTCTATTTGAAGTTATTTAAATAACATTTTTTAAGAACTATTACCCGCTAACAAGATATTCTCCTGTGATGTTCCAATCAAGAGAAAAAATCCATGCTTTATGTCCCGTTAAGTTTGCAACTTGTTCACCCGATTGTACATCATACAAAGCAATTACTTTTGAATCACCAGCAGCAGCAAGAAAAGTAGAACATGGAGAAAATGAAACAGATCTAATAGTTGATGTATGTCCTTATTATTTGTTATTTAATGTAGAAATTTACAAATAATTTACCATGTAAAGAATGCAATAATTTCCCTTTTTCAACACTAAATACATATAAACCACCTTTCTCATGACCTGTAGCGATATATTTTCCATTTTTTGACTAATCTTATTAGAAAAAAAAAAAAGAATTCTAATATACATAATCAATACATATACCAAAATTACCTCTAGTTTCAAGTTGAAGGATATTTTCTCTACTTGATATGTCTAGAAGATTAAGAGACCCTTTATAAGAAGTGGTTGCTAGTATTTTCCCATTAGGAGATAATGCAACAGTCCAAGCTTCACCAAGCTTAGTTTCATTAAAACTCTCCCCTAAACGTGTAATCTCTTTAAATTCTTTAAGGTCCCATATTATAATATCACCCAAAAATCCGGAACTTGCAGCTATGAAAGCATTACCACTTTTTGAAATAGTGACACTATGTCCACCAATTTTATGTGATGGATTAAAAGTGTGAATAAGTGGGTGATAATGTGAGTCAACATCCCAAATTTTCAAATAAGAATCACCAGAAATAGTTAATGCTAATTCAGAAGTTACAGCAAGTGCATATATATCGGCAATATGCGCTATTATAAATTATAAATTTTAACATAAGAAATAAATCCAAGAAACCATTTTCTTCAATATGAGATATTAAATACTGTATAGTCTATTATATATTAGTTTTTTACACTCAAAAAAATCATAATTACCATATAAATTTAAAAAAAATTAGAACTTTAATCTTTAAAATATTTCTATACTTTTTATTAGAAATCTAATTCAATTTAGGGTTAGGGTTAGGGTTAGGGTTAGGGTTAGGGTTAGGGTTAGGGTTAGGGTTAGGGTTAGGGTTAGGGTTAGGG